>NW_005871098.1:99733-163774 GCF_000147115.1 Myotis lucifugus
CATCATATATATATATATATATATATATATATATATATGTAGTTATTGGTCTCTATGTCATGTATTTCCACTCTGATCTTTATTATTTCCTTCCATCTGCTTACTCTGGGCTTTTCTTGTGGCTCTGTTTCTAATTCTGTAAGTTGTAGTGTTAGATATATATTACCTTTTTTTTTGAGGTAGGCCTGTAGAACTATGAACTTCCCTCTCAGGATTGCTTGCACTGTGTCCCATAGATTTTGGATTGTTGTGTTTTCTTTGTCTTTTGTTACCAGGATGCTTTTATTTCTTCTTTGATCTCTTTGATAACCCAATCATTGTTTAATAGCATGCTATTTAGCCTCCAAGTGCTTGACTGTTTTCATTGTAGTTGCTTTCTAATTTTATGCTATTGTGATATGACAAGATGGTTGATATGACTTCTATCTTCTTGAATATGAAGAGACTTTGCCTTTCTCCCAATATATGGTCTATCTTTGAAAATGTCCCATGTGCACTTGAGAATAATGTATATTCTGGGGAGATACAAGATGGTAGCCAACAGGATGATTTTGAGGGAAATAGTGTGAGTGAGAGAGCAAATGGGGAGTGTATGAACATGTGGGGTGTGTGACTGAGGGACATTTATATTCCACAGGATTGTTGTGGACTGGCAGACCATGCTCCCCTAACCGGGAAGCCTCTACAACTGCTGAAATTTCTCCCAGGGTGGCAGGCTCTGACAGAGAGACCACATAATCTTGAAGGGGAGAGCAGCTGTGATTGGGAGCCCAACCTCACCTTCACCAAGGGAGACCATGGACACCACCCTGGATCCTACAGCCACAACAGCCCAGGACCAGCTGCCTTGGCTCTGAACACCGAGACTCCTGCCTCCCCAGCTATGGGCTCATAAGAAATTTGTCCAGGGGGAGAGAAAATGGCAGCTGAATAGGCAGACAGGTCCTGTACCTTCTCAAGGAGCAGATAGGAGAAACAGCTGAATTGAATAACATCCACACTGAATTGGTGGATTAAACACAGCTGTGAATGTGGTAGAGCGTGAGCCACATAACCAGACACCCTCAAAAGAGCAAAAATGTAGAGACAAAGAAACAGCCGCAATACAAATGAAAAGGAGGAATCACCAGAAAAGGAAGTAAACAAATGGAGGGAAACAATTTGTCAGAGAAAGAATTCAGAGGAATGGTCATATTGACACTGAAAAGGATGGAAGACAAATTCAACAACATGTGTAAGAACCAAGAGGGAAAGAAGAACCATGAAGAAAGGAAGAATGACATAGCTTCAAAAAGAACACAATAGAAAGCATCAACAGTAGACTAGGAATAGTTTAGGACCACATCAGTGAGCTAGAATACAAGGTAGGAAACAATCCCCAAGCAGAGCAGCAACTGGAAAAAAAAAACAAACTTAAAACACAGGAGTAGAGACTAAGGGAGCCTTGGGACAACACTAAACGAAACAACATCCGCATAATAAGGGTGCCAGAAGAAGAGGAAACAGCAAGGAATAGAAAACCTGTTTGAAGAAATAATTACAGAAAACTTCCCTGATATTGGGAAGAAAAAACTCACACAGGTCCAAGAAGCTCACAGAGTCCCAAACAAGATGAACCCAAAAAGGCTGACACCACGACACATTATAATTAAACTAGAGGCCCGACGCACAAAATTCATGAAAGAATAGGGTTCCTTCCCCTGACTGTCAGTACCGGATTCCCTCCAGCTGATGGCAGAAACCAGGGACCCAGGCTTCCTTCCAGCCGCCAATAGGTACCCGTAACCCAGGCTTCCCTCATAGCCCCAGCTTAGTCCAGCAAGTCATCCAAAAGTACATGTGGAAGGATGTCCAGTCTAATTAGCATATTATGCTTTTATTATTATAGATTAGCAAACACCAATGACAAAGTAAAAATGTTAAGGCTGTTAAAGAGAGACAGAACGTTACCTATAAGGGATCTCCCATCAGACTATCAATGGATTTCTCAACAAAAACACATCAGGACAGAAGGGAATGGAATGAAATATACAAAGTAATGCAAAGCAAGGGACTGAATCCAAGAATACTATACCCAGCAAGACTATCATTCAAAATTGAAGGTGAAATCAGGAGCTTCACTGAAAAAAGGGCTAAGGGAGTTTATTACAACCAAACCACCAATGAAAGAAATGCTAGAGGGACTGCTGTGAAAAGAACAGAAAAGGAAGAAGAAACAGAGGCATAAAGAATAAAAATGGTAACAAACATGTACCAGTCAATAATAACTTAAAATGTAAATGGATTACATGCCCTGATCAAAAGACATAGGGTAGCTGAATGGATAACAAAACATGACCCATATATCTGCTGTCTACAGGAGACCCACCTCAGAACAAAGGACTCACACACTCTCATAGTGAAGGGATGGGAAAAAAATTGAGGCAAATAGAAATGATAAAAAAGCTAGGTTACCAAATTAGACCACAAAATAAAGGCAAGGAAAGAGATAAAGAACACCACTTCATAATACTAAAGGGAGCAATTCAGCAAAAGGATATAACTCTGGTAAACATATATGCACCCAATACAGGAGCACCAAAATACATTTAAAAAACTTCTGGAAGATATCAGGGGAGAGATTGACAGCAATACACTCATAGTATGGGACTTTAATACCGATTGACACCACTGGAAAAATCCTTTAACAAAAAAGCAGCAAAGAAACATCAATAATAAATGAATCACTAGATCGGATGGAATTAATTGACATCTTCAGAACATTTCACCTAAAGCCATGGAATATGGGTTCCTCTCAAGTGCACATGGGAAATTTTCAAAAATAGACCACATATTGGGTCACAAGCAAAGTCTCCCCAAATTCAAGAAGACTGAAATCATACCAAGCATCTTCTCAGACCACAATGGCATAATATTAGAAATAAACAACAATAAAAACAACCCAAAATACTCAAACACTTGGAAACTGAATAGCATGTTATTAAATACTGATTGGGTTACCAATGAGATCAAAGAAAAAATGAAAAACATCCTGGAAACTAATGACAATGAAAACACAACAATCCAAAACCTTTGGGACACAATGAAAGCAGTCCTGAGAGGGAAGTTTATAGCACTACAGGCCTACCTCAAAAAACAAGAAAAAATGGTAGTAAATCATCTAACTCAATATCTCAAGGAATTAGAAAGAGAGCAACAAGAAATCCCCAGAGTGAGCAGAAGGAAGGAGATAATAAAGATCAGAGCAAAAATAAATGACATAGAGACCAAAAAAACAATACATAAAATCAATGAAACCAAGAGCTGGCTCTTTGAAAGGATAAACAAGATTGATGAACCTCTAGCCAGGCTCACCAAGAAACAAAGAGAGAGGACCCAAATAAACAAAATCAGAAATGACAGAGGCGAAATAACAACAGACCCCACAGAAATACAAATGATTGTCAAAAAATACTATGGACAACTCTACTCCAACAACTAGACAACCAGAAAGAAATGGACATATTCCTAGAGAAATACAACATTCCAAAACTCAATCAGGAAGAATCTAAAAATTTCAATAGACCAATAACTATGGAAGAAATTGAAGCAGTCATCAAAAAACTTCCAGCAAACAAAAGCCTGGGGCCAGACGGCTTCACAGGGGAGTTTTACCAAACATTCAAGCAAGAACTAAAACCTATCCTCTTCAGACTATTTCAAAAAATTCAAGAGGAAGGAACATTTCCCAGCTCATTCTATGAAGCCAGCATCACCCTAATACCAAAACCAGATAGAGACAACACAATGAAAGAGAATTACAGGCCAATATCCCTCGTGAACATAGATGACAAAATCCTCAACAAAATCTTAGCAAATCGGATCCAGCAGTACATCAGAAAGATCATACACCATGACCAAGTAGGATTTATCTTGGGGATACAAGGATGGTACAATATCCGCAAATCAATAAACGTGATACATCACATAAACAAATTGAGAGATAAAGATCACATAGTCATATCAATTGATGCAGAAAAAGCATATGACAAAATCCAACACCCATTTCTGATAAAAACTTTCAGTAAGGTGGGAATAGAAGGATCATACATCAACATACTAAAGCCATATATGACAAACCCAAAGCCAACATCATAATCAATGGACAAAAACTAAAACCATTTCCCCTAAGAACAGGAACAAGACAGGGATGCCCCCTCTAACCACTCCTCTTCAACATAGTACTGGAAGTATTAGCAATTGCAATTAGACAAGAAGAAGAAATAAAAGGCATCCAAATTGGAAAAGAAGAAGTAAAACTGTCCTTATTCGCAGATGACATGATATTATACATAAAAAACCCTAAAACTCCATCAAAAAACTATTATGCTTAATAAATGAATTCGGCAATGTAGCAGGATACAAAATTAATGCCAAGAAATCTATGGCATTTCTATACATCAATAGTGAACTTAAAGAAAGAGAGACTAAAAAAGCAATCCCATTTACCATCGCACCAAAAAACTTAAAATACCTAGGAATAAACTTAACTAAAGAGGTAAAAGACCTCTACTCAGAAAACTACAGGACGTTGAAAAAAGAGATAGAGGAAGACAAACAGATGGAAGAACATACCATGTTCTTGGATTGGTAGAATCAACATCATTAAAATGTCCATACTACCCAAAGCAATCTATAAATTCAATGCACTTCCCATTAAAATACCAATGGCATATTTCACAGATCTAGAACGAACTCTCCAAAAACTCATCTGGAATAAAAAAAGACCCCGAATAGCTGCAGTGATCCTGAGAAAGAAGAACAAAGTAGGTGGGATCTCAATACCAGATATCAAGCTGTATTACAAAGCCACTGTTCCTAAAACTGCCTGGTACTGGCACAAGAACAGACATATAGATCAATGGAATAGAATAGAGAGCCCAGAAATCGACCCAAACCAATATGCTCAATTAATATTTGACAAAGGAGGCAAGAACATACAATGGAGTCAAGACAGTCTCTTCAATAAATGGTGTTGGGAAAATTGGACAGATACATGCAAAAAAAATGAAACTAGACCACCAACTTACACCATACACAAAAATAAACTCAAAATGGATAAAGGACTTAAATGTAAGATGGGAAACCATAAAAATACTAGAGGAATCCAAAGGCAACAAAATCTCAGACATATGCCGAAGCAATTTCTTCAATGATACATCTCCTAGGGCATTGGAAACTAAAGATAAAATGAACAAATGGGACTACATCAAAATAAAAAGCTTCTGCACAGCAAAAGAAACCATCAACAAAACAACAAGAAAGCCCACTGCATGGGAGAACATATTTGCCAATGTAATCACCGATAAGGGTTTAATCTCCAACATTTATAGGGAACTCATACAACTTAACAAAAGGAAGATAAACAATCCAATCAAAAAATGGGCAAAGGACCTAAATAGACACTTTTCAAAAGAGCACAGTCAGAAAGCCAAGAGACATATGAAAACATGCTCTAAGAAACTAATTGTCTGAGAAATGCAAATCAAAACAACAATGAGGTACCATCTCACACCTGTCAGAATGGCTATCATCAACAAATCAACAAACGACAAGTGTTGGAGAGGATGTGGAGAAAAAGGAACCCTTTTGCACTGCTGGTGGGAATGCAGACTGGTGCAGCCACTATGGAGAACAGTATGGAGTTTCCTCAAAAAACTGGAAATGGAACTCCCATTTGACCCAGTGATCCCACTTCTAGGAATATATCCCAAGAAACCAGAAACACCAATCAGAGAGGATATATGCACCCCTATGTTCATAGCAGCACAATTCACCATAGCTAAGATCTGGAAACAGCCTAAGTGCCCATCAGCAGATGAATGGATTAGAAAACTGTGGTACATCTACACAATTGAATACTATGCTGCTGTGAAAAAGAAGGAATTCTTACCATTTGTAACAGCATGGATGGAACTGGAGAGCATTATGCTAAGTCAAATAAGCCAGTCAATGAAAGAAAAATACCACATGATCTCACTCATTTATGGATAATAATGACCATTATAAAGTGATGAGCAAAAATAGATACAGAGGCAGAGCAGCATCGAACATACTGTCATACTACAGTAGGAAGCATGGGGAGGGTTGGGGGGCGGGAAAGGGGGGTAAGAGATCAAACAAAGGACTTGTATGCATGCATATAAGCATAACCAATGGACATAAGACACTGGGTGGTAGGGGAGGTGGTGAAACGTCAAGGGGAGAATAAAAAAAGGAGACCTATGTAAGACTCTTTGTAATACTTTACCCAAAAAAATAAATAAATAAATAAATAAATAAATAAATAAATAAAAGAGAAAAAAATAAAGAGGTGCATAATCTGCAACAGAAAAAAAAAAGAAAACAACATCTGTTACAGAATGCATGCTGCAATCTTAATTTATAGTCAGTTATAAAACTAATTGTTGGTTCTTCTTATGGCATCTTATTATTTTGAATAAAAATTATCCTCAGAAAAAAATAGATAAAGAAGACCACTTCATAGTACTCAAGGGAGCAATTCAACAAAAGGATAAAAGTCTAGTAAACATATATGCACCCAATACAGGAGCACCAAAATACATAAAAAAAACTTCTGGAAGATATCAGGGGAGAAATTGACAGCAATATACTCATAGTATGGGACTTTAATACCCATTGACACCACTGGATAAATCCTCTAAACAAAAAAGCAGCCAAGGAACATCAATCCTAAATGAATCACTAGATCGGATGGAATTAATTGACATCTTCAGAAAATTTCACTCCAAAGCCACAGAATATAAATTCTTCTCAAGTGCACATGGGACATTTTCAAAGATAGACCACATATTTGGAGAAAGGCAAAGTCTCTTCAAATTCAAGAAGATAGAAATCATATCTAGCATCTTCTCAGATCACAATGGCAGAAAATTAGAAATCAACTACAATAAAAACAATGAAAAAAATCAAACACTTGGAGGCTAAACAGCATGCTATTAAATAATGATTGGGTTACCAAAGAGATCA
Source organism: Myotis lucifugus (assembly GCF_000147115.1). Taxonomy (NCBI): domain Eukaryota; kingdom Metazoa; phylum Chordata; class Mammalia; order Chiroptera; family Vespertilionidae; genus Myotis; species Myotis lucifugus. The sequence continues at coordinate 106,763 of NW_005871098.1, forward strand.
AAGAAGAAATAAAAGCATCCTGGTAACAAAAGACAATGAAAACACAACAATACAAAATTTATGGGACACAGTGAAAGCAGTGTCACAAGGGAAGTTCATAGCTTTACAGGCCTACATAAAAAAACAAACAAAAAAAACACACACACACACAAAAAAAACAAGAAAAATGATAATAAATTATCTAACCCTACAACTCAAAGAATTAGAAAGAGAGCAACAAGAAAAGCCCAGGGTGGGCAGAGGAAGGGTATAATAAAGATCAGAGAGGAAATAAATGACATAGAGACAAAAAAAAAACACACCAACAATACAAAAGATCAACAAAACCAAGTTCTTTGAAATGATAAACAAGATTGATGAACCTCTAGCCAGGCTCATCAAGAAGCAAAGAGAGAGGACACAAATAAACAAAATCAGAAATGAAAAGGGTGAAGTAACAACTGATCCCACAGAAATACAAAATATTATGAAAAAATACCTTAAACATCTCTATTCCAACAAACTGGATTACATAGACGAAATGGACATATTCTTAGTAAAACACAAGCTTCCAAAACTGAATCAGGAAGAGTCAAAAAACCTGAATAGGATGATAAGTACCAATGAAATTGAAGCAGTAATTTAAAATATTCCAGCAAACAAAAGCCCTGGTCTGGACAGCTTTACAGGGGAGTTCTACCAAGCATTCAAAGAAGAACTAAAATCTATCCTACTCAGACTAATCCAAAAAAATTCAAGAGGAAGGCACACTTCCAAGCTCTTTCTATGAAGCCAGCATTATCCTAATTCCAAAAACAGATAAAGACACCACAGAAAAAGAGAACTACAGGCCAATATCCCTGATGAACACAGATGCTAAAATCTTCAACAAACTTCTAGCAAATTGGATCCAGCATTACATTAGAAAGATCATACACTATGACCAAGTGTGATTTATTCTGAGGATCCAAGGATGGTATAATATCCACAAATCCTTAAATGTGATACATCACATAAAAAAATTAAGAGAGACTCCTGAAGATGGCGACCAGCAGGAAGGTAGGGAGGGAGAGAGTGTGAGAGCGCGAGGGAGTGATAGAGGAGTGTGTGGATGTGTGTGGTGTGTGTGTGTGTGTGTATGAGCTAGGGACAGCTAGATTCTGCAGGTCTTCTAAGGGGCTGTTAAACTGGGCAGTCTTGGACAGCGGAGACCCGCTCCCAGCGCGGACACTCCTGGGCAGCCAGCGCGGGCACAGAGACCACGCCATCTTGAGAAACAGGGCTGCTTGAGACTAGGATCCTGGCCTCAGCACCACCCGGTCTGGTCTCAGACACAAACCAGGACCCTGCAGCCACTGGGGACAGAGACCTGTGACCACAGCTACAGACCCAGGAACATCAAGACTCCAGACATCCCCACAGCAGATCTCTGTGAGTAACAGAGCCCATCCGCCTCCCCGCAGGCTTGCCAGCAGCGCCATAGTAACTGATAGACGCACCCCTTGCCCGGGCCTCAATGCTGCTACAGGAACCTTAGCATGGAAGCGCGGGAACACCGGGAACTTGTCCCATGCAGCACGGGCTGCAGGAGCGTTGGCCTGGGAGCTAACACGCGAACACCAGGAACTTGTCCCGCACAGCATGGGCTGTAGAAACCTTGGCCTGGGGGCTAATGTGCGAACACCAGGGATTAGTCTCGCCCAGTACAGGCCCGGGGACCCCAATTCTCTGGGCAGGAGGCAGCACCAAGCACCAGTGACTTGAGTGAGTTTCTTTCTTTTTTTTTAAATATGTTTTATTGATTTTTTACAGAAAGGAAGAGAGAGAGTTAGAAACATCGATGAGTGAGAAACATTGATCAGCTGCCTCCTGCACACCCCCTACTGGGGATGTGCCCGCAACCAAGGTACATGCCCTTGACCGGAATCGAACCCGGGATCCTTTGGTCCGCAGGCCGACGCTCTATCCACTGAGCCAAACTAGTCATGGCTTGACTGTGTTTCTTATCACCTGCGCCTGGGATGCCTGATTCTCTGTGCATTCACACTAAGAGCCAGTGACTCCAATCCTTGGTGCATGTGCACACAGGGACCCTGATTCTCAATGCAAGGCTGTGTGAAGCAACAGAGACTCTGATACTGGATTCTTGGGGAACTCTGAATCCTGGTGCATGCTAGGGGGCTCTGAATTTCAACACACTCCAGGGGAGTCTCTGTTCCAGCACGATGCAGGCGGGGTCCCTAATTCTAAGTGCACACACGAGGCCACATAGAGCGCTGGTAACGCTGACTCTGAGCGAGTCTGTTTCCCACCAACCCACCACAACCACACATCTTAGTGTCAGAGATCTCCAGTGACACTAGGGTGGTGCGAAGCTCCCACTGCACACGGCCCAAGCCCACACAACTCAACGTTTGAACCATCTGGAGATAGTCAGAATGGGGAGATGACACAACCCCCAGAGGAAAGAAAATGAGGAGTCACCAAGAAAGGAAATTAATGAAATTGAAGCATGCAACATGACAGAAAAAGAATTCAGAGTAATGGTTGTACAATTCATTCACTGAATAGATGAGGAAATCAACAATCTATGCAAGAATCAGGAAAAAATGAAAAGTGACATCGCTACAATCAAAAACACCATGGCATGTTTAAACAGTAGACTAGAAGAAGCAGAGGACCGAATTAGTGAGTTAGAAGATAAGGTAGAGAAACAAGCTCAAATTGAACAGCAACTGGAGAAAAAAATTAAAAAGCAGGAGGAGAGCCTCAGGGAGGTTTGGGACAACATGAAACGAAGTAACATACGCATAATAGGGCTGCCAGAAGGATAAGAAGAGCAGCAAGGATTAGAAAATCTATTTGAAGAAATAATGACAGAATACTTCCCAGATATGGGGAAGAAAAAAGTTACACAAGTACAGACAGTCCCAAGCAAGACTAACCCCAAAAGATCCACACCAAGAAACGTCAAAATAATGATGGCAAATGTACATGACAAAGAGAGAATCTTATTGGCTGCAAGAAAAACACAGAGAGTTACCTACAAAGGATCACCCATCAGATTATCAAATGATTTCTCAACAGAAACACATCAAGCTAGAAGGGAATGGAAGGAGATATATAATGTGTTGCAAAGCAAAGGACTGAATCCAAGAATACTCTATCCAGCAAGACTATTAATCAAAATTGAAGGGGAAATCAGGAGCTTTGCAGACAAAAAAAGGCTAAGGGAGTTTATCACTACCAAACCAGCAATGCAAGAAATGCTAAAGGGAATGCTGTAAAAAGAAGAAATATAAAGGTAAGAAAGAACACGGGCACAAAAATAGAAATGACTACAAGCAAGTACCTTTCAATAATAACTTTAAATGTAAACGGACTAAATCCTCCAATCAAAGACATCCAGTGGTGGAATGGATAAAAAGACATGACCCATATATATGCTGTCTACAAGAGACCCACCTCAGAACAAGGGACTCACACAGACTGAAATTGAAGGGATGGAAAAATATCTTTCAGGCAAATGAAAATGAAAAACAAAAGCTGGTGTAGCAATACTTATATCAGACAAGATAGATCTCAAAATGAAGGCCATAACAAGAGATAAGGAAGGCCACTTCATAATACTAAAGGGATCGATACAACAAGAGAATATAACCCTGATAAACATATATGCACAAAATGCAGGAGCACCCAAATACATAAAAAACCTCCTGGAAGATAACAAGGAAGAGATCAACAACAACACAATCATAGTAGGGGACTTTAATAGACCACTGACATCACTGGATAAATCCTCTCGACAAAAATTCAGCAAAGAAACAGCAATCCTAAATGTATCACTAGATCAGATGGACTTAATTGACATCTTCAGAAAATTTCACGCCAAAGCCACGGAATATACATTCTTCTCAAGTGCACATGGGACATTTTAAAAAATAGACCACATATTGGGTCACAAGCAAAGTCTCCCCAAATTCATGAAGACTGAAATCATGCCAAGCATCTTCTCAGACCACAATGGCATAATATTAGAAATAAACTACAATAAAAACAACCCAAAATACTCAAACATTTGGAAGCTGAATAGCATGCTACTAAATAATGATTGGGTTACCAATGAGATCAAAGAAGAAATTAAAAACACCCTGGAAACTAATGACAATGGAAACACAATCCAAAATTTATGGGACACAGTGAAAGCAGTCCTGAGAGGGAAGTTTACAGCGCTACAGGCCTACCTCAAAAAACAAGAAAAAATGATAGTAAATCATCTAACTTTACAACTCAAAGAATTAGAAAGAGAGCAACAAGAAAAGCCCAGAGTGAGCAGAAGGAAGGAGATAATAAAGATCAGAGCAGAAATAAATGACATAGAGACCAAAAAAACAATACATAAAATCAATGAAACCAAGAGCTCGTTCTTTGAAAGGATAAACAAGATTGACAAACCTCTAGCCAGGCTCACCAAGAAGCAAAGGGAGAGGTCCCAAATAAACCAAATCAGAAATGATAGAGGCGAAATAACAACGGACCCCACAGAAATACAAATGATTGTTAAAAAATACTATGAACAACTCTACTATAACAAACTAGAAAACCTGGAGAAAAATGGACATATTCCTAGAAAAATACAACATTCCAAAACTCAATCCAGAAGATTCTAAAAATCTCAATAGACCAATAACTATGGCAGAAATTGAAACAGTCATCAAAAAGCTCCCAGCAAACAAAAGCCTGGGGCCAGACGGCTTCACAGGGGAGTTTTACCAAACATTCAAGGAAGAACTAAAACCTATCCTCTTCAGACTATTCCAAAAAATTCAAGAGGAAGGAACATTTCCCAGCTCATTCTATGAAGCCAGCATCACCCTAATACCAAAACCAGATAGAGACAACACAATGAAAGAGAATTATAGGCCAATATCCCTCGTGAACATAGATGCCAAAATACTCAACAAAATTCTAGCAAATCGGATCCAGCAACACATTAGAAAGATCATACACCATGACCAAGTAGGATTTTCCCCGGGGATGCAAGGATGGTACAATATCCGCAAATCAATAAACGTGATACATCATATAAAAAATTTGAGAGATAAAAATCACATAGTCATAGCAATTGATGCAGAAAAGGCATTTGACAAAATTCAACACCCTTTCTTGATAAAAACTCTCAGCAAGGTAGGAATAGAAGGATCATACCTCAACATAATAAAAGCCATATATGACAAACCCACAGCCAACATCATAATCAATGGGAAAAACTAAAACCATTTCCCTTGAGAACAGGAACAAGTCAAGGATGCCCCCTCTCACCAATCCTGTTCAACATAGTACTGGAAGTACTAGCCACTGTGATCAGACAAGAAAAAGAAATAAAAGGCATCCAAATTGGAAAAGAAGAAGTAAAACTGTCCCTATTTGCAGATGAAATGATACTGTACATAGAAAACCCTAAAGACTCCATCAAAAAATTATTAGCCTTAATAAATGAATTCGGCAATGTAGCAGGATACAAAATTAATGCCAAGAAATCTATGGCATTTCTTTACACCAATAGTGAACTTACAGAAAGGGAGACTAAAAAAGCAATCCCATTTACCATTGCACCAAAAAAATTAAGATACCTAGGAATAAACTTAACTAAGGAGGTAAATGACTTATATGCTAAAAACTACAGGACACTGAAAAAAGAGATAGAGGAAGACATAAACAGATGGAAGAACATATCGTGTTCATGGAATGGTAGAATCAACATCATTAAAATGTCCATACTACCCAAAGCAATCTATAGATTCAATGCAATCCCCATTAAATTACTAATGGCATATCTCACAGATCTAGAACGAACTTTTCAAAAATTCATCTGGAATAAAAAAAGACCTCGAATACCTGCAGTAATCCTGAGAAAGAAGAACAAACTAGGTGGGATCTCAATACCAGATATCAAGCTGTATTACAAAGCCACTGTTCTTAAAACAGCTTGGTACTGGCACAAGAACAGACATATAGATCAGTGGAATAGAATAGAGAACCCAGAAATTGACCCAAACTACTATGCCCAATTAATATTTGACAAAGGAGGCAAGAACATACAATGGAGTCAAGACAGTCTCTTCAATAAATGGTATTGGGAAAATTGGACAGATACATACAAAAAGATGAAACTAGACCACCAACTCACACCATACACAAAAATAAACTCAAAATGGATAAAGGACTTAAACATAAGACGGGAAACCATAAAAATACTAGAGGAATCCAAAGACAACAAAATCTCAGACATATGCCGAAGGACTTTCTTCTCTGATACTGCTCCTAGGGCAATGGAAACTAAAGAGAAAATAAACAAATGGGACTACATCAAAATAAAAAGCTTTTGCACAGCAAAGGAAAACATCAACAAAACAACAAGAAAGCCCACTGCATGGGAGAACATATTTGCCAATGATATCACCGATAAGGGTTTAATTTCCAAAATTTACAGAGAACTCATACAACTTAACAAAAGGAAGATAAAGAATCCAATTAAAAATTGGTCAAGGGACCTAAATAGACACTTTTCAAAAGAGGACATACAGAAGGCCAAAAGACCTATGAAAACATGCTCAAAGTCACTAATTATATGAGAGATGCAAATCAAAACGACAATGCGGTATCATCTCACACCTGTCAGAATGACTATCATCAACAAATCAACAAACAACAAGTGTTGGAGAGGATGTGTAGAAAAAGGAACCCTTCTGCACTGCTCGTGGGAATGCAGACTGGTGCAGCCACTGTGGAGAACAGTATGGAATTCCCTCAAAAAAGTAAAAATGGAAATCCCATTTGATCCAGTGATCCCACTTCTAGGAATATATCCCAAGAAGCCAGAAACACCAATCAGAAAGGATATATGCACCCCTACGTTCATAGCAGCACAATTTACCATAGCTAAGATTTGGAAACAGCCTAAGTGCCCATCAGCAAATGAATGGATTAGAAAACAGTGGTACATCTACACAATGGAATACTATGCTGCGGTAGCAAAGAAGGAATTCTTGCCATTTGCAACAGCATGGATGGAACTGGAGAGCATTATGCTAAGTGAAATAAGCCAGTCAGAGAATGATAAATACCACATGATCTCACTCATTTGTGGAATATAGAAAACAACATAGCCTGATGAACAGGGATAGATCCAAAGACGGAGATACAGCGATCAGACTATCAATCCCCAGAGGGAAAGTAGGGTAGGGTGAGGGTAAGGGGAAGAGATCAACCAAAGGACTTGTATGCATGCATATAAGCCAAACCAATAGACACGGACAACAGGGGGATGAGAGCCTGAGTGGGGGGTTGGGGAGGTTGGGGGTTAGTGGGGGATTGAGGACACATTTGTAATACCTTAACCAATAAAGAAATTTAAAAAAAGAAATGGAAACAGCCTAATACCCAAAAGAAGGAAAACAATTAAACAAATAAATGATGTTATAGCCATAAGAAGGCATATCAGTCAAACCTTAAAAATTTAGTTTATTAAAAAATGTAGTTTATGAAGACAGTTTAATGTCCTGGGAAGAAGCCTGTAATGTACTGCTAGGCACAATGTGAACTTACACATTAAATAATATATCTCCATTACATATATATATTTATATATATATACACACACATATATACACATATATATGTATATATATGTATATATATATGTATATATATGTATATATATATGTGTGTATATATATGTGTATATATATATACGTATATATACACACACACATATATATCCATTATGTTAAACAGTAAAGAATAAAGACAAAGAAATATGTTTAAATGTTAACTGTAATCATTTCTAGAATTATAGGTGCTTGTTAGTTTATTTTTAATGGTTTTTTGTTTTGTATTTTCCTAATTGCACACAATGTGTATATAATGATTTTATGATTTGAAATATTTATAAAACTTTGCAAAAACAAAATTCCCAGTTTGGGTGAATTAAGAATTTTTAAAATTAATAAAAACAATTTTGGTAAAACTATAAAAAAATGAGAGACAAAAATCACATGAGCATATATCAATTGATGCAGAAAAAGCATTTGACAAAATCCAACACCCTTTCTTGATAAAAACTCTCAGCAAAGGGGGAATAGAGGGATTATACCTCAACATAATAAAAGCCTTATATGACAAACCTACAGCCAACATCATACTCAATGGGCAAATACTAAATACATTTCCCCTAAGAACAGAAATAAGACAGGGATGCCCACTTTCACCACTCCTGTTTGATATAGTACTGGAAGTGCTAGCCATGGTGATCAGACAAGAAGAAGAAATAAAAGGCATCTAAATTGGAAAAGAAGAACTAAAACTGTCCTTACTCACAGATGAGATGATACTGTACATAGAGAACCTCAAAGACTCTATCAAAAAACTATTAGACTTAATAAATGAATTCAGAATGGAGCAGGATACAAAATCAACACCCAGAAACCTATGGCTTTTTTATACACCAATAATGAACTCACAGAAATAAAAACTAAAAAAAAAAAAAATCCCATTTACCATTGCAACAAAAAATTAGATACCTAGGAATAAATTAACTAAGGAGGTAAAAGACTTTACTCAGAAAACTACAGAACATTGAAAAAACAGATAGAGAAAGACATAAACAAATGGAAGAACATACCATGTTCATAGACTGGTAGAATCAACATCACTATATTGTCCATACTACCCAAAGCAATTTATAGATTCAATGCAGTCCCCATTAAAATACCAACAGAATATTTCACAGAACTAGAACAAACACCCCCAAAATACATCTGGGATATAAAAAGATCCTGAATAGCCACAGCAATCCTGAGAGAGAACAAAGTTGGAGGGATAAAAATACCAGATATCAAGCTGTATTACAAAGTCATTGTTCTCAAAACTGCCTGGTATTGGCACAAGAACGGACCAATGGAACAGAACAGAGAACTCAGAAATAGACCCAAGCCATTATGCTCAGTTAATTTTTGACAAAGGAGGCAACAGCATACAATGGAGTCAAGATAGTTTCTTCAATAAATGGTGCTGGGAAATTGGTCAGATACATGTAAAAAAGTGAAACTAGATCACCAACTTACACCATACACAAAAACAAACTCAAAATGGCTAATGGATTTAAATGTAAGACGGGAAACCATAAAAAATGTTAGAAGACTCCATAGCCAGCAAAATATCAGACATATGCCATAGCAATATCTCTACCAATACAGCTCCTAGGGCAATGGAAACTAAGGAGAAAATAAACAAATGGGAGTACATAAAAATAAAATGTTTCTGAACAGCAAAAGAAACCATCAACAAAACAACAAGAAAACCCACTGCCTGGGAGAACATTTTCCAATGCTATTTCAGATAAGGGTTTAATCTCCAAAATTTACAGAGAACTCTTACAACTTAACAAAAGGAAGATAAACAATCCAATCAAAAAATGGGCAAAGGACATAAGTAGACATTTTTCCAAAGAGGACATACAGAAGGCCAAGAGACATATGAAAACATGCTCAAAGTCACTAATCATCCAAGAGATGCAAATCACAATAACAATGAGGTACCATCTCACACCTGTCAGAATGGCTATCATCAACAAATCAACAAACCACAAGTGCTAGTGAGGATGTGGAGAAAAAGGAACCCTCGTGCACTGCTAGTGGGAATGCAGACTGGTGCAGCCACTGTGGCAAACAGTATTGAGATTCCTCCAAAAATTAAAAATGGAACTTCCATTTGACCCTGTAATCCCATCCCACTTCTAGGACTATATCCCAAGAAACCAGAAATACCAATCAGAAAGGCTATATGAACCTCTATGTTCATAGCAGTACAATTTACAATAGCTAAGATTTGGAAAGAGCCTAAGTGTCCATCAGCAGATGAGTGGATTAAAAAACTGTGGTACATTTATACTATGGAATACTACACTGCTATAAAAAAGAAGGAACTTTTACCATTTGCAACAGCATGGATGGAACTGAAGAGCATTATGCTATGCAAAATAAGGTAGTCAGAGAAAGATTAATATCAAATGATCTCACTCATATGTGGAATATAATGATCAACATAAACTGATAAACAAAAATACATCCAGAGACAAATGGTAGGGGAGGTGGGGGGTTTAGAGATAAACCAAAGGACTTGTGTGCATGCATGTTAGCATAACCAATGGACACAGACACTGGGGTGGTGGGGGCTTGCCCTCAGGGGTGGGAGTGGCGGGGAGAGTCAATGGGGGGGGGGAAGGAGACATATGTAACACTTTAAACAATGATTTAAAAAGCATGTATATATATTCTGTAGCTTTGGAGTGGAATGTTCTAAAGATGTCAACTAGTTCCATCTGATCTAGTAAGTCATTTACTATTCCTATTTCTTTGCTGATTTTTTTAGAGGATTTATCCGATGGTGTCAATGGGGTATTAAAGTCCCCTACTATGATTGTATTGCTATCAGTCTTTCCTTCAATATCTTCCAGAGGTTTTTTTTTATGTATTTGGTATTCCTGTATTGGGTGCATATATGTTTACCAGAGTTATATCCTATTATTGAATTGCTCCCTTTAGTATTATGAAGTGGCCCTCCATACCTCTTGTTATGGACTTCCCTTTGAGGTCTGTTTTGTCAGATATAAATATTGCTACCCCAGCTTCTTTTTTCATTTCCATTTGCCTGAAAATTTTTTTTCCATACCTTAACTATCAGTCTGTGTGAGTCTTTTGTTCTGAGGTGGGTCTCTTGTAGACAGCAAATATAAGGGTCATGTTTTCTTATCCATTCAGCTACCCTATGTCTTTGATTGGAGCATTTAATCCATTTACATTTTAGGTTATTATTGATAGGTACTTGTTTGTTGCCATTTTTATTATTTATGCCTGTGTTCCTTCTTCTCTTTCTATTTGTTCTTTTTACAGTGGTCTCTTTAGTATTTCTTACATTGCTGGCTTGGTTGTAATAAACTCCCTTAGCCTTTTTTTGTCTGTCAAGGTCCTGATTTCACCTTCAAGTTTGAATGATAGCCTTGCTGGATACAGTATTATTGGATTCAGTCCATTGCTTTGCATCACTCTGTGTATGTCATTCCATTCCTTTCTGGCCTGATGTTTTTCTGTTGAGAAATCAGTTGATAGTCTAAAGCAGCGTTCGCCAACCTATGGTCCACAGACCACTGGTGGTCCATGAGGTGTGTAAGTTTAGAGACAGCTGGTCTAAAGGGAGACCCCTATAGGTAACTTTGTCTTTCTCTGGCTGCCTTTAAGATTCTTACTTTGTCATTGATGTTTGTCAATTTAATTATGATGTGTCTTGGTGCCAATCTCTTTGGGTTCATCTTGTTTGGGACTCTGTGTGCTTCTTGGACTTGTGCGACTTTTTTCTTCCCCAAATCAGGGAAGTTTTCTGTCATTATTTTTTCAAACAGGTTTTCTATTCTTTTTTCAGCTTCTTCTCCTTCTGGCACCCTTATTATGCAGCTGTTGTTTCATTTTGTTTTGTCCCAAAGATCCTTTAGGCTCTCCTGCTTTTCAATTTTTTTTCCTGAAGAGCCAGCCCCTCCAAGCAGCCTCAAGACCAGGGGTACTCAAACTTTTTAAACAGGGGGCCAGTTCACTGTCCCTCAGACAGTTGGAGGGCCGGACTATAGTTTTTAAAAAAACTATGAACAAATTCCTATGCACACTGCACATATCTTATTTTGAAGTAAAAAAACAAAATGGTAACAAATACAATATTTGTATTTGCATGTGGCCCGTGGGCCATAGTTTGAGGACCCCTGCTCAAGACAGCTAATACAGTCACACCCAGCCTACACCTTGAGCTTTACAAAGGACACAAAGACTCTGAAGCGCCCTCAGGGACTGGGTTACAAAGGGCCCGTTCAGTTCCAGAAAGCAATATAGCACCACCTCCACCTAAAGCCCTGTCAGAAACAGATGCTTGAGTGATTAGGATTGACAGCAGGCAAACAGGCAAAGGGGGCAGACTGGTCCTACCTGCTTGCAGCCAAGGCTGTGGAGATAGACACAAACAGAGGAGTGGTAGATCCCTTGGTACTTCAACAGGGTGCTGACTGCCTAACAGGAAACTGAGAAGTGGCAGACAGAACAGAAGAGTGGGGTCTTAAACTAGCCCTTATGCAGCATTAAAACAGCTGAAGTGAACAACACTTCACTTTTTTATTTTTTATCTTTAATTTAATTTTTTTCTTCATTTTTTAAATTTTTAGTATTATTTTTTTATTCAAATCCTAGCTCTGCCACTTGCTATCTGTATAACCTTAACCAAGTCAGTTACTTAAACTGTTTATGCTTCACTTCTTTATGTATAAAATCAAAGAGAAAGTAGCATCTACGTGGCGGCCAGGACCCAGTCTCATGGGGTTTGCAGTTTGAAAGGTGCTCACAATCTATGTGATGACCAGGACCCAGTCTCAGGGGGTTTGCAGTTTGAAAGGTGCTCGCAATCTACGTGGCAGTCAGGACCCGGTCTCATGGGGTTTGCAGTTTGAAAGGTGCTCGCGATCTACCTGGTGGCCAGGACCCGGTCTCAGGGGGGTTGCAGTTTGAAAGGTGCTCGAGATCTACGTGGCGGCCAGGACCCGGTCTCAGGGGGTTTTACCCGAGGAGTTTGAAAGGTGCTTGTGATCTACGTGGCGGTCAGGACCCGGCCTCAGGGGGTTTTACCCTTGCAGTTTGAAAGGTGCTCGCGATATATGTGGCAGCCAGGACCCGGTCTCAGGGGATTTTACCCACGCAGTTTGAAAGGTGCTCGCGATCTACATGGCGGCCAGGACCTGGTCTCAAGGGGTTTTACCCACGCATATTGAAAGGTGCTTGCGATCTACATAGGGGTGAGGGCCACCTCTTCCCTGCCCCACCCGGCTTCTCCGATCACCGGCTGGGGGGCGGGGCAATGGGGGCCCGGTTCTCCTTTCACAGCTGGGGGGCGGGGCAAATGTGGCCCCGGGTTCTCCTTTCACGGCTGGGGGGTGGGGCAATGGTGGCCCGGTTCTCCGATCACAGCTGGGGGGTGGGGCAAAGTGACCTGCTCTCATGGCTTGGGGGCAAAGGCGGTCCCCAGGGCCGCCTTTGCCCTGCCCCCTGGCTCTTGCCTGCTGCCTGGGTTTCCAATTACTGTCAGCGGCAGGTGGCTTCTTCCATCCTTCCCCTTTCACCTCCCAGCATTGCACATACATATGCAAATTAACCACCATCTTTGTTGGTGGTTAACGGCCATCTTTGTTGGCAGTTAATTTGCATATTGCCCTGATTAGCCAATAGGAAGCATAGCAAAGGTACGGTCAATTACCATGTTTGTCTATTATTAGATAGGATGGACTGTTGTCCATCACTAATGACAAGGTTCTTTATGTCTGCAAACTTTGTCATCATTGTAGGAATGGAGAAGTCTATCAAATAAATCTGGCATAGTTTGTTAAAAGTATAGCCATCATACTTGAAAAGCTTTGCTTTCAGAAAATTTTTACTCTGTCTTTTGTATAAACTATCCTATATAATAAAAGAGAAACATGGTAATTAACCATACCTCCGACATGCTTCCCATTGGCTAATCAGAGCGATATGCAAATTAACTGCCAACCAAGATGGTGGCTGGCAGCCAGGCAGCTGAAGCGAACAGGAGGCTTGCTTGCTCCATGATGGAGGAAGCCAAGGTTCCCCGCCTGCCGCTGCTGGCCTCTGAGCTGCAGTTTAAGAAACATTGTTGCAATTATAGAAGCTAAACAAACTCCAGAAACCTGCTTTCAGCTGTCAGAGCTGAAGCAAGCAGGACCCAAACAATGTTGCAATTATAGAACCCAAACGAACCCAGATCCCTGCTTTCAGCAGCCGAGGTCTCAGAGCTGGAGCCAAGCCTCAGAGCTAAAGCCGGCTCTCAGCTCCAGTGACAGCCATAGAAGGCAAATAAATCCCAAAATTAAAAAAAAAGGAGAGGTTGGGAGCTTCAGTCGCCCGCCAGCCTGAAAACGGCCCTCAGCCCCTCACCCAGACTGGCCAGGCACCCCAGTGGGGACTCCCACCCTGAAGCAACAAGATGGCGGCTAATTTGCATACTGAAAGCAGGTGGCAGCGGGCAAGGCTGTCCACGGTCCGGGACCCGGATCCGTGACCTGGTGGGTGGGGGGCAGTGCTTGAGGCTGTCCGCTGTCCCGGGACCCGGATCTGAGACCCTGCCGGGCGGAGGACAGCACTTGAGGCTGTCTGCGGTTCCGGGACCCAGATCTGTGACCCTGCCGGGACTGTCCGGGGTCCCGGGACCTGGATCTGTGACCCTGCCGGGCGAGGGGCAGCGCTTGAGGCTGTCCGCTGTCCCAGGACCCGGATCTGTGACCCTGCTGGGTGGGGGGGCAGTGCTTGAGGCTGTCCGCGGGCCCAAGACATGGATCTGTGACCCTGCCAGGCGGGGGGCAGCGCTTGAGGCTGTCCGTGGTCCCGGGACCCAGATCCGTGACCCTTCCCGGTGGGGCGGCAGCTCGCACAGGGGAGGATCGGCTGGGGTAGGGCAGGGCAGTATGCCTGGCTTCCGCCCAGCCCCAGTCACTCTGGGAAGGTGAGCAGCGCAGAGAGCCTCTGGACAGAGGAGGCAGGCCGGCGGAGGGTGGCCTGTACTCCCCACATGGCGGTGGTGACAGCTGTGAGCACGCCAAGCGGAGTCTGCAGGCTGAGATGAAGTAGCGCCTGCAGGCCATCAGCGCCCAGGAGTGGCTGCGCAAGATCCACCTTCTGGCCCAGAAGGTGCAGGATCGCAGGGACAGCCACTGTGGCGGGCCAGACTGATGTCCTCCTGGCCGCACCACGGGGGTTTGCGGATCTGCAAAGCCAGAAGCCTCCAGTGTGCACATCCCCCCCTGGCGTGTGAACATCCCCCAGCACACTGTCACCCTCCCACGCCTGCAACAGTTGCAAACCAAGGCATGCACAAGTTCCCTCCGCCTCTCCACTGCACTTCCATCAACCCAGCATGCCTAACACCCCACAGGATGTGCACACATCCCCTCTGATATCCTCACGTCCTTTGGAGAGTGTCTGGGTGTTCTGGGTGCTGAGGGTGTGCGCCTGTGAGATGACAGTGAGAGGGCGGAGTGGTGATGCCCTGTTCCCACGGAGGCCAGTGCAGCTACGAGATCACCTCTGGGGGGGGGGGGTTAATGCAGGTGCTGAGGCAGGAGCAGGTGCAGATAGACACACCTGGTGGGCACGGGCAGCCCTCGCTGAGGTGCCTTCGGTCAGCGTTCAAGATCAAGAACCCAGAGGCGGAGAGGAATTCCGTCCTCTCAGTGAAACAGTGGGATAGTCGGGGTGACTGTAGAGGAGGAATGTGCACTTTGGGTGCCAGCACCCATGAGCGAAGGCTGCCCTGACTGAGCCTCGCTTGCTTGGGGCCTAGCGCACTCCTGCTGGGCAGCGGGTGACAGGACATGCTTTTCCGAATTAATGAGAGAAAACGTTGATTCTCCTGCTGCCCACAAAGGTGGAAAGTGAAGTGGGGAGACATGTGGGGAGTGAGCGAGGTTCCCTGTCTGGGGGTTCCAAATCTGCTGTTGGTTTCTTTCACCGCTGACTAGAGATATACAGCGTGTCCCCCCAAAATGTATACACACTTTGAATACCTACTAATTCCAATGGTTTTAAGTATAAGAAAGAAACAACAATGGAGCTGTTATCTGTTAAAAGTGTGGGCACAAACAGGTGGTTGGACATTCCCTGAGGGGTCTCAGATTGGAGAGGGTGAAGGCCAGACTGAGGGGCCCCTTACACCCCCATCCCAGTGCACGAATTTCGTGCACCGGGCTACTAGTCTACACTAATAAAAGAGAAAGATGCAAATTAACCATCACTCCGTCACCCTGCCACTCCACTACACCCACAAGCTATGCCCACCAGCCAATCAGGAGCAAGTATGCAAATTAACCCAACTAAGATGGCGGTGGCCACAGAGCTGGAGTGAGCAGGAGGCTTGGGTTGCCCCCAGTGATGGAGGAATCCAGGCTTCCCACCAGCCCTCAACTCTGCTCAAGGCTACAAAGTTTCAAATATAGAAGATAAATAACTCCCAGAAAAAAAAGGAGAGGCTGGGAGTTTGGGTCACTGGGGGGCATGGCCAGCCTGAAAATGGCCATCAACCCCTCACCCAGGTTGGCCAGGCACCCCAGCGGGACCCCCCCCCCACACACACACCATGAAGGGGATGTGGGCAGCCTGAAAACGGCCCTCAGCCCCTCACCCAGGCTGGTCAGGAACCCCAGCAGGACCCCCACCCTGATCCGGGACACCCTTCAGGGCAAACCAGCTGGCCCCCACCCATGCACCAGGCCTCCATCCTATATAATAAAAGGGTAATATGCAAATTGACCCTAACAGCAGAACGACTGGAAATGACTGGTCACTATGACACACACTGACCACCAGGGGGCAGACGCTCAACGCAGGAACTGCCCCCTGGTGGTCAGTGTGCTCCCACAGGGGGAGCTCTCCTCAGCCACAAGCCAGGCTGACGGCTGCCAGCACAGCAGTGGTGGCGGGAGCCTCTCCCGCCTCCTCAGCAGCACTAAGGATATCCGACTGCAGCTTAGGTCTGCTCCCCACTGGCAAGTGGACATTCCCCAAGGGCTCCTGGGCTGTCAGAGGGATGTATGACTGCCAGCTTAGGCCCGATCCCCCGGGGAGCGGGCCTAAGCCAGCAGGTGGACATTCCCCGAGGGGTCCCAGACTGCAAGAGGGCACAGGCCGGGCTGAGGGAACACCCCCCCACCCGAGTGCATAAATTTTTGTGCACCAGGCCTCTAGTGTAAGACAATATAAAATGTACACATACTGGGTATGTAACCTGAATTATGAGAGGCATAAAATATTTATTTTGTGCAATAAAATAAGATAGAAATTTGATGAGCTGAAGAATAATACATATAAATTATACTCATGACTATAAGAAAATCATAAACATATTTTCACAATTAGCAAAATAATTCAATAAAGTCAACTTTCACAATTTTCTCAAAGTAGGTGATTCTAAGGAAATTATGCTAAAATTCAAAACAATTTTAAAACCTACATTTTTTGTCTGGTCGGCATGGCTCAGTTTTAAGCATTGACCTAGGAACAAGGAGGTTGCAGTTTGATTCCTGGTCAAGGCACATGCCTGGATTTTGGGCTTGGTCCCCAGTAGGGGGCATGCAGGAGGCAGCCAATCAATGATTCTGTCTCATCATTGATATTTCTCTCTCTCTCTCCCTCTCCCTTCCTTTCTGAAATCAATAAAGACATATGGGGAATGCTGGGGAGGGTTGGGGGGCGGAAGGGGGGGGTAAGAGATCAACTGAAGGACTTGTATGCATACATATAAGCATAACCAATGGACATAAGACACTGGGGGGTAGGGGAGGCCGGGGGAATGTCAAGGGGGGGGGGAAGGAGACATATGTAATACTCTTTGTAATACTTTAAGCAATAAAACAAAATTAAAAAATAAAAATAAATAAATAAAACCTACATTTTTCTTCCAAATTAGGTTTGCTCAGTTTTGTTTGCAGAATGGGTATAATATGAGAATTCCTTGAGGGTGGAAGCTGTGCTTATCTCTTTTTCTGTAGTGATAAGTTGAATGCCTGCATCACAGTTTGTGCTCACTGATCTCACTTTTTAAGCAAAATATGACTTAATTAACAGCCAAAAGAAATGAATACTGGCTGATATGAAAGAGCATTATTTTCATAGTTTATAATCTAAATTCATTCACTTTTTAAATAATTTCAATCTCTGAGATTTAGAAAGTTTTAATGTTTTTCTTCTTTTGTAAGTCATTTATTTCTCTAAACAAATGAAGAACAATCTTTAAAATTTGTTTCAAAGCATCCACTTTATTTCTCCCTCTTTTACTGAAATTTACCTAATACTTACTGATTCCTTGCTTTTACCCTGACAACATGCAAATCAGATACAGACCCCAGCTTCACTGTCTGACACATACAAACAATTATAATTCAATTTGATAAGTGAATAAGCTAGCAATATAGAATCAAAGTGATAAGGTACACACCCTAACAGCAAATATTTGTGTGACCAAGATTTTCAGCCTGGATCAATCTTCCAAACCAGAGCCACTCATAAAACTACAATAATGGATTTTATATTCATTTTAATTCCACATTAACTTTTGTATTGTAACATTGACTACCATTCTAGTTTAAGTGACATTCTAGTAGTCTTTACTGCTATTGTTAGTTAGCAATAGCCTATAAATTACAATGTTAATTTAATCATCTTTAAATAAATATCTAAATGAACTATGAGTTTCATACACCAAAATGCTTGAGTAGATGTTTCATTAAAAAAAAAAAAACTCTTTTTGGTGAGGCAAATAACCACCACTGAAAGGTCGTTCAAATATTTTATAAATTGGGAGTCTTTCAAATCGAGCATATTTGTATTCTGATTAATGGTGCAATACTTAGTGCTGCCAAAAAATATAAATGTCTGCTCAGTATAAATTCATATTCAAATAATTGCACCAACTTTATTTCAACTACTTTTCTTCTAAAGAATTTTCATAACTCTAAAATAAAAAAAATAACCAAAATTTTTGTTAGACATTTATCTGAAACCCAAAAGGATTCTTCCACATACTTAATTTAGGATCTACTATGCTGGTTTATATTTATTTTACTGTACTCATCCTATATAATAAAAGGCTAATATTCAAATAGACTGTACAGTGGAACAACCAAATAACAGAACAACCCGGTCGCTATGATGCGCGGAACATGGCGGGTGTCGGCAGCAGGTGGCAGAGCGTGGAACATGGTGGGTGTCGGCCGCGGCGGGATGGTGGAGCAGGTCAGCGGGGGCACCAGACCAAGGCGGGGCACCGGTTGCTGTCATTGGGGTGAGCCTCTGGTGGTTACTGAAAATTCTTTGCTCACGCATGCGGTAGTCCCACCCAGCACTCACACCTGCTGCCGGCAATGGCCCTGGTCACACTCCTTACCGGCACCAGAGCCACCTCTCACACCCACTGCTGGTGCCAGCCCTGCTCACACCCGCAGCTGGTGCCAGAGATGCCACTCACACCCACTGCTAGTGCCTGGCGCCCGGTGCTGGTCCCAATCGCTTGATGCTGTCAGCGGATGCCAGCGGCGGCTGCTGGCCCCAATACCCCCTGAGGGCTCTCCACCTCCCCCTGTTCCTGAGGGGTGATGGGGCAGCAGGCCCCACTCCATCCACTGCTGGCGCCAGCCTCAATCACTCTGCACCATCAGCAGGTGCAAGCAGGGCCAGCGCTGGCAGGAGCAGGGCTGCCGGCTGACAGGGGACCAGGAGCCATGGTGGGAGGGGCCAGAAAGGGGCATGAAGGATGGTCCGAGACCCACTCCTGTGCCCACCGCAGCCTCGCGGCCCACAGTTCCTTTCAAGGTGCATGAATTCATGCACTGGGCGCCTAGTCACAGAATAAGTTTGCAGGAATATTTAGTGTGCATCAAATTTATTCACAACTACTCAAACTCTTCTTTTTACATACTAGGCTACCTATAATTCTTTTTAAAAACCTGGTCATGCCCAGCTGCTGTTACTCAGTGGTTGAGCATCCACCCATGAACCAAGAGGTCGCCAATTAGATTTCCGGTCAGGGCACATGTCTCGGTTGCTGGCTCAATCACAAGTAGGGGGCATGCAGGAAGAAGTGATCCATGTGTCTCTCTCATCAGTGTTCCTCTCTACCTCTCTCCCTTCCTTTCTCTAAAATCAATAAAGACATATTAAAAAGAAATAAGGAAGCCCAGCCTGCATAACTCAGTGGTTGAGCATCGACCTATGAACATGGAAGTCATGGTTCGATTCCCGGTCATGGCACATGCCCAGGTTTCGGGGTTGATCTCCAGTGTGGAGTGTACAGGAACCAGCCAATCAATGATTCTCTCTCATCATTGATGTTTCTCTCTCTCTCTCTCCCTCTCCCTGCCTCTCTGAAATCAATAAAAATACATTTAAAAATAATAACAAAAGTAAAATTTAAAAACCTGGTCACTATATAATAATTAGATCATTCGGTCATCAATGTGACTAGCAGAAAAGAATATAAGCTTTGGAAAATAATTCTAAAAGTAATGCAAAGTACCTTATTATACAGCTCAAAATGCCCAGGCCCTTGTTTAAAGCAGTTTAAACAAATATGAGTTTTAACAAATAAAATTGTGCTCAAGTTAATTCACAAAAGCCTATCTAAATGAGATTCAAGAAATCACTCTGGAGTTTGGAAATGTTCTAAAATTGAGTACTGATGATAATTGCACAACTCTGTAAATTTACCAAAATTAATATATTTAACACTTAAAATTAGTGTGTGTCATGTATATATATTATACTTTTAAAAAGTTATTGTTTTAAATGGGAGTTCCATTTTTAATTCTTTGAGAAAACTCCATACTGTTTTCCATAGTGGTTGCACCAGTCTGCATTCCCATTAGCAGTGCAAGAGGGTTACTTTTTTCTGCATCCTCACCAGCACTTGTCATTTGTTGATTTGTTGATGATAGCCATTCTGACAGGTATGAGATGGTATCTCATTGTCATTTTGATTTGCATCTCTCAGATGATTAGTGACTTTAAGCATGTTTTCATATGTCTCTTGGCCTTTTGTATGCCCTCTTGAAAAGTATCTATTTAGGTCCTTTGCCCATCTTTTGATTGGATTGTTTATCTTCCTTTTGTTAAGTAGTATGAGTTCCCTGTAAATGTTGGAGATTAAACCCTTATCAGTGATAGCATTGGCAAATATGTTCTCCCATGCAGTGGGCTTTCTTGTTGTATTGTTTATGGTT
The DNA here is from genome assembly GCF_000147115.1 of Myotis lucifugus. Taxonomy (NCBI): domain Eukaryota; kingdom Metazoa; phylum Chordata; class Mammalia; order Chiroptera; family Vespertilionidae; genus Myotis; species Myotis lucifugus. The sequence continues at coordinate 127,611 of NW_005871098.1, forward strand.
TCTTATCCTATATAATAAAAGGCAAATATGCAAATAGACCGAACAGCAGAACAACTGAACAACCAAACAACCCGTCTCTATGACGTGTGCTGACCACCTGGGGCATGCGTGGAATATGGCAGGTGTTGGCAGCAGGTGGCAGAGCATGGAATATGGCTGGCATCGGCCATGGCAAGATGGTGGAGCAGATGAGTGGGGGCACCAGACCAAGGTGGGTCACTGGTCGCTGTCATTAGGGGGAGCCTTTGGTGGTTACTGAAAATTCTTTGCTCCCGCCGGCTGTGGTCCTGCCCAGTGCTCGCACCTGCTGCCAGTGCTGGCCCCACTCACACTTACAGCTGGCGGCAGAGCCACCACTCTCACCCACTGCCAATGCCTGGCACCGGTCCCGATCTTTGGCGCAGTCAGCGGGTGCAAGTGACGGCTGCGGGCTCCGTTCATCCCTGAGGGCTTCTTCAACTACCCCTGCTCCTGTGGGGCGATTGGGCAGCAGCTGCCACTCACAGTCACATATGGCACCGGCCCCGCTCGTACCCGCTGCTGGTGTTGTCAGCGGGTGCAAGTGGGCCAGGCGCTGTCAGCGCATGGGAGTGGCATTGGTGGGAGTGGGGCTGGAGGCAGACAGAGGACCAGGGGTCACAGAAAGAGGGGCTGAGCGGGGGCACAGAGGATGGGCTAAGACCTGCCCCTGTATCCACCGCAGCCTCGCAGCCCAAGTTCCTTTCAAGGTGCATGAATTCATGCACTGGGCCTCTAGTCCTACATAATCCTATCTAATAATAGACAAACATGGTAATTAACCATACCTCTGCTATGCTTCCCATTGGCTAATCAGGGTGATATGGAAATTAACTGCCAACCAAGATGGCGGTTGGCAGCCACACAGCTGAAGCAAACATGAGGCTTGGTTGCCCCGGCGATGGAGGAAGCCAAGGTACCCTGCCTGCCGCAGCCCAGCTCTGAGCTCCGGATGCAACAATGTTGCAATTATAGAAGCTAAACAAACCCCAGATACCTGCTTTCAACAGGCTGGTCTTGGAGCTGGAGCCGCAACAAAGTTTCAATTACAGAAGGTAAATAAATCCCAGAATAAAAAAAAAAAAGAAAAAAGGAGAGACTAGGAGCTTCAGTTGCAGGCTTGGCCTTCCTGAAAACGGCCCTCCGCCCCTCATCCAGACTGGCCAGGCACCCCAGTGGGGATGCCCACCCTAAAGGGGGTGCAAGCAGCCTGAAAACAGCCTTCAGCCCCTCATCCAGGCTGGCCAGGCACCCCAGTGGGGACTCCCACCCTGAAGGGGGTGCAGGCAGCCTGAAAACAGCCCTCAGCCCCTCATCCAGGCTGGCCAGGCACGCCAGTGGGGACCCCCACCCTGAAGGGGGTACGGGCAGCCTGAAAACAGCCATCAGCCACTCATCCAGGCTGGCTAGGCACCCCAGTGGGGACCCCCACCCTGAAGGGGGTGCAGGCAGCCTGAAAACAGCCCTCAGCCCCTCATCCAGGCTGGCCAGGCACCCCAGTGGGGACCCCCACTCTAAAGGGGGTGCGGGCAGCCTGAAAACAGCCATCAGCCCCTCACCCAGGCTGGCCAGGCACCCAAGCAAGACCCCCACCCTGATCTGGGACACCATTCAGGGCAAACCAGCCAGTCCCCACCCGTGCACCAGGCCTCTATCCTATATAGTAAAAGGGTAATATGCAAACTGACCCTAACAGCAGAAAGACTGGGAATGACTGGTCACTATGACACACACTGACCACCAGGGGGCAGATGCTCAATGCAGGAGCTTCCCCCTGGTGATTAGTGAGCTCTCACATGGGGGAGCTCTGCTCAGCCACAAGCCAGGCTGACGGCTGCCAGTACAGCGGTGGTGGTGGGAGCCTCTCCTGCCTCCTCAGCAGCGCTAAGAATGTCCGACTGCAGCTTAGGTTTGCTCCCTGCTGGCAAGTGGACATCCCCCGAGGGCTGCTGGACTGCCAGAAGAATGTCTGATTGCCAGCTTAGGCCCAATCCCCTGGGGAGCAGGCCTCAGCCAGCAGATGGTCATCCTCCGAGGGGTCCCAGACTGTGAGAGGGCACAGGCCTGGCTGACGGACCCCCCCCCGCCAGTGCACAAATTTTTGTGCACCGGGCCTCTAGTCCTATATAAAAGCCTAATATGCTAAGTATCCAGTCATTCAACCAATCAAAATGTAATATGCTAATGATATGCTAAAGCCACTCAACCGGTCACTATGACGTGCACTGACCACCAGGGGAAAGATGCTCCGACCAGTAGGTTAGCTTGCTTCTGGGGTCTGGCCAATTGGGGCTGAGCAAGATAGGCCAGACACGCCCTGGAGCCCTCCCATGGTCCCTCCCTGGTTGGCCAACCTCCCACATCACTCCCCGGCCCTGATTGTGCACCGGTGGGGTCGCTCGGCTTGACCTGCACCCTCTCACAATCCAAGAACCCCTCAAGGGATGTTGGAGATCCAGTTTCAGCCCAATTCCACAGGCCAGGCTGAGGGACCCCACTGAAGCATAAATTTGTGCACCGGGCCTCTAGTTGTTTAAAGGAGCCTATCTAGACCATTAAGTACATAAATCTTTGTATTTTTTTTCAGATAGTAGTTACCCATGCTTTCATAAAACTATCACAGTTGAATGGTCCAAAATAAATCATGTAAGAAATAGGAATTTGTTTGATTTATTAAAATTAATGTGTTCTTAATTCTAAACTCAACCAGATGTAAGCTTGATTAGATTAGCAATTATATTAAATCGAATGGGTATCTTATATTAAACAACCTAATTCATTTCTCATTCATTCATAATAATTTTCAATTGTATTAATCATTCTGAACATATTTTTTAAAAAGGGTGTTATTTTTTTAAAAAATAGAGAAAAAAGAGCTCTAAAGTGGCACCAACTATCCACCCCTCTCTTCCTTGATTACTTGCTCTTCATTGCTAGATTTTTCCAAAACATAGATGGGTGATAAAGAAAATGTTAATGATTCTTCTTAGATAATGGCTTGGCTGGGGTGAGGCTGCATGTTTTCAGTTAGCTGGCTATTCTCACAGAAAAAGGTGTCAGAAATATTGTCTATTTGGTTCACTAATATAGTTTAAACACTAATAATGCCTGGTACACAGTGACCTTCTATTAAAATTTTGTTGCAGTCTTTTTTATTAAGCGGGGTCTTAAAGTATCATATAAATAAACAAATGTAACTTCAAGGAGTCTTCAGGTATTTCTTTGTTCCTTCCCTCATTAGAAACAAATTGGCCCCTTATTAAACCAGTTTCTTTCAAGTCTAAATCTTAGGTAAGGGGACAGGGTATGGGATAGGAGGGTAAAGACAGAGCAAAAGTTCTTTCTAAAAGAATCACTAATATGTGATAGGTAACTTTTACAAGGAGACTCTACCTCAAGGTCAAAATCTAAATCTACATGTGGCAAGTTCAAGCTTACCAAAATGGTTGTTTGAAATCCACAGTAATTTTAAACCAAAACATACTCAATATATAACCTAAGCACATTATAAGCTTCCTACTCTTTTGCCAAGGGTAAAACTATATTTAATAATAGAAAAATTCCCAATACACAAGCTAACATCAGCTATACTACATCTCATATTGCAAGAATAGGTAACTATAAGCAGGACTTATTTTTGTGTGTGTACTAGTTATTAGGAAAATTTTAGAGATGCAAGTATATAGACCCTTTCAAAACTTTTAAATGTTGATGGCACTAGGAGTTCACTGCATACATTTTCCTTTCAAAATTTATGCCTTTTCTATTTACATATTTGCATGTATACTAAGTAAGCATTAGTCTTAATTTCATCTGCAATAATTTGTGGTTTTAGATGTTCAAATTGTGGTAGAGATATAAAGAAACTTTCCTAAGTTAGAGGAGAAAGTGCAAGAGGGTTTCAAATGAGCAATCAATGACCAAAAGATAAAAATTTAATAAAGGTACAGAAAGTGGAAAAAGGTGGCAACCACTAGTGCCTCATGACATTATTAAAAACATGTAGGAAGGTAAAGAAAGACAGTAGACACTCAAAATTAAATAGAAGCAAAGTAGAGCCACATATAAAAAGATATTTACACATCGGAAAGGCTTTTCTTTTTCAATAAACACAGGTTTTCTTATTTCTCACTTACAACTTTCAATGAACTACTTCCTCCTGGTTGACCAGAATCCCTTGAGTTACTCTCAATAGAAAAGCTCAGCATGATCTTTACTCTTTCTCTAAATCAAGATTAAAACACAAATTTCCAAAAGTGTTAGCTCCTGCCATGTTTTCTCATTGGTATTTATGGTAACTCATCAGATTTGATCATATTACATAACTATGTCAGACTGTGGTTTTATAATTATGAGTAAAACCTACTTCTTAAAACAATGATTCCTTGTGAATAAAATTATTTAATATGTAATCTACACATATGAATTTCAACTCTTTTTAAAAATAATTTAATGTAGACTTAAAAATCACAGGTTATTTTTCTTACCATTCAGTAAACAAGATAACCATATCCTCATGACTGGCATAATGTTCCATAACTTCTTTCATTAATCTCACTTTTTGGCCTCCTCCAATGCTATTAATTCCATCACCACCTCTCCACTCTTCTCCTTGACCAAGGACCTATCAATAAAATCAACATTTCATCCCTGAGCAAAATTTCAAATAAGAGTACCATAAAAACTGTAAGTCATCAGTAACTTGCATAGTATTACACAGTAACCACTTTTTAAACATTTCACTAAGTCATGAAACTAGAAAGCAAACAACGTGATACCTAGTCAGATCATAATTCTTTAATGTTTTCCACCCCATAAAAATACCATTCCCAATTTTATCATTTCGAAGTAGACTCTAATCTGGGAGAGGGGTGGGAGGTGGGGTGTCACAGAAATTATTTCTCATATTTTATTTCTATTTGTCCAGATTTAAAAAAAATGAAGAGAGTTTCCATAACACTTTTCAATAGGGCAGGAAATCAGTATGAGAAACACTGAAAGCCCTTGAAGCTCAGTAACTCCTGATAGGGCCATCGAAAGTTTTCCTACTGAACCAGAATAGGTTTATGAGGGAAACATAAGGGGTGGGGGCATCAATCAAGCATTCCCTTCTTTATACATTACCCTCAAAAGCTTAACAGTAATTCATCTATGCAAGAAATTGCCTAAGCACAATTTATCAGAACTAAACTTGGAGCTGTTCTCAATAAGCAGATCCCTCCTGAATTAAAAGGTGACACAAACATAAACCTTGTATCTTTGTTTCACCTGAAGACTGAAATTCCCAAAATAATAATATTCTTGGAGATTTTTGAAATTAAGGATGAATGAAATAAAAAAATACAAAAGAAAAAGATAAAGTACATTTAGAAAATAAATAGTATTAGTTTCAATTTTACTTAACATTGAACCAAATATAAATCTGGCTGGCAAAGCCCATGGGCTCCCAACCTTACTTCTCTAGTTATCATTTCATGAAGGTTGGAGGAAAAAGGCTAACCAAGAAAACAAACTGATGTGAATCTGGATTCATACTGAAGCTAGTCTAGTAGATATTTTAGTTTTGGCCCTAAAATGTGACCTCCTGCCAGGCCTCTGTGGTTCAGTGGTTGAGCATTGACCCATGAACCAAGAGGTCACTAGTTCAATTCTCAGTCAGGGCACATTCCCCGGGTTGTGAGCTCCATCCCCAGTAGGGGGCATGCAGGAGGCAGCCAATCAATGTTGTTTCTCTCTCATCAATGTTTCTATCTCTCTCTCTCTTCCTTCCCCTCTCTCTAAAATCAATGAAAACATATTTTTTAAAAAAGTGGGCTCCTGCCCTGGCTGGTGTGCTAAGTGGTTAGCGTGATAGCCTGTGGATGGAAGGATTTCAAGTCCAGTTCCCAGTCAAGAGTATGTACCCAGGTTGCAGTTTAGATCCCCTATTGGGGCATATGCGGGAGACAACCAATCAATGTGTCTCTCTCACATCAATGTTTCAATGTTTCTCTCCCTTCCTCCCACTTTCCTTCAGTCCCTCCCTTCTATCCTTCCACTCTTTAAAAATCAATGGAAAATATATCCTCTGGTATGGATTACCAACAACAACAAAAATTGGCCGCCTCTGGCCTGAAGATTTATTAGTATTACACTTTCATTCTACAGCCCTCTTGGACTTCTCCAATACCTCAGTAATACTGTGCCCAGGCCCATCTGAGAGTCTCTGTACAGTGCACTATAGTAGCCTCAATTCTGCTCAATTTTCTCCTTTCATTCCACTAAATCAGTATTTCAAACTAGACCCTGCATGTGAATCACATGGAGGGCTTGTTAAAACACAGACTTCCACATCCTGCTCCCAGAGTTCCTGATTTGGCAGGTCTGGGGTGGCATCTGAAAATCATTATTTCTATTTCCCAGATGATGCTGATGAACTCTGAGAACCATCCTATCCTAATATATAAAAACTCAAGGTCCGTAACGACCGACCAAAGGCTCGACCGAACACTGGAAGTCAGTTCTGCAGTCAGTGCTGGGTTGCTGTGGTGACATAGCACTGACTGCCGCTGCTGCGGGCACGGCGACCCAGCACTGACTGCTGAGAGGGCTGCAGATCAGGCCCGGAGAGAGGCAGGGTCTGATCTGCAGCCTCAGTGGCAGCTGTTGATCAGCCGTTGCCTCTCTCTTTCTCTCAGGACTTCGCCAGCAGCCATAGCTCTCTTTCTATCCACGCCTCCGTGGGGGCTGCTCATCAGCCCCACCTCTCTGATCAGGCCTAGAGATAGGCCTGGAGATGCTGAATGGCATAGAAACTGACCAATCAGAACCAAATATGGGTGAACTGCGAGGAGCCAATGGCTGCCTAGGAGGCGGAACTTCTGACACTGACTGGCATAGTAACCAACCAATCAGAACCTAATCTGGGTGAACTGCGAAGGCAGAACCTAAGGTGGGGGCTGAGGAGGGGTTTTAAGAGCAACAGCTGTTTGGTGTAAGGTGTAAGAAAGCAGTTCAATTTTTTAATGACCGGTTTGGCAGTATAGTGCATATGGCTGGCTATCAGTCCAGATATAGGGACTAGGTATTTTTGTCTGCCAAGAGCATCTCCTCCTGCTGAAAAAGTCTTCTCCCCCCCTCCCATTTAAGCAATCCTATTCAATATAATTGATTTATACTAATAAAAGGGTAATATGCTAATTAGACCAGGTCAACCAGCCATCTTCCAGATGTCCGACTTCCTTCCGGACAAAGCCATGGTGGTGGGGGCCAAGGCAGAGGCAGTTAGGGGCAATCAGGCCAGCAGGTGAGGGTAGTTGAGGGTGAGATCAGGCCAGCAGGGGAGGGCAGTTAGCAGTGATAAGGCAGCTAGCGTCAGTTAGGGGTGATCAGGCCGGCAGGGGAGAGCAGTTGGGGGCGAGATCAGGCCGGCAGGGGAAAGCAGTTGGGGGTGAGATAAGGATAGCAGGGGAGGGCGGTTAGGAGTGATCAGGCAGGCAGGCAGGTGAGCGGTTAGGAGCCAGTGGTCTCAGATTGCGAGAGGGATGTCCCCCAAGGTTTCCCCGATTGGAGAGGGTGCAGGCTGAACTGAGGGAACCCCCTCTCTGTGCACGAATTTCATGCACCAGGACACTAGTATAAACATATTTTCTGTTATTTTATAAACATGTTTATACAAAGAATTAGCAAGTATTATTGTCTGAGTGGCAGAGTATTAATAAGGCCAAAATTTATCTTTAAAACAATCAAGTATATATAAAATTTAATAGCAACTATGTAACCAAATTTCACCTTCCTCCTTTGGATTACACTTCCCGTTGTTACTATTGTTATAAAAATGTACTTTAGGCACATATTTTAACGTCTCCATGAATTAAAGTTATACCATACCTTCACAGTATAATTGAAGTATTTGGCTGACTGCATAAACCGATGAAATCCATCATTTTCTTTTGTTGCTATAGTTATGACTAATAATTTATCTGGAAAAATAGAAGGAAATATTATAAGATGGTTTACCAAGAAAGAAGTTAAATGCTCCCATTTTACAATCACTTGCACCCATGGGAATGCTCCAGTTTATTAATATACATAAGGATAAACAAAGAGCTGTTCAATAAATAGGCACCTCAAGCTGGTTATACTACTGCCAAATGATGAACCACAGAAAAGAAATCATTTTACTGGTAAGAAAGTGCAATGATGTTTTTGGAAAAGCACACTCTTGACAAGATTTTCAACCCTAAAATAAAAATCACTTCCATAAAATACACAAAATTTTTATCTGTAAAGATAGACTCTCTTAGGTATTACCTAATCAACCAGCTTCACTGTCACCTATAAATCATCACTGATTTATTACACACATCAATGAGGTCTGGAATCACATGCTATGACTCAAAACACTAGCATGCACAAAAATAAAAGATCCAATCATGAGACTGGTCTTAATTTTAAAAAATAAGTTATGATAAATTGGGAGCATATACTTAGAAACAGAATCTTACTTTTTTCTTCCTATTAATGAACTTTTGTATAAGTCTACAAAAGCAACATTTACATCACACTCAACACTTTGTGTTTTTTTCTTAAAGAATAAAAGAAACATCTTTACTTATACAGCTCCTAGAGCAATGGAAACTAAGGAGAAAATAAACAAATGGGACTGCATCAAAATAAAAAGCTCCTGCACAGCAAAAGAAACCATCAACAAAACAACAAGAAACCCCACTGCATGGGAGAACATATTTGCCAATGTTATCTCCGATAAAGGTTTAATCTCCAACATTTACAGGGAACCCATACAACTTAACAAAAGGAAGATAAAACAATCCAATAAAAAAAATGGGCAACGGACCTAAATAGATACTTTTCGAAAGAGGACATACAGGCCAAGAGACATATGAAAACATGCTCAAAGTCGCTAATCATCTGAGAGATGCAAACACCATCTCACACCTGTCAGAATGGCTATCAACAAATCAACAAATGCAAGTGCTGGCGAGGATGCGGAAAAAAAGGTGGTGGAATGCAAACTAGTTCAGCCTCTGTGGAAAACAGTATGGCATTTCCTCAAAAAGTTAAAAATGGAACTCCCATTTGACCCAGTGATCCCACTACTAGGAATATATCCCAAGAAACCAGAAACACCAATCAAAAAGGATATATGCATTCCTATGTTCATAGCAGTACCACTTACAATAGCTAAGATTTGGAAATAGCCTAAGTGCCCATCAGCAGATGAGTGGATTAGAAAACTGTGGTACATCTACACAATGGAATACTATGCTGCTATGAAAAAGAAGGAACTTTTACCATTTGCAATAGCATGGGTGGGCCTGGAGAGCATTATGCTAAGCGAAATAAGCCAGTCAGATAAAGATATAAGTATCACAAGATCTCACTAATTTGTGGGATATAATGAACAACATAAACTGATGAACAAAAATAGATCCAGAGACAGAAACACCAAACAGACCATCAAACCTCAGACGGAAGGCCGGGGAGGATGGTGGCGGGTGGGTAAGAGTTCAACCAAAGGACTTGAATACATGCATGTTAGCATAACCAATGGACACGGACACTGGGATGGTGGGGGCTTGTCCTGGGGGGTGGGAGTGGACAAGAAGGGGTCAATGGGGGAAAAGGGAGACATATGTAATACTTTAAACAATAAAAAAAGAATAAAAGGAACCAGAGTCAGCCCTGATAAATACAAAGCTTTCAATCCCCACTTTATATTGGATTATTATTTTCAGTCTAACAAAACACTCCCTCTTAGTAGAGCAGTAGATAGATTTAAGGAGTCATTTCAAAATACCTATAGAAGCTATTAAAGAAAATGCTTATTAGGAAAAGACATGTCTTAAAATACATAAAAGAAACAACTGCATCAGCAAGTGCTAAGTGTGCTAGGACTTTTTTTTTTTTAACCTGAGTATACAGGATGACCAGTGGACTAAGAAAGCAAAACTAACATCTTTTTGACATTCAGGGTACTGGCACAGAGCTATATGATTTGATTCTCATTTGCCTGTTATAAATAAGAAAAAAATTCAGACTGTCTTAAGTGTCCCCTAAGCAGTATACAATCATTGACAACAGCACTTAATGCCAATAAAGTAGCATTAAATAAATCAATTAAAAACAATTGCATATGACCCAAGGTAATCATCAAAATTTGAAAATAATTTAAACCACAGAGCATAAATAAGTGCAATATATATAAAGAATACAGTCAAACATTCATTAGTCAACCCCAAAAGAAAAATAGTTCCATAAAAATAAATATCAGCATTTTCAGATGATTTTTTTTCTGTTAAGATATTTCTCACCATTCTGATAAATAAATACTCAAGGAAAAATAAGTCATTTTCATAAAGAAGTCAGGCCCCAAGTAAATAAATATTAAGAGTACTTTTTCAATTTACTATTCTTTTTTTATTTAAAAAAAATCATTTGTAATGTTTCAAACAATACCTGATTAAGAAAATCTGACATATTACCATTCAGAAGAAAATTTGAAATACTTTTTATAAAAGTAAAGAACATGCTTTTTAAAGTTTCTTTTCTCTGTAATATGACTATTTAAATGTAGCTTTCTTTCTTATCTTTTTCGATATAAATCATAAAAATTAGCTATAAGTTTAGATTTTGACTGAATAGATTTTATGCTTACCATTTCCAATATAAAATTAACAGCAAGGATTTATTTCAGTATTCTTAACAGGAAAAGTAATGTTGGCCAGACCCTTGAGCAGAGAGATGTTACCTAATGCAATGACTCAGAAGGCAAAACTAAAAATGTGTAGGCTGGCAATCTTATGCTAAATGAAGACTCCTGCTGTTCCAATACTGTTGCTAATTACAAAAAAAATGCTAGTAAGTAATTTTGTTAAATGAAGGTATGTTGAATAACATTATACATAAACACCTGTTTCCTCTCACCTGATAATCAGTATCATTACTGTGATGAGAAATAAATCTTACTCAATTGGGGGAAATAGAAGAAGAAAGTGCTGACATGTACCACTTCCAAGCTCTCTCCAACCAACTCAAAAGTCTAACTTGCTCACCATTTATGAAGTGTTCTTGTCAAAAAAATTAACTTACATTTGATATACATACTTTAGATTTCACTAAAATTCACACTATAAATTTATCTAAAATGAAAAGACAAGACAATTGACCTAGAGCAGGGGTGGGCAACCTTTTTGTGAGTGCGTGCCAAAACCAGAAAAATCTCTGACTCAAAATTCTTCTGCGTGCCAACCCTAATTTTTTGAGAACATGTTATGCCTATTTGATATCTCTTAAGGTGTACGTATGTGAAGAACCTTGAAGAAATAATAAAATTCATTCGAGCAACAAAAACACAGTACATGATGATGAAAAATACATTTATTTTTTAATGTATACATGTACACTGATAGTCCGACAGAAAACTTTATGACTCCGTTTGATATTATCAGTGGAACTTTTGCTGCCGAGAGAAACATAGAAATTTATTCCCCTTTCATTAGTACCGGTGGGCAAAGCGAGAGAGAAGGTTTCATTTTTATAGTGAAATTTTGAATAAGTAGGTGAGGCGGTTGTCTTGTCAACAAAAACCCGTTGCATCTGAGGCTGAAACCAAAACACTGGTCGGATCTAGGAAGGCAGGGAGAGTTAAGGCAGAGGCATAGAAATTGCTCTTCCCTTCTCTTGTCAATCCATGTCTATGGTCTTTAAGATAATTTGTTATGTAAAATTATTTATTTATCTAAGATGCACCTACACTGAATTTATCTGAAAAATAAAAAAGTCGATATTAAGAAAAAAATTATAAATGGAAGATTATAAGAGAGGGTTTCGCGTGCCAGCAAAAGTTACTGGCGTGCCATGTTTGGCACGCGTGCCAGGGGTTGCCCACCCCTGACCTAGAGAATCAATGACAAATGTGAAAAAAAAGGAAGGGAAACTGTTACATATATTAACAGAATTAAGAGATAATTCAACCAAAGGTAAATCATGGACTTCTGTTGGGTCATAATTTGAAAAACTAACTGCAAAAGGTATATATGAGAAGATTAAGGAAATCTGAACACTAATTGGATATTTGTTGATATTCAGAAATTACTAAATTTTTAACATGCTAATGATATTGATTGTTTTTAAGTCCGTATAATTTAGAGACAGGTACAAAAGTATTTACACAATTAAAGGATACAGTGTTTTCAATTTGTTTCAACATTATTTGGGGTTCAATGGAAGGCAATGGAGAAGGAGAATAAAGATGAAACAAGACTGGCCATATGTGATGACTGTTAAAATTAGATTCCTGTTGTATATGTTTGGAAATTCCTATAATTAAAAACAAAGAGTTCAACCTTATGCACAGTCCCTAATCTTCCAACCAGAAAAATCACAAAATATTCAAAATAAAAATTTTTAACAGTCTAAGTCACCTAAGTAAAAGGAAAAATGAAATAGAGAGAAGGCAGAACTTTTCTAACCAAACAAAATTATAATTTAAACAACTATAATTAGTACCTTATCCAATCCATCCACAATAACTGAAATGATAAAGTGAGATGATAGGGGGAATGGGCTTGAAAAACAAACACCCATCAAACACTACCAAAACAAATCTATATCAAAGAAATGCAATGGAAGCTCAAGTGTGGCCAAATGTAACCTCCATAGCCACTGTGTTAGACTATTAATAGATTACAGATTACAGATTAGAAAACAAATTAAACCGAAACCGGTTTGGCTCAGTGGATGGAGCGTCGGCCTGCGGACTGAAGGGTCCCAGGTTCGATTCCGGTCAAGGGCATGTACCTGGGTTGCGGGCACATCCCCAGTGGGAGATGTGCAGGAAGCAGCTGATCGATGTTTCTCTCTCATCGATGTTTCTAACTCTCTATCTCTCTCCCTTCCTCTCTGTTAAAAATCGATAAAATATATTTTTAAAAAAAGAAAAAGAAAACAGATTAATACAGTTTGCATGAACAGGAAACATGCAATGCATCTATAGTGTGGTAGATTAGAACAACCATTTATCAATGAAAATCACATCAGAAAAACAACAAAAACTTCTGTAATCATCTTTACAATATCCTGTAAACTGCCTATCATTTAGTATAGGATTTAATAAATATTGAAGTAGCTAACTATTAAACTCTCTACAAAAATTCAGACGAATATCAGAATTTCTCCAAAAATCAAGAAGTCAATTTATTTAGAAAGTTCAAAACATGCTATGTCTCTGTTATGAATGCACTCAACAGTTCTGCCAGGGAAATGCATTATTTAAGAATCCATTTTTTTATCCAAATAGTTTATATGAGAGCAGAATTTATTAGTATTTAGTGCTGATCTAATTTTTCTTTCAAATACAAACCATGGATTTAAAACAGAAATATGTTTTGCTTATATATCCTATCTCTAAATGCTAAATTGGCACATAAACATCTGAAAACCCAGCTGCCTTTGATCCCACCACTGAAGGATAAATCTCCTATCTTCCCAAGAAACTTTCTCTACAAAGAGTCAAATCAGTCCCTAATTATAAATTTGCAAATATCAAGAATTCTACCACAGGAATTCTGAATTCACTGTTCTCATTCTGCAACTCACTGACTTTATGTCCTCCTTCTGTAAAGATCAGTAGCTCTCAACTTTTACTAAAGGAATATGTTTTCTTACAAGGGTTAGCAGAGCACAGGAGCAGCAAACTTTTGCTGTATAAGAATGAACTGTTAAGAGTTTCAATATGGCAATCAGAGTAGATTGATCTTTCTCACATTCCTCTGAAAACCAAAATGGAAATAAAACCAGATTGGGGCCCTTGCCAGTTTGGCTCAGTTGGTTGAGTGTTGTCAAATGCATGGGGCGGTTTGGTTCCTGGTCAAGGCATATGCCAAGGTTTTGGGCTCAATCCCTAGTAGGGGCATAATGGAAGCAGTTGATGTTTCTCTTTCTCAACAATGTTTCTCTCTCTTTCCCTCTCCATTCCTCTCTAAAATAAATAAAAACATATTTTAAAAAACACTAAATTGAGGAACATTCACCCTGAATTACCAATTGAAGACTACCTGAAGGAGAGACTTTTAAACCAAGAAGGGCAGAAAGCACCTGGAGACTGGTAGGAAAGGCTGGGTTGGGAGATGGGCTGGTCCAACTCTTACTGGGGGCAGGCTGAGGTTTCAGAGAGATATCTCTGCTCCAGGTGGGATCCCCCTGAGAAGAGTGAGGCCTGGACTCCAGGCTGGGCTGGAGCCTAGAACTGGGAATAGCTACCCACATAACATCCAGCAATGAAAACGGGGTTTCTATACACCAGGGAGAGATGCAGCCTGCCAGAGACAAAGCCACTTTTGTTCTCTAAGGGCCAGGGAACAGGATTTTCATTTACAGCCACTCACCCTGGGCTTTGGCAGAGTGAGGGTGTTGCAGACTGGAGTCGCCTGAGGAGAGTCAGGGATGGGAGACATTGGAAAGAGACATGGGAGATCAGCTGCCAGGATCCTTGTGATCAGTCATCCCCCGCCCCCAATATCTCAGCAGCCATTTTCCATGAGAGGCACAAGCCCCTCCCAGCAGCAGTCTGGAGAAAGGCAATTACACTGCCCTTGAGGATACAGCTCACCCTACCTTGATTCTCAATCCCTGCTGAGGAGGCAGCAGCAGAGGTTGGACTCACAGGTCTGGGCAAGCTAAGGGGCTGTCAGTGATGAGCTTTGGAGTAGAGCCATTACACCTACTTTCTCAGGAACCTGACTAGCACTTCCCCCTCAAGGGAGAGCTGATAGGAACTCCTGGTTTCTAACAGACCCCACCAGCTGCATACAAGGGGACCTGCCCTGCCAAGGTCAGAAAGATATTCTGAGACAGACTCAGACATGTGATTCTGGGCTAGGGGAACACACACACCATCTCCCCTAAAATCTGAACAGCACTTCACCATCATGGTAGACCCAGAAATTCCATTCTCCTGATTCTGCCAAAAGCATTTTCAGAAATGGCCTTTAAGTGACTGGGTCTGACAGTCAACCAACAGGCAGAGGTGGGCAGAGGCAGATCCCAAAGTGCCTTGGGATGTTTTCTGACATGCCCCTGGGCCAGCTCTAAAGCCAGTCTTGGAGTGCAGCTTGGCCCCTCCCATGCACAGCCAAGGCCAGTGGAGACAGCAGCCATGAACTGTGGATCACTTAAAGGTTGAACAGGTTATTGATAGCCAAATGTGGACAGTTTCTGACATTGGCTTTCACCAAAGAACCTCCTTGGATGCCCAGAATTGGCACAGAAAACAGTAAGCCTCAGAGAACGTAAGAGCAGGTTCCAAAGGGAGATCCCAGCAGGCCCTAAATTCGGCCAAGAAAAACTCTATTTTTTGTTTTGTTTTTTTCAATTATTTTCTTTATTGTTGCTTTGTTATTATTTTCTCTTTTCTTTCATCTCTTATTTTTCCCTTTCCTTTTCTTACTCTCTTTTTCCTCTTTTTCCCCCTTTTCTTAATTAATATTATTCTTTCTCTTCTTTTTTCCTTTTAATCTTTTTCTTTTCTTTTTTACCATTTTTCTTTTGCTAATCTTATTATTTTTTTGTTAATACTCACCAGAGGATATTTTTTCTATTGATTTTTTTTATTTTTTATATATATTTTTTATTGATTAAGATATTACATATGTGTCCTTATCCCCACGTTACCCCCTCCCCCCCCCCGCTCATGCCCTCACCCCCCTGTTGTCCGTGTCCATTGGTTAGGCCTATATGCTTGCATATAAGTCCTTTGGTTGATCTCTCTCCCTTAACCCCACCCTCCCCTACCTTCCCTCCAAGGCCCGACAGTCCAATCAATGCCTCTCCATCTCTGAAAGAGATTGAAAGGGAGGGAGAGAATGGGAAAGAGAGAGAAAAGTCAATGTGAAAGAGATAACATCAATTGGTTGCTCTTGCATGAGCCCCAACCAGGGCCAGACATAGAACCTACAACCCAAGTATGTACCCTTGACAAGGAATCGAACCTGCAACCCTTTATTGCAGGGGCTGGCACTCTAATCACTGAACCGCACCAGCCAGGCCTCGCTATTCTTTATTCTTCTATTTTTTTCTCTCTCTTCTTTCCTTTCATATTCATTTTTCTTCCCCTTTTTCCTTCTCATATTATTTTTTTCCAAAAACTTTTTATTATTCTTGTTCTCTATTTTTTCTTTTGTGGTTATTTTCGTAATTATTGTTGTGTGCATTTGTATGTTTTTATTTTTGTTTTCCTTTGTTCTATAAAACAGCTTGCATTACGTGGTCAGAGTCAGCCTGGTGACTCTAAGGAGAGATCTCACCCATGAATGGGATAAAAACAATCAAGATCAAATTACAACAGGAGAGCCCAAATAACCCATATGAGGTACAGTCATAGAGAATCCAGCTCAGGTGATCAAAAGGACTACATCATTGGGTATCACTGGACAGACACTACATAAAGTCACCATATGAAGACTGTGAGTCATAGCAGTGATATCTAATACATAGAACCAAATACAGAGAGACAGCTAAAATGAGGAGACAAAGAAACAACCACCAAATAAAAGAAAAGGAAGAATCTTCAGAAAAACAGCTAAATGAAATGGAGGCAAGCAATTTATCACAGAGTTCAAAGTAATGGTTATAAGGATGCTCAAGGAACTTAGTGATAACTACAAGAAACCTAATGGAAACTGCAAGGAACTACATCAGCTTGAAAAAGGACATGGAAACCACAAATAAGAACCAGTCAGAAATGAAGAATACCGTATCTGACATCAAGAATACACTGGAAGAAACCAGTACTACATGAAATGTTGAAGGGTATTCTTTAAGAAGAGGAAGAAGAGGAAAAAAAAATAAAAGAGAACTCCTAGAAAATGGGGATGGTTAGAGATTGAGGCTGAGACCTCCCCCTGGGCGCCAGCTCAGTGGCGAGACCGCGCCATCTTGAGTAGCTGTTATCCGCATCCAGAGATCGGCTACTAACCCGGAGGCAACGGCTCTCAAGCAGCGCGACTACATGAACTCAGAGGAGACCTGCTTCTCCCCACGGAAAGGTTAGACTTCCCCCAAAGGTGCGGTTTGCAATTCAGGTTGGAGCGAGGAATGCGCGCGCGCGCGGAGGGAAATCTGCGCCCCCCAAAGTCCGCGCCCATAGAGGCCAGCGTTGCCCGCAAGTGGGGAGGGCTCCCGCAGGGCTGCTGGCAGAAGGTAACATTATAAATAAGCCCATAGTTGGACTGGATGCAAAGGGGAAACCTCAGATCTTGCCAGGCGGCCGGCTACTTGGTGTCAGGGGCAAGAGCGTGCGCAGAGACTCCGCGCAGATCTGGAAGGTGGAGCCTTGCGAGTTCGCACAGCTTCCCAGGCTCTTGTTTACACGCTTCCTCTTAAATCTGTGAGTTTGATTGTTGAACCCAGTGCATGGGATTGCCCAGTTAGGGTCGCTAGCGGAGCTTGTAGGGGAAGATTGTTTTTGGGGAGCCTGGGAAACAGAGCTGGGAGTGGTGCCTGGGGAGCGAGCTCTGGGTGGAGCTGGTTCAGGTACAATAGAGAACTCCTGGACAGAGAAGGCTTATAGCCTCGGAGGTCAATCCAGACACAATGCCACCCAGAGGCAGAGCCACGAACTGACTCTTCTATAAATACAGATAAGGCAGTAAGGGGAACCAATACGGCCTGCCTTAAAATCAGGACTGTGGCTTACAACAGGGAGGAACAGTGTATCAGAGGGAAATTCAACATTCTCCTGAATTCCGGGCATGCCAAAAAGAAGAGTAGAAGATCTGAAGCACCTGCATTACTGCACATTTTTATTTTTATTTTTTTAATTACTTTTTCACCTTTTAACTAAGAAAACATTTTTTCTTTTTTTTCTTTTTTTTCCCCATCACCTGATTTTACCCTTTCAATTACTACATTTTTATTTTTAACGAGTATTATTACCGCTACCATTTTACCATTTTTTAAAGTGTTATTTTATTTTGTCTTTATTTTATTTTGGGACTAATGTTCTCCATTCTATTTTCATCGTTCCTTTAGCAACATTTTTCTCTACCTCAATTTTGCCTCTGTGCTAAACCCTCTTCCCCACTTTTTTCCTTTTGTTGTCCTGTTTCTCTTACCCTACTCCAGCTTTAGATTTTCCCTATTCTTTTTACCCCCTGTCAAAATTTCACCCTACTTATATATCCTATGTCCAATCCCCTGCTCTAAATTCTTATACACCTTTCCCTTATCTTCCTTCACTATCCAATTTTTTCTTCTTCTTCTTCTATTACTTTTCTCTCTCTATAGTTTTATTGTTGTTTGCTTGATTGATGAGTATATTGGGATTTTTTTTTAGGATTGTTTGTGAGGTTATTCTGCTTATTCTTTTTATTTTTTCTGCCCCCCCCCCGGTTATTTCTGTGCTTCTGTTTTCCCTTGCGTCGCTTGATATTATTGGTTGTTTGTAGTTTGTATTCATCTCCAGGAATCTGTTGCTGTAATTTGTTGATATTAGTGGCAGTTCTATAGGAGTTTTCTCCTCATATAAATAGTCTCTTCCCCTAATATACTTCATTCTCTTTTCTCTCTTACTTTTTTTTCCTCTTCTTTTTTCCCCTCGCTTTTTCCAATTTCATTTTTGCACTCCTTTTTTTTCTTTTTTTCTTTATTTCTTTTTTCTCTTCTATCTTTTTCTCTTCTTTCTTCCTTATCTCCTAACTCTCTTAGCTCGGGTGGCCATCTTTATTTGGGGTTATTATTATCGTAAATACATTCGTGTTCAGTGCCTGGTATGTTGTGCCTTGTTGTGTTGTATTTTGAGCCTTTAAATCAACACAGCAGATTCAAGCAACAGCGGCCTCCTGATCACCACACGCTCTGTCTGGGGAACAGTTACTGTGTGTGAAGCCTCCCTCCACCAGCCAGAAGAGCAATCACAGGTGGGATCAGCACCCACCAGAGGCCCTGCTACCAACGGAGCAGCAGCTGCTACCACAACCGCCCAAGGAACAACCACAGCCTGAGGAGCCACTGCCACCCAGGGAGCAGCCACTGCCACCCAGGGAGCAGCCACTGAACGGCTCAACAACTAGATACGTCAGTGTCAGTGAGATCAAACATGGGTAGACAAAGAAACCCCCAAAGGAAAGAAAAGGAGGACTCGCCAGAAAAGCAGCTAAGTGAGACAGAGGCATGCAACAAGACGGAAAAAGAATTCAGAATAAGGGTCCTAGAGTACATGCACTGGATATGCAAGAAGCAAGAAGAAACAGATGAAAAAATCAACTACTTATGCAAAAATCTAGAAGAAACAGATGAAAAAATCAACAACTTAAGTAAGTCCCAAGAAGAAATGAAGAGCGACATAGCTTCAATAAAAACCACCATTGAAAGTATCAACAGTAGACTAGGAGAAGCGGAGGACCAAATTAGTGAATTAGAACACAAGGAAGCAAAACACACCAAACTGTACTGCAATTGGAGAAAAAAAATTAAAAGACAGGAGGAGAGCCTAAGGGAGCTTTGGGACAACATGAAACGAAACAACATACAAATAATAGGGGTGCCTGAACAACAGAAAGATGAACATGGCTAGAAAACCTATTCGAAGAAATAATATCAGAAAACTTCCCTGAGGTGGGGAAGAAAAAACTCACACAAGCCCAGAGAGTCCCAAATAAGGTGAACCCAAAAAGACCCACACCAAGACAAATCATAATTACCATGGCAAATGTTCAGGACAAAAAGAGAATATTAAAGGCTGCAAGAGAGAGACGGAAAGTTACATACAAGGGATCTACCATTAGATTATCAAATGATTTCTCAACAGAAACACATCAGGCCAGAAAAGAATGGACGGAAATCTACAAAGTGATGCAAAGCAAAGGACTGAATCCAAGAATACTCTATCCAGCAAGGCTATCATTCAAAATTGAAGGGGAAATAAGAAGCTTCACAGACAAAAAAAGGCGAAGGGAGTTTATCACCACCAAGCCAGCCATGCAAGAAATGCTAAAGGGACTGGTGTAAAAAGAAGAAATAATAAGCTCAGAAAGAAAACAGCCACACACAAAAAAAGAAATGGCTACAAACAAGTACCTTTCAATAATAACTTTAAATGTAAACGGACTAAATGCTCCAACCAAAAGACATCGAGTGGCTGAATGGATAAAAAAACATGACCCATACATCTGCTGTCTACAAGAGACCCACCTCAGAAGAAGGGACTCACACAGACTGAAAGTGAAGGGATGGAAAAATATCTTTCAGGCGGATGGAAAGGAAAAGAAAGCTGGGGTAACAATACTTATATCGGACAAAATACATCTCAAAGTGAAGGCCATAACAAAAGATAAGGAAGGCCACTTCATAATACTAAAGGGATCAATACCACAAGAAGATATAACCCTGGTAAACATATATGCACCCAATGCAGGAGCACCCAAATTCATAAAAAAACTCCTGGAAGATATCAAAGGAGAGATCGACAACAATACAATCATAGTAGGGGACTTTAATACACCACTGACATCACTGGATAATTCCGCTAGACAAACAATCAGCAAAGAAACAGCAATCCTAAATGTATCACTAGATCAGATGGACTTAATTGACATCTTCAGAACACTTCACCCCAAAGCCATTGAATATACATTCCTCTCAGGTGCTCATGGGACATATTCAAAAATAGACCACATATTGGGTCACAAGCAAAGTCTCCACAAATTCAAGAAGATTGAAATCATAAAAACCATCTTCTCAGACCACAATGGCATAATGTTAGAAATCAACTACAATAAAAACAATCCAAAATACTCAAACACTTGGAAGCTGAATAGCATGTTATTAAATATTGATTGGGTTACCAATGACATCAAAGAAGAAATTAAAAACATCCTGGACACTAATGACAATGAAAACACAACAAACCAAAACCTATGGCACACAATGAGAGCAGTCCTGAGAGGGAAGTTTATAGCTCTACAGGCCTACCTCAAAAAACAAGAAAAAATGGTAGTAAATCATCTAACTCTACATCTCAAAGAATTAGAAAGAGAGCAACAAGAGAACCCCAGAGTGAGCAGAAGGAAGGAGATAATAAAGATTAGAGCAGAAATAAATGACATAGAGACCAAAATAACAATACAGAAAATCAATGAAACCAAGAGCTGGTTCTTTGAAAGGATAAACAAGATTGACAAACCTCTAGCCAGGCTCACCAAGAAGCAAAGAGAGAGGTCCCAAATAAACAAAATCAGAAACGATAGAGGCAAAATAACAACAGACACCACAGAAATACAAATGATTGTTAAACAATACTACGGACAACTCTACTCCAACAAACTAGACAACCTGGAGGAAATGGACAAATTCCTAGAAAAATACAACATTCCAAAACTCAATCAGGAAGAATCTAAAAATCTCAACAGGCCAATAACTATGGAAGAAATTGAAGCAGTCATCAAAAAGCTTCCAGCAAACAAAAGCCCAGGACCAGACGGCTTCTCAGGGGAGTTTTACCAAACTTTCAAGGAAGAACTAAAACCTACCCTCCTCAGACTACTACAAAAAATTCAAGAGGAAGGAACACTTCCAAGCTCATTCTATGAAGCCAGCATCACCCTAATACCAAAACCAGGTAAAGACAACACAATGAAAGAGAATTACAGGCCAATATCCCTCATGAACATAGATGCCAAAATCCTCAACAAAATCTTAGCAAATCGGATCCAGCAGTACATCAGAAGGATCAGACACCATGACCAAGTAGGATTTATCCCAGGGATGCAAGGATGGTACAACATCCGTAAATCAATAAATGTGATACATCACATAAACAAATTGAAAGAAAAAAACCACATGGTCATATCAATTGATGCAGAAAAAGCATTTGACAAAATCCAACACCCATTTTTGATAAAAACTCTCAGCAAAGTGGGAATTGAAGGATCATACCTCAACATAATAAAAGCCATATATGACAGGCCCACAGCCAACATCATACTCAATGGACAAAAACTAACACCATTTCCCCTAAGAACAGGAACAAGACAGGGATGCCCACTCTCACCACTCCTGTTCAACATAGTACTGGAAGTATTAGCCATTGCAATTAGACAAGAAGAAGAAATAAAAGGCATCCAAACTGGAAAAGAGGAAGTAAAACTGTCCTTATTTGCAGATGACATGATATTATACATACAAAACCCTAGAGACTCCATCAAAAAACTACTAGACTTAATACATGAATTTGGCAATGTAGCAGGATACAAAATTAACCCCAAGAAATCTGAGGCATTTCTATACACCAATAGTGAACTTTCAGAAAGAGAGATTAGAAAAACAATCCCATTTACCATTGCACCAAAAAAATTAAGCTACCTAGGAATAAACTTAACTAAAGAGGTAAAAGACCTCTACTCAGAAAACTACAGGACGTTGAAAAAAGAGATAGAGGAAGACATAAACAGATGGAAGAACATACCATGTTCTTGGATTGGTAGAATCAACATCATTAAAATGTCCATACTGCCCAAAGCAATCTATAAATTCAATGCATTAAAAACACCATTATATCTTCCCATTAAAATACCAATGGCCTACTTCAACGATCTAGAACGAACTCTCCAAAAATTCATCTGGAATAAAAAAAAGACCCCGAATAGCTGCAGCGATCCTGAGAAAGAACAAAGTAGGTGGGATCTCAATGCCAGATATCAAGCTGTATTACAAAGCCACTGTTCTCAAAACTGCCTGGTACTGGCACAAGTACAGACATATAGATCAGTGGAATAGAATAGAGAGTCCAGAAATTAGCCCGAACCAATATGCTCAATTAATATTTGACAAAGGAGGCAAGAACATACAATGGAGCCAAGATAGTCTCTTCAATAAATGGTCTTCGGAAAATTGGACAGATATATGCAAGAAAATGAAACTAGACCACCAACTTACACCATACACAAGAATAAACTCAAAATGGATAAAGGACTTAAATGTACGACAGGAAACCATAAAAATTCTAGAAGAATACAAAGGCAACAAAATCTGACATATGCCGAAGCAATTTCTTCACTGATACAGCTCCTAGGGCATTTGAAACTAAAGAGAAAATGAACAAATGGGACTACATCAAAATAAAAAGCTTCTGCACAGCAAAAGAAACCATCAACAAAACAACAAGAAAGCCCAATGCATGGGAAAACATATTTGCCAATGTCATCTCTGATAAGGGCCTAATCTCCAAAATTTATAGGGAACTCATACAACTTAACAAAAGGAAGTTAAACAATCCAATCAAAAAATGGGCAAAGGACCTAAATAGACACCTTTCAAAAGAGGACATTCAGAAAGCCAAGAGACATATGAAAACATGCTCAAAGTCACTAATCATCTGAGAGATGCAAATCAAAACAACAATGAGGTACCATCTCACACCTGTCAGAATGGCTATCATCAACAAATCAACAAACGACAAGTGCTGGAGAGGATGTGGAGAAAAAGGAACACTTGTGCACTGCTGGTGGGAATGCAGACTGGTGCAGCCACTATGGAAGTCAGTATGGAGTTTCCTTAAAAAGCTGGAAATGGAACTCCCATTTGACCCTGTGATCCCACTTCTAGGAATATATCCCAAGAAACCAGAAACACCAATCAGAAAGGATATATGCACCCATATATTCATAGCAGCACAATTCACCATAGCTAAGATCTGGAAACAGCCTAAGTGCCCATCAGTAGATGAATGGATTAGAAAACTGTGGTACATCTACATGATGGAATACTATGCTGCTGTAAAAAAGAAGGAACTCTTACCATTTGAAACAGCATGGATGGAACTGGAGAGCATTATGCTAAGTGAAACAAGCCAGTCAATGAAGGAAAAATACCACATGACCTCACTCATTCATGGATAATAAAGACCATTATAAACTTATAAAGAACAATAGATACAGAGGCAGAGCTGCCTCAAACTGATTGTTAAACTGCAGTGGGAAGGCTGGGGAGGGTTGGGGGCAGGAGGGTGGGGGTTAAGAGATCAACCGAAGGACATGTATGCATGCATATAAGCATAACCAATGGACACAAGACACTGGGGGGTAGGGGAGGCTGGGGGAAGGTCAAGGGGGGGAAAAAAGCAGACATATGTAATACTCTTTGTAATACTTTTAGCAATAAAACAATAAAAAATAAATAAATAATAAATAAATAAAGTACCCTACTATGATCGTATTGCTGTCAATCTCTCCCTTAATATCTTCCAGAAGTTTTTTGTTTTGTTTTTTGTTTGTTTGTTTGTTTTTCGTATTTTGTTGATCCTGCATTGGGTGCATATATGTTTACCAGAGTTATATCCTCTTGTTGTATCTATCCCTTTAGTATTATGAAGTGGCCTTCCTTATTCCTTTTTAAGGCCTTCACTTTGACAGATATTTTTCCATCCCTTCACTTTCAGTGTGTGTGAGTCTCTTATTCTGAGGTGGGTCTCTTATAGACAGCATGTATATGGGACATGTTTTCTTATCCATTCAGCCAGTCAATATCTTTTGATTGGATAATTTAGCCCATTTACATTAAAAGTTATTATTGATAGGTACTTGTTTGTAGCCTTTTTTTATTGTTTGTCCTTGTGTTCCTTCTTCCCCTTTTTTCCCCCTTCTTTTTACAACAGTCCCTTTAGCATTTCTTGCATTGCTGGCTTGGTATTGATAAATTCCTTTAGGTTTTTTTGTTTTGTTTGTTTGTTTTGTCTGTGCAGCTCCTTATTTCCCCTTCAATTTTGAATGATAACCTTGCTGGATAGAGTATTCTTGGATTCAGTCCCTTGCTTTGCATTAGTTTGTATACTTCATTCCATTCTCTTCTGGCCTGATGTGTTTCTGTTGAGAAATCATTTGATAATCTAATGGGAGATCCTTTGTAGGTAACTCTCTGTCTTTCCCTTGCAGCCCTTATGATTCTCCGTCGTTAACATTTGCCGTTGTAATTATGATGCATCTTGGTGTGGGTCTTTTGGGGTTCATTTTATTTGGCACTCTCTGAGCTTGTGTGACTTTTTTCTTCCTCATGTCCGGGAAGTTTTCTGCCATTATTTCTTCAAATAGTTTCTCTAAACCTTGCTTCAATTCTTGTCCTTTTGGCATCCCTATTATACGTATGTTACTTCATTTCATGCTGTCCCAAAGCTCCCTTAGGCTTTCCTCCTGTTTTCTAATTTTTTTCCCCAGTTGTTGTTCAGATTGGGCTTGTTTCTCTATCCTATTTTCTACCTCACTAATTCGGTCCTCTGCTTCTCTTAGTCTACTGTTGAAACCTTCCATCGTGTGTTTTATTGTAGCCATATCACTTTGGATTTCTTCTTGATTCTCACATAGGTTGTTGATATTCTCGTCCTTCTGGTTTATGAACTGTATGACCATGGCTTCTTTTTCTGACATAGTGCATTCCTCCATTTTATTTAGTTCCTTTTTTGGGGGAGGGGGGTTATTGCTCCTTTTCTTTCCTTTGGGGGTTTTCTTTGTCTCCCCATTTTTGTTGTCACTGAATGGCCCATTTGCCGACTTGCATGGGACCTGAGCTGCGACGGTGGGCTTGGCGGGAGTGTAGCACACCCCGACAGTCAAGGGTGGGCTTGGGGTATTGGGAGGTTCAGCAGCCGCAGGCTGGCGGGAGCCCTGTGCACACCAAGAGTCAGGGGCCAGCTTGTGTTCCCGGGATATGTGTGGACACCACAGTCCCGTGGGAGCTGCGTGCACCAACAGTCAGGGGCCAGCTCAGGTGCCGGGGAGATGAGCGGCTGCCACAGTCTAGCAGGGGCTGTGTACCAACAGTCAGGGCCAGCTCGGCTGCCCGGGAGGTGCGGCCAGCGGGAGCCGCGCACATCAACTGTCAGAGGTGGCTTGAGATGCATGGAACCTATGCTGCCACAGCAGGTAGGGGGGAGAGGAACACCCTCCAGGACTCACAAGTGCTTGAGGCTGGGGTGGCTTGAGTCTCAGTGTCTGTGGGTCTGCAGCTGTGATAGCAGGTCTTTGTCCAGAGTGGCTTTAGGATCTCAGTTTTTGTCTGAGGCCAGTCTGGGTAGTGGTGAGGCTGGGCTCCTAGTCACAGCAGCTCTGCCCTTCAAGATGGCATGATTTCTGTGCCAGCACCACCACTAGGGAGTGCTTGCAGTGGTAGTGGGGGCTCCCCATCTATAAGAGCCTGGTCCACCAGGCCCAGAAAGTCTTGTAGGATCTAACTTTCACACACACACACACACACACACACACACCACATCTACACACTCCCGTTTCACTCCCTCACTCTCTCACACTCTCTTCCTCACTGCCATTCTGCCAGCTACCATTTCCCCCTCTCTTCTTGTATCTTTCTTATTATTTCTACTCAATAGATGCATGGATAAGGTAGGTTGTAGATGTGCAAATTTCAGCAGATTATAACTTCATCTCTTTCTTTACAAGAATTATATACTCAAGATTCTGATATTTCCCTAGCCAGTTTGGCTCAGTGGATAGAGTGTTGGCCTGTGGACCAAAGGGTCCAGGGTTCAATTCCTGCAAGGGCATGCACCTCAGTTGCAGGCTCTTGCCTGGCCTGGATCCTCGCCTGGGTGCATGCAGGAGGCAACTAACCAATGCGTTTTTCTCACATTGATATTTCTCTCTGTCTTTCCCTCTCTCTAAAATCAATGGAAAAATATCCTTGGATGAAGATTTAAAAAAAAAGAATCTTATATCTCTTCCAACTCTCAATATTTTATACTAGTAAAGGTAAGAATGGTTCACTGGTCTAAACTGTACAAATAATATATGTATACTGAACACACTTTGGGAATTTTGGAGCAGAGGGTGCCTTTTTGACCAGCCCCCAATAAAAACCTTGGGTACTGAGTCTCTTAATAAGCTTTCCTGATAAATAACATTTCACATGTGTTTTCACAACTAGTTACTGAGGGAAATCAACCAAATCCTGTGTGACTACTGGAGAAGGACTGTCAGAAGCTGTGTCTGGTTTCCCTAGGCTTGACCCATGTGCCTTTTCCCTTGGATGATTTTGCCAGGTATCCTTCCACTATACTAAATGATACCATGAATATGACTGTAAGTTGAATCTTCTGAGTCCTCCTGGTGAAAGGTTAAACTGGGGATGGTCTTGGAAATGCCCTTCCCATTATACTTTTAGCTACAGGCAGGAAGTTTTCATCTGGGACTAATTGGCGATGTGTCTAATAGAGGGTTGGATATTGGGTTCTGGGCTCAGAGGTCAGGCTACAGAGAGATTAGAAAAACCTCTCAACAACTCCAGAAAAAAACTGTTACATAAGGCAATGATACCCTGCTTCCCACTAATAGTCATTTTGTTTCAGCATAAACTGGCCTCGTGAACAATCTAGCAAAGCCTACCTCTTTTACACAGGAGTGATCCAAGATCTAAAGGGAAAACTAGACTTGCCCAAGATCCTGCAGCGAGCCAATCTAACTGAACTCAGGGTTCCCAATTACTAAAAATATGGCTTCCCAAAGGCTTATTGTACAATTGTGTTACTTTATTAAGTACTAAGTCACCCAAACAATATGACAAACTGGAGCCATAGATCCTAGGCAGCAAGAAAACAAATTTTATTCTGTGAAATTGTTGAAAGAAATTCAAGACAGAAAATCCTCAAGAGCAATTCACACTGAAATTTCAACTAGGGAAAAACCTAAAAAGGGGTGTCAAAGAGACATCAGAGGATACTTTAGCATTTTTTTGGAAAGGGCGTGAAAAAAACAAATACTTCAGAAAAATAACTTTCAACCACTAGCTACATAGGGAACATGTTTACACATTAGCATTCAGATGGAAGCCTGAGCTTACACATTCCACTGTGGACAATGCACAGACATACAGCAAATTTTATGTGCTGTAAGGTTGTGGGGGGAGACAGTATGTAAAGTGACCAACCATCCTAGTCTTCCCAGAACTAATGAGACTGCCAAAACACAGGGCCCTTAGCTCTAAACACAGAAAGTTCTGGGCAAACCAGGGTGAGTTGGTCACCCTAGCAGTATGTGAATAAGACTAGACAGGGTATCACCAGATACATATAAAAGACTGGATGAGAAATTATCTGGGAGACAAATAGTAGAAGAGCAGTAAATGAAGGATAAACTCCTCTAGACCAGAATGTCAACCAACACCAGCAATCAAGTGAAACAGGACCAGAGGAACCTAGCAGGTCAAAGTGGACTGAGATCAACTCTGTCCCTCATAAATACTCAAATCATAATATATGTTTTTAAACATTTTTTCCAAACAAAAACATGTTGTACACATATTAAAATTAAAAGCTTTTTTTTAGGTTTTCTGATTTTCTTTTTCGATACCCATGTTTTCTGAATGTGTGTGTGTGCGCACACACATGCCGCGCGTGCGCATAAGTTTGTATATATATGACAGAGTCAAAGGGGCTATTAATATGTTCAAGAATTCCTAGAAGCTAGGAATAGTTGAGGGATTAAAATGTTTTCTATCAGAAAAAAAGAGAGGTTTAGCACCTCCCCATCTCCTCATATTTGAAGAGAAAAAAAAAATAGCTTTCCTTCATCTTATTTTACAGGAACTAGTTATCTCCTGGCTGGGGAAGAATTCATGGAGAGGACAGAGATTTTGTATTGATACTGTGTTAATCCATTCAAAGTGCTATAACAAAATACCACAGACCAGGTAGCTTATAAAAAAAACAGAAATTTCTCACAGTTCTGGAGGCTGGCACCAGCATGTTCGGGTGAGAGCATTCTCCCTGGCCACAGCCGGTGCCTTCACTGTGTCCTCCGTGGTAGAAGGGCTGCAGTCTCTTTGGAACCTCTTTAATAAGACCACTACCCCAATTTGTGAGGACTCTATCCTCATGACTTATGCAAAGGTCCCACATTTAATACTAACACCCATAAGGATTAGGATTTCAAATACTAGTATGAATTTGTGGAACGGGGAAGAAAATATTCGGACCATAGCAAATACGAAGTACAAGTAAAAGAATGTAGAATGAATGGACTTGTCTTGGAGAAGCAGTTTACTATCTTTACAAATATTAATACAAAGAACATAGGACCATTTTCCAGGATTTATGAACTGGAGAGCACACTTAATCCCTTCAAAAGTTATGAAATCTGTATCTCCAATGTAGTTTTAATGTCAAGGGAAAAGGGATCTGCCCCTTTCAAACAGGGAAGACTTACTGTTTTTAATATCATATAACAACAACACATCTATATATATATATATATATTGTATGATTTCAGAGAGGAAGGAGAGGAGAGATAGAAACATCAATGATGAGAATGAGAGAGAATCATTGATCAGCTGCTTCCTGTATGCACCCTACTAAGGATCAAGGGTGCAACCCCGGCATGTGTCCTGACCAGGAATCAAACCATGACCTCCTGGTTCATAGGTTGACACTCAACCACTGAGCAACACCAGCTGGGTGAGCAGACTTTAATTTGTTGAATTCCAAGGGTTCAAAGATTGCAGCAACCTCCAACATAGAAAGATGTTCCAATAATGAGAACATCCTTTGAGTGGGACTATGTAATTCATCTGCTGGCCAAATGATTTAGCAGAGACTATGAATTGCCTGCCAGAAATCTGGTAGTTTATTCAACTTTGATCTCTTCCTGTTTATTCCATGTTTTACATCGGCACTAAAAATATTTCCCACACTCATAAGCAAAGAGCTTCATTAGTAAATTTAACAACCAGAACAAAACAGCAGGGGCTGAGATAATATATTACTGCTCGTTTGCCTACAAATGAAGAATTGCCCTAGGGCATAGGCCACCTTGAGATGAACTTGTGGTTAGCTTTAAGAGAAAGTTGTAAGGGTAAGGTGCCTAACAAGATGGCTTTTCCTTCTCCATAATGGAAAAAGAAAAATATTTTTATTTATTTTTTATTTTTTTAATATATCTTTATTGATTTCAGAGAGGAAGGGAGAGGGAAAGAGAGATAGAAATATTAATGATGAGAGAGAATCATTGATTGGCTGTCTCCTGCACGTCCCCCACTGGGGATCAAGCCCACAACCCAGGCATGTGCCCTTGACCAGAATCAAACCTGGGACCCTTAAGTCCACAGGCTGACGCTCTATCCACTGAGCCAAACCAGTTAGGGCAAGAAAAATATTTTTAAAGAAGTCTTCCTAATCAAATGAAATGAAAATAAATGAATTTGGAATATAAAGTTAAAAGTGACATAGTCAATCACAAAATAAAAGGAAATGTATTCATTATAAAAATAATGTGTTCTGGTGGTACAATAAATAGATAGAGCAATTTGCTGTAACTTAGGAGGTTGTAGTGTTAAAGTGTGTTGAATCCATAGTAGATTTATTACAACCCTGTGCTATTTCCCTACACCTCTCTCAGATCACTTACCTTATACCTCTTACCAGTATCCAAACAAAACTCATTATTTTATATGAGACTAGAGGCCCAGTGCACGAATTCATGCACCAGTGGGGTCCCTCGGCCTGGCCTGTGCCCTCTTGCAATCTGGGACCCCACCAGTGATCAGGGCCGGGGAGGGACTGAGGGAGGCTTCCAGGGCATGTCCGGCCATTCTCGCCCAGTCCCAATTGGCTGGACCCCAGCAGCAAGCTAACCTACCGGTTGGAACATCTGCCCCCTGGTGCTCAGTGTGCATCATAGCTACCGGTCGAACGGCTGAACAGTTGCTTAGGCTTTTATATATATAGACTAGAGGCCCAGTGCACAAAATTCATGTGGTGCAGTCCCTAGGTCTGGCTGGCGATCAAAGTGCAAGTGTCTGGCGTGCAAGGGCAGGTGCCAGCTGACCTCTGGGCCCTGGGCCGCACCTGGGTCTCTGGACCCCTGCATGCCCCCCTCTACCTGAGTCATGGTGCCCGAGTCCCCCCGCAGAGATGCAGTGAGCACAGCCGGATGCTGCAGGCCAGGGAGCAGCATAGGCCTCTGGGCCATCCAGCAGCACTGCACAGAAGCCAGGTGGGCAGTGTGCTCTCTCCCGGCCAGCCTCGCAGACCAGTTCCTGAGTGAACCCATGGGGGGCCAGACCGGCCCCTGTGGTCCCAGTGGGTGTGGACTGGATCACCCAGAAGAGGCTGTGCTGGTGCGGGCAGGCTCCTTGCTGGTGCCCAGCACCTGAGCTCAGGGGCTTCCCCAGCATGTAAGCCCTGGTGTCCTGGGGGAGGGTAGCAGGGGGAGTGAGAGCGAGCTTGGCAGACACCCCACATTCTCACTGCACCTCCATCCTGTCACCCCCACCCCCAGGTAGCCCGCAAGAGGTCGCAGCCCCAGGCCCAGGTGCCGCAGGAGGTTGGTCACCACCACCCATACCCAGGTCCCCATCCCAGCCCAGGGCCCAGACCTGATCGGGCGATCAGGGCCTGCCGGCTGCGGGTCACCATCTGCGGGGTGATCGATCAGGTCTGGGCCCCTGCCCGGCTCCCTCGGTGCCTGGGAACTGGGTGGCGGCCCTGCCCCCCGCCACCACTGCTAGTTGCTGTCTGCAGGGCTATTGGCAAGGCGATCAGGCCCCCAGCTCACACTTGTGTTGGCCTGGCACCGCCTGCTCACCTGCTCCACCATCCCACTACGGCCCGCTGCCTCCACTGCTGCCCGCTGCCAGCACCACATCGCCAATGCCCGCCATGTTCCGCGCCACCCCCTGGTGGTCAGCGTACATCAGAGAGCGATCTAACTCCCGGTTGAACAATTTGCACAATAGGTCTTTATGATATAGGATAGTTTAAATGGGCACTTAATTGATGTGCATAATTTCAAAGTTCATAATTTAGTATCCTAATTAAATGTAATGTTATATAGTTACCCCCCCCCAAAAAAAAAAAAAAAACACGAAAGCAGTCCTGATAAAGTGTGATATAGCTGAAATGGAAATAAGAAAGGAGAAAGTCATAACTTTCATTCATCATCATTCAGCCGTGGCCGGTGTGGCTCAGATGGTTGAAGCATCATCCCATACACCAAAAGTTTACGGGTTTGATTCCCAGGCAGGGCATATACATAAGTTGCAGATTCCATCCCCGGTTAGGGCACTTATTGGGGGGCAACTGAGTGATCAGTTTCTCTCTCACATCGATGTTTCCTTTCTTTCTCTTTCCTATCTTCTCTCCCCTCCTCTCTCTCTAAAATCAGTAAAAACATCCTCTGATGAGGATTTTTTTAAAGGACATTTTCTGTTCTATGCACCTTGTATAGAATTAGTACATTTAATCTGAACAGTAGCCTGTTCTCATTGTCTTGAAAGTTTTATGGCATCTACCTTGGCAACTCAGAATCCTCCCCAAAACTTGCTAGTTCTTCACATTGTTCAACAAGCTGAAGTTTCAATATAAGAGATTACTTGAAAAGTAAATCAGTATATTAGGTATTTTAGGGACATATCTACAATTAAAGATATCTCCTATAGAATTACAAGACTACAAAAACTGGAGCTTTATTATTTGTTTTAGAATGTAAACATCCTAGTATTATTTGTTTTGGATTGTAAACATTCTAGTATTTACTGTGCCAAACCAGAGATTTTAAAATATCTATATATATAAAAGGCTAATATGCTAAGTGTTTACTGTTCATTCCACCAGTCGCTATTGAAGTGCACTGACCACTAGGGAAAGATGCTCCGACCAGTAGGTTAGCTGCTGTTGGGTCAGCCGATCAGACTGGGCAAGATGGCAGACAATCCCCGGGAGCCCTCCCGCTGTCCTTCCCAGGCGGGCCAACCTCCTGGGGTGCCTCCCTGATCAGGAGGGGTTAAGACGATCCTGTTTGGCCCCAATCGGGATTGAGCGAGATAGCCCAGACATGTCCGGGAGCCCTCCTTTTGTCCCTCCTCAGCCCGGATCATGCACTGGGGGGGTCCTGGGGGAAACTTTTTTTTCCCTCCCCTTTTTAAAAAGAAAAGAAAGGGACCCCCCCCCCCCCCCCCCCCGAAGGCTGGGTGCCTTTGAAGCCCTAGCAAAGGTCGGAGCTAGGCGCCACCTCTGTTTGTCCAGACAGTGGTAGCTGAAACTACTCTCCCATTTATTATTATGTAAATCCTTGCTGATGGGCTAGTCTGTCTGTTGCCAGGGGTCACCTGCCTAAGGGCTATGCTATGGGTGCATCCCAGATGAATAAAAGCTTGGTGAGGCCTGAGCACTGAAGGAAGTCCTTCCCCTTGAGTTGGACTTGCCCGCCTGGTCCCCCAGTATTTCCAAATTATCTCTTGTCTTTTCATATTCATTTGTATGCGGCTCTGCTTCCAGTTCCTGAACCCTGACCCACGCGGGACGTGGGAAGGAAACACCCAACAGGGTCCCTCAGCCTGGCCTGCGCCCTCTCACAATCCGGGACCCCTTGGGGGATGTCAGAGAGCCAGTTTCGGAGAGCTGATTTCGGCTTACCCTGAGGGGTCCCGGATTGTGAGAGGGCACAGGCCAGGCCAAGGGACCCCACTGGTGCAGGGATCCATGCCACAGGCCAGTTTCGGCCCAATCCCTGCAGGCCAGGACGAGGGACCCCACCAGTGCACAATTTCGTGCACCAGGCCTCTAGTATATTTATATATACTAGTACAAAGGACTGATTTTTTCTTAGCCAGCCACTTTTTTGTAACTCAATTTTTTGGATAAGGAGATGATATATAAAGTGATACTTTTCCCCAGCACTTTCTCCCAGACATCTAGCTGACTTTCCTTCAGGACATAACAATGACATTGCTCTTACAAATGCTTCAAGACACATAATACATATACAAGCAAATACTTTCTATTCTATACCCATTTTGCATCTTTTTAAAATTTACATATCTTTGAGATATTTTCAAATGAAACCTGGCTGTAGAGTATTCCATCATATGAATGAACCATAACTTAACTAACCACTGTGCTAATGACAGACATTTACATTGTTTCTAATCCAATGTTGTACTTTAAAAGAAAAAAAAAACTGGCCTTAGCCAGTTTGGCTCAGTGGATAGAGTGTCAGTCTGAGGGCCAAAGGGTCCCAAGTTCAATTCTGGTCAAGGGCACATATCTCAATTGCAGGATCCTCCCCAGCTGGGGCCCTGGTCAGGGTGCATGCCATGAGGCAACTAATCGATGTGCTTCTCTCACATCGATATTTCTCTCTGTCTTTCCCTCTCTCTTCCATTCTCTCTAAGAAATCAATGGGAAAATATCCTCGGGTGAGGATAAGTAAATAAATTGCAACTGATAATGATGTATAAGTAATTTCTTACATGTAAGACTGCATGTGTAGAATAACTTCCAAGTATTAGTTCTGGGTCAAACATTTTCCTCCATTTACAATTCATCTATTGACTCTGTTTTGACTATGATTTTTGCCAGGCAGAATTCCTTTTCTGTTGACATTGTTTTAATAGCCTTGTGTTTCTCAGTCATTTTCTAGGTTTTGTGTTATACTTTAGAAAGGTCTTCTACATGAAGAGGTCAAAGGGGGGAAAAGGAGGTCCTATGTAATAATTCCAACAATAAAGATTAAAAAAAAAAAAGAACTATATCCTAGGTATGCCAGTGAATATACACACTTAGGTATCTCTAATTCTAGACAACAGCCCAGTGAAGAGGTTAAACAATGAAAGATGAAATCATGAGAGATGGGCATTGGTCAGTGTTTCTCAGTGGTTATAGCATTGGCCCATGGACTGAAGGGTCGAGGGTTCGATTGCAATCAAGGTCACTTACCTAGGTGTGGGAGGTAACCAATTGATGTGTATATCTCTTTCTCTCTCCCCCTCCTCCCTCCCTTCCATTCTCTCTAAAAATCAATGGAAGAAATATTTTGGGGTAAGGATTAATAACAAAAAAGTGTAGATGGGATAGTGCCAAAGAAAGCAAAGTTTAGCGGGGCCTCAAAGATGGGCTAAGATTTAGCTATCAGAAATAAGTGAAATAATAGTGTCACCAGTAACCAGAATGATAGGAAATAGTTAATTGCAAATCATCATTTAGAAGTGAGAGAGCACAGATGGAAGCTGAGATGGGACAGACGATGGAGGCCAAGGCTAAGAGCACTGGGCTCTGTAAGAAGGAACTCTGTAAGTACAGTTTGGGGCAAAAGTAGATTTACAGTTTTGAGCATGTGAAACACAGACTTTATTCTTGTATTGTTATTTATTGTATTCTTTTCCGTACAAACAAAACAAAATAATAGTATTATTTTCCATGTAAACTTATTTTTGCCCCACACTGTATTTGCACAGCAGTTATGAGCACAAACTCTGGAGACAGGCTGTCTGGGTTCAACTCTATCTAGGCCCTGACATTTATAGTTTATTTAATTTTGGAAAACATAACATAACTAAGTGTAAAATTGGAATAGCTGTAGTACTTGGATTAAATAAATTAATTGTATCTATGTAGGGGAACTCAGAGATGCAATATGGCTCCAGTAGCAAAGGAATCTTGGGAAATGTTGGACTCAACTCTCTGTAGCCTCAGGTTTGGCTGACTACCCAGAAAACTAGAACGCCACCCAAAGATAAACATCATGCCCCTATGAAGGAGCTTAATAAATGTGTCGAGTATGATAACTGCTGATGTTATCTGTTAGCTTAGGAATACATTATTCTTTCTGGTGGCCTATGTGACTACCCACCATATAGTTTTACTATTAACCCCCTATAAGAAGGAGACCCTGTCCTGGAAAGGGGTGGATTTCTTCCCAGCTGGCCACCAGTGGGAACAGTTGCTTTTTCCATATGTAAGTTTCTCCTATTAAAGCCAGAATTTGAATAAGACTACCTGCCAGTTTTTTGGAATTGTTGCTGAATTTAGACTTTTGGGGCATCCCCCCAACAATCTACATAGTAGACACTTATTATTACTACTGATAATAGTATTTTAACACTATTATGTTATCCTTTACTCAAAATTTTCTAATAGCTTCATATTATTTTTGGAGTAAAAGCCAAAATATTTACAATGGCCTGCTAGGCTCTTCACAATCTACTCCCTCTGACTTGTGAACTCGCCTCATTTTCTGTCTTGCTTAGTCTCTTCTGGCCATTCTGGGGCCTGTAGTGTCCCTCCTCTCTCCCTCACCACATGTGAACCGGACTCAGGAAGATTTTTATATTTATCACTAGAGGCCCAGTGCACAAAATTCGTGCATGGGGGTGGG
>NW_005871098.1:167521-169113 GCF_000147115.1 Myotis lucifugus
TGGGTTAGATTCTTAGGGCACATATCTAGGTTATAGATTTGATCCCTGGTCCAGGTGCATATGGGTATGGAAGCAAACCATTAGTAATGTTTCTCTCTCTCTCTCTCTCTCTCTCTCTCTCTCTCTCCCTCCCTCCCTCCCTCCCTCCCTTCCTCCCTCTTTTTAAAAAAATCAATGAAAACATATCCTTGGGTGAGAATTTTTTTTAAAAAGTGTTACTATGACCTTCTAAATGGTAAGAAATCTAAATGCTATATTCCCTATCTTGTAGGGATGTAGTCCCTATAACTATCTAACCAAATTTTAGTTTTGGTTTGTGTGGTGTTTTATTGCTGTTGTTGTTAACCCTCACCCAAGGAGATTTTTTCCATTGCTTTTTAGAGAGAGTGGAAAGGAGGGAGGAAGGGGAGAGAGACAGAGGAGAGAGAGAGAGAAACATAAATGTGAAAGAGACACATTGATTGGTTGCCTCCCACATGCACCCCCACTTGGGTCTTGGGATCGAACCTGCAGCCCAGGTACATGCTTTTGACTGGGAATTGAACCTGAGTTTTGAGAGCCAATGCTCTATCCACTGGGCGACACCAGCCAGGGCCCTAAATGTAGTTTAAGTATTTTATCATAATACCTAAAACAGGATAGTGACTGAACTCATCCTAAAATATCTACACTAATAAAAGAGAAACATGGTAATTAGCGTACGACCGCTACCCTTTTCATTGGCTAATCAGTGAGTATATGCAAATTAACTGTCAGCCAAGATGGCGGCCGGCAGTCAGGCACTGAAGCAAGCATGAGGCTTGCTTGCTGCGGACTCCAACGTTCCCTGCCTCACTTGCTGGCCTCTCAGGTGCAACTCTAAGCAACTATGTACTATGTTGCAAATAAGAAGGTAAACAAAACCCCAGAAACCAGCCGGACTGAAACCCAGCCGGACCGAAACATTGTATCCATGTTTTCAGCAGCGAGGCCTCAGAGCTAAAGCTGGCCCAGAATAAAAAAAAAAAAAGAAAAAGAAAAAAAGGAGTGGTTGGAAGCTTCAGTCACTCGCCACCCGGAAAACAGCCCTCAGCCCCTCACCCAGACTGGCCAGGCACCCCAGTGGAGACCCCCACCCTGATCCAGGACACCCTTCAGGGCAAACCA
Organism: Myotis lucifugus; assembly: GCF_000147115.1. Lineage (NCBI taxonomy): Eukaryota > Metazoa > Chordata > Mammalia > Chiroptera > Vespertilionidae > Myotis > Myotis lucifugus. Next base: position 168,668 of record NW_005871098.1, read on the forward strand.
GCCAGCCCCTACCCATGCACCAGGCCTCTATTCTATATAGTAAAAGGGTAATATGCCTCCCAGCACCGGGATCAGCGGAGCAGCGAGGCCTCCCGGCACTGGGATCAGCGTGACAGGGGGCAGCGCCCAAACCCCCTGATCACCCTCTGTGTGTAACAGGGGGCGGGGCCACAACCTCCCTATCCGCCCTGCTCTTTTCGTGACAGGGGAAGGCGCCCCAACCCCCTGATCAGCCCTGCTCTGTGCCTGATAGGGGGTAGCTCCCCAACCCCCTGATTGCCCTGAGGCTCTGTGTTTGACAGGGTGCAGCACACCAACCCCCTGATCGGCCCTGCTGTGTGTGTGACAGGGTGTGGCGCCCCAACCACCTCCCCATCGACCCTGCCCTGAGTGTGACAGGTTAGAGCCATAACCTCTCCATCGGCCCTGCCCCGAGTGTGACAGTG
>NW_005871098.1:169549-171781 GCF_000147115.1 Myotis lucifugus
AGTGGAGGCGCCCCAAACCCTCTGATCGGGCCTTGTTCTGTGGGTGTATAGAGGGGTGCCGCCCCACCCCCCTTCACGGGCCCTTGCTCTGTGTGTGACCAGGGTTAGAGCCAATAACTTCCCCATTGGCCCTGCCCTGAGTGTGACAGGGTGCAGCGCCCAACCCCCTGATCCGTCCTGATTTGTGTGTGACAGGGGGCGGTGCCCAAACTCCCCTATCGGCCCTACTCTGTGAGTGACAGGGGGGGAGCTCCCCAACCCCCTGATTGACCCTGCTCTGTGTGTGACAGGGTATAGAGCCCCAACCCCCCTGATGGGCCCTGCTCTGTGAGTGACAGGGGGAAGCGCCCCAACCCCCTGATTGGCCCTGCTTTGTGACAGGAGGCAGTGCCCCAACCCCCTGATCGGCCCTGCTCTGTGCGTGACAGGGGGTGGTGCCACAACCTCCCCATCGACCCTGCCTTGAGTGTGACAGGGGGCGGTGCCCCAACCCCCCAATCGGCCCTACCCTGATCGTGAGTGAGGGTGGCATCGCAGCCTCCTGATCCGCCCTGCTCTGTGCAAGACGGGGTGGCGCCCCAATTCCCCAATCAGCCCTGCTCTGAGCCTAACCAGGGGCTGCACTTAGGGATGGGGCCTGCCTTGTGCCACCCGGGAGCAGGCCTAAGCCAGCAGGTCGTTATCTCCTGAGGGGTCCCAGACTGCGAGTAGGGCACAGGCCGGGCAGGGGGACCCCCCTCACCCCGCCCCCCGAGTGCACAAATTTTTGTGCACCGGGGCCTCTAGTCCTAAAATATAAAGCTTTGCTGTACCTTATAATACTTCACTTAGATTTTCACTGGTTTTAGCAGAAATCAATATGCAGGGTTCTTTAATTTTTAAAAACCTATTTGTAGAATAAGCAAGCCATAGTTTCGCATTCCTGTATAAATGCCATCACTTTAAGCATTAGTAAGAAATGTGTAACAAGGATTGGAATGTGTACATTGAAAAGTAACTGGGGAAAAGAAATCAGCAGTTAGCAATGAATACTGTCAGAGGAAGGTCATTGTGAAAAAACTGACCCTTCCTCTCACTTTCTCCCTGTCTCTCATAATATATTCAATTAATACCAGCTGCAACATATTAAAAAAGAATGATTCTTTAGAAAGAACAAAAATATAGCAAGTCATCATAAACAAGATACATATTTAAAGAAGATATTTATAAACTAGCTCTTTTGAATGCAATCAAATCTCAGCATTTTAAATTCACATGGGGCAGCAAGCTCCAATGTACTGGGTGAAGTTGTATCTGGACATGTCAGCAGCTCATTCAGGAAACCTGTGTAACAAGAACAAGATACCATGGCTGGAAAGCTCAGTCAGCTTCACAAGGATCCAGATGCTGCAAGGAAGCCTCAAAAGTCCAAGCTCTCGCCCTAACCGGTTTGGCTCAGTGGATAGAGCGTAGGCCTGCAGACTCAAGGGTCCCAGGTTCAATTCTGGTCAAGGGCATGTACCTTGGTTGCAGGCATATCCCCAGTAGGGAGTGTGCAAGAGGCAGCTGATGGATGCTTCTCTCTCATCGATGTTTCTAACTCTCTATCCCTCTCCCTTCCTCTCTGTAAAAAAATCAATAAAATATATTTTTAAAGAAAAAAGTACTAATTTTAGCAAAAAGATGGCATCAGCCAAGTAGTGGTCTTAACTGGACTTATTAGCAAACTTGTACCTTACATTTTTTAAAATTATCTTTTAAAACAACATAAGCAGCCTATATATAGTTAATATTATTTTTCCCTTGTGTAAATAGCCATCCTTATTTACAAGACATGATTAATATCTTTTAATTATTTAACTAAACATTATCTTCATAGATAATCAATTATTCATTCTAGTCCAATGAGCATGGGCTGAACAATATTAAAACAAATTGTTAGAAACAGAATGACTTAACTTGCATGTAAAAAAATTATTTTTCTGTAGAAATTTATAAAAGGAGGAAAAAGGAAAAAAAATACATGGTACTTAAAATAACCATGTTATACTTAAGGATTATTATGTTTCATACTTGTGACATTTTTCACAGAGAAATGGTAGATAAGTATACTTAATTTATATGGTAAATGTCTTTTCAATAAATGCATTTCCATGGAAGAAGCATTAAACAATATATGAGTGATATGTGCCTCTTTTTGTTCTTAAGATCCATTTAGTATAATTTTGAATTTTCTTTACAAAAACATTGTTA
>NW_005871098.1:171881-184047 GCF_000147115.1 Myotis lucifugus
CCAGCTGCAGAAAGGGCAATTGGGGGGGATAAGGCTGGCAGGGGAGGCAGTTAGAGTGACCGGGCTAGCAGGGGAGGGCAGTTGGGGGTGATCAGGCTGGCAGGGGAGGGCAGTTGGGGGCAATCTGGCCGGTAGGGGAGCAGTTAGGCGTCGATCAGGCTGGCAGGGGAATGGTTAGTGGGTGATCAGGCTGGCAGGCAGAAGCGGTTAGGGGCAATCAGGCAGGTAGGTGAGTGGTTGGGAGCCAGCAATCCTGGATTGTGAGAGGGATGTCTGACTGCCGGTTTAGGCCCGACTCCACAGGGATTGGGCCTAAATCGGCAGTCAGACATTCCCTGAGGGGTCCGAGATTGAAGAGGGTGCAGGCTGGCCTGAGGGACAACCGCCTCCCAGTGCATGAATTTTGTGCACCGAGCCTCTAATCTACAATAATAAAAGACAAATATGCTAATTGACAGTGCCTTCGCTACACCAAAGCCACACCCACCAGCCAATCAGAGTGATTATATGCAAATTAACACAACCAAGATGGTGGCCGGCAGCCACAGAGCTGGAGCAAGCAGGAGACTTGGTTGTCCCAGCGATGGAGGAAGCCAAGCTTCCCACCTGCCTTTTGCAAAAGGCAACAAAGTTTCAATTATAGAAGCTAAATAAATCCCAGATACCTGCTTCCAGCCAGCTTCCACTGGGAGCTTGGGTGGCTGGGGGCTGTGGCCAGCCTGCACACAGCCATCAGCCCCTCACCCAGGATGGCAACACCCTCATGGGGTGAGGGTCCTTGCTTGGGGGCTTGGCCAGCGTGCAAACAGCCATCAGCCCCTCACCCAGGCTGGCCAGGCACCCCAGAAGGGACCCCTACCCTGAAGGGGCTGTGATTAGCCTTCAAACAGCCATCAGCCCTTCACCCAGGCTGGCCAGGTACCCCAGCAGGGACCCCAACCCTGAAGGGGCTGTGGCCAGCCTGCAAACAGCCATCAGCCCCTCGCCCAGGCTGGCCACACCCTCATGGGGTAAGGGTCCCCACTGGGGGGCTTGGCCAGCCTGCAAACAGCCATCAGCCTCTCACCCAGGCTGGCCAGGCACCCCAGCAGGACCCCCCTCCCAGAAGGCGGTGTGGTCAGCCTGAAAATGGCTCTCAGCCCTTCACCCAGGCTGGCCAGGCACCCCAGTGGGGACCACCACTCTAAAGGGGATGTGGCCAGTCTGAAAACCGCCCTCAGCCCCTCACCCAAGCTGGCCAGGCACCCCAGCAGGACCCCACCCTGATCTGGGACACCCTTCAGGGCAAACCAGCCGGCACCCACCCATGCACCAAGCCTCCATCCTATATAATAAAAGGGTAATATGCAAATTGATCCTAATAGTAGAGCGACTGGGAATCACTGGTCACTATGACACACACTGACCACCAGGGGGCAGATGCTCAATGCAGGAGCTTCCCCCTGGTGATTAGTGAGCTCCCACAGGGGAGCTCTTCTCAGCCACAAGCCAGGCTGATGGCTGCCAGTACAGCGGTGGTGGTGGGAGCCTCTCCCGCCTTCTCAGCAGAGCTAAGGATGTCCAACTGGAGCTAGGCCTGCTCCCCGCTGGCAAGTGGACATCTCCTGAGGGCTCCTGGGCTGCCAGAGGGATGTCTTACTGCCAGCTTAGGCCCAATCCACCAGGGAGCGTGCCTAAGCCGGCAGGTGGTCATCCCCCGAGGGGTCCCAGACTGCGAGAGGGCACAGACCGGGCTGAGGGACCCTCCCGAGTGCACACATTTTTGTGCATTGGGCCTCTAGTTTTAATATAAAAGGGTATAATTAAGCAAAGCATACCAAATATAACCAATTCCTGATGCTTTATGATTTTTTACTGTACTTTCCTGCAATACAATAATTCTCCAAAACACACCTTATTCTACAGACCTATTAATCCCCATAATAACTATCCAATAAAGAATGCTGCTTCTGACCTATTTCCCTGGTCTCCACTTGGTGTCTGAGAGTAAGCATGCCTGCCTATGTCAATGGCACAGCATGCTTCTCCAATTTTGCCTCCTAGAATTTTTATATTGTGTGCTGAGAGGGAGAAAACTCATTTGTTCATATTGTGTATTAAATAAAGTCAGTAAATGGTTTTCTTATTTTTAACCATAAGCAATATAAAGAAACACTTGGATGTTTAGATTAATTATGGGCAAAAATTACAAATATAACTATTAAATTAAAAGGGGTATATTTCATAAATTCAACAATAATAAAATAATCACTACTACATGAAGTAGTTAGAAATTTATCTTGCATCTTAAATGGTAAACACTCCCCAGATACAGTTTACAAAATAAGACATAACATTAGGAAGGTTCTAGTTTTTATTGAAAGAAAAGTCAGACTGATGCAATGAAAATTACCTCAGGCTTCCACAGTGTTTGGTGAAAAATCATGTTGCTCTAATAATTATTAGAATGGCATGGAAAAAATTTGAAACTCCTGGAGGAAAAATACACACACATACATGCACACACCCTACCTATATATTCTTTTGCCAAAATAAAACAGTAGTATTTGAAGAGGAAAGAACCCTTTAGACATAAACTCCTTACTCTTCTTTTGCTAGGATAGTAATTTTGGACTCTGTATGATACCTAAAGAGCTTTTAAAAATACTGATGTCCAGGACCCACCCCAGTCACACCAATTAGTCACTCAGAATTGCTGGATTTTCGCATTTCCAGTTTCACAGCGGCAGAGAACTCCTGTGCACCACAGGTATACCACAGAGGCAGATATACTTGGAAACTTCAGTTTGGGAAAGAGAAAAGGAGTCCCAGCCTTGGAAGAAGTTTATTCCCACACTATAGATTTAAATCCTGACTCCACTTCCCCTTGGGACCCTGCATATAATCCTCCATGGTTTTGATTTTCGTTTCGTCAATAAATAGTTACTGACTGTTCTCTGTGAAACAGGTACTGTGAGAAATGTTAGAGTTAATGGTAAAATTGTAGGACATTGTAAATGCCAGGAGCTAATGCATCCCCAATTCAAATTGACACATAGTAAGTATTCAGTAAATATTTTAGGAAAATTAAAAATGGTATCAGAGTAAGTGGAAGTTACACTGACACTCTCCCAGGACCAAAACGGAAATACAACTAAAATACAGAAAAACCACCTTGAAAAATCAACTGAAGACTAGCTGGAGAGAACCCTGATAACCAAGGATAGAAAGTGGAGACTGCAAGGAGACTAGTAGGAACTATGGAGGCATGAAAAGGCTGAGCAGGCTCCCACAGTCAGCAGCTGAGAGTCTGGAGGGATATCTCAGTTGCAGGGGGTCCCCACTGAGAACTATGGGTTTTAAACCCCAAAGTGAGTTCCCAAGCCTAGAGCACCAGCACTCACAAGGGTGGCCACATTACACCTGGCTGTGAAAAGCAGCAGGGTTGCTGTTTACTAGCAAGAGATGGCTAGAAATGCAGGTAGCCTCTTAAAGAGCCAAAGTATAAAATTTTGTATGTAGCCACTCGCCTTGGGCTCTGGCAGAGAGAAGATAGTGTGGATTGGAGCTGTGTGAGGAGAATCCAGGGTTGGGGGCTCTGGGGTTGGAGCTCAGAGGGCAGACACCCTGGTTTCCTATGCCGAGTCATCCCCTCAAGCTGCCAAGGACATCGTTCTCCAGCAGACCTTTGCTATCCAGGCAGTTTTTGAATGAGGGAAAGGCAATAGCCACACCCTGTTGGAAGACCTCTCTCCCACTCTGTGGTCCATAGCCTGAGCGAAATAAAAACTGAGTGTCAATGGGACTGCAGGCAGATCCTTGGTCTGTGGAGGTTTTCAGCCTTTGCCTGATCTAATCTGGGGCCTGGAGCAAGAAAAAGCAGACCATGGAGCATATCTTGGTCCTTTCCAAAAGCACCCAAACCCAACAGAGGGAGCCACAAACTGCTGATTGAAGAAAGCAGGAGAGGGCACTCAGGGTCACAAATAGCATCTGAGATTGTCCTGCACTAAAGATTGGGAGTCATAGGAGATCTACCTAATACACAAAAAGAAACTCAAACAGGCAGACAAAATGGAGAGACAAAAAAAACAATGTCCAAATGAAAGAACAAGAGAATTCTCCAGAAGAGGAGATTAAAGAAATGGATATACGAAATTTATCTGATAAAGAGTTCAGAATAATGATGGCAAGGATACTCAGCAGCATGAAAAAAGATAAAGTAACTATAAAAAAAGATCAGTCGGAAAGAAAGAATGACATAGCACTAGTAAAGAACACATTGGAAGGAATACACAGCAAATTAAAGGAAGTTTAGGATTGTATTAGTGACTTAGAAGATATGGTAGAAAAAAATCACTCAACCAGAAATCAAAAAGAAAAAACAATTAAAAAGCAGGAGGACAGCTTAAGGGAGCTGTGGGACAACATAAAACATAATAATATTTGCATAATTATAGTGCCAGAAAGAGAAGAAAGTGAGCAAGGGATAGAGAATATGTTGGAAGAAATAATGGCAGAAAAGTTTCCCTAATCTGGTGAAGGAAACGATCACACAAGTCAGAAGGCACAGAGAGTCCCAAGCAAGAAGAACCCAAACAGGCCAACACCCAGACACATCATAAGTAAAATGCCAAATATTAATGACTCTTAAAGGCAGCAAGAGAAAAGCAATTTGTTACCTACAAAGGAGCTCCTGTAGATTGTCACTGATTTTTCATGAGCAACTATACAGGCAAGAAGGGAATGTCATGAAGTACTTAAGGTGAGGATCTGAAACCAAGATTACTATATCCAGCAAGGCTATCACTCAAAATAGATGGTAAAATAAAGAGCTTCCCAGACAAAAAAAAAAGGCTAAAGGAGATTATCACCACCAAACCAGCACTGTAAAAAATGCTAAAGGGATTGCTGTAGTAAGAAGAAATAGAGAGAGGGAGAAACATAGGCATACAGATTTCAAATGGCAATAAATAAGTACCTATCAATAATAACCTTAAATGCAAATGGAATAAATGCTCCAATCAAAATACATAAGGTAGCTGAATGGATACAAAAATATGACCCAATTATATGCTGTCTATAAGAAAAACACCTCAAAACAAAAGACTCAAACAGTATGAGGATGAAGAGTAAAAAAAAAAAAAATGTTTCCAGGCAAATGAAAAAGAAAAAAAGCTGGGATAGCAATACTCATATCTGACAAAATACACTTCAAAATGAAGGCCATCACAAGAGACAATAAAGGTCATTACATAATACTAAAGGGATCGATCCAACAAGAGCATATAATCGTGGTAAACATATATGCACCCAATATCAGAGCATCCAAATCTATAATAATAAAAGCATAATATGCTAATTAAACCAGACAGCCAAACGACCTTCTGGATGTCATTCCGGACAAAGCCGTGGTGGTAGGGGCTGAGGGAGAGTGCTTAGGGGTGATCAGGCAGGCAGGCGAGCAGTTAGGGGCAATCAGGCAGGCAGGTGAGTGGTTAGGGGCAATCAGGCAGGCAGGCAGAGTGGTTAGGGGAGATCCGCCAGGCAGGCAAGTGGTTAGGGACATCAGGCAGGCAGGCAGAGTGGTTAGGGGTGATCAGGCAGGCAGGCAAGCGGTTAGGGATATCAGGCAGGCAGGCAGAGCAGTTAGGGGCATCAGGCAGCCAGATAAAGTGGTTAGGGACATCAGGCAGGCAGGCAAGTGGTTAGGGGCGATCTGGCAGCCAGGCAGAGTGGTTAGGGGCAATCAGGCAGGCAGGCAGGCGAGCAGGGATTGGGCTTAAACTGGCAGTTGGACATCTCCTGAGGGGTCCCAGATTGTGAGAGGGTACAGGCTGGGCTGAGGGATACCCCCCTGTACATGAATTTCGTGCACTGGGCCTCTAGTATATAATAAAAACTTCTAGGAGATTTTAACAGAGAGATCAACAGCAATATACTCATAGCAGGGGATTATAGATTATCTGGATAGATCTTCCAGATAAAAAATTAACAAGGAAACAGTGAGTCTAATTGATCAGATGGATTTAATTTACATTTATAGAACATTTCACCCCAAAGCAGCAAAATATACATTCTTCTCAAGTCCACATGGGTCATTCTCAAAGACAGACCACATATTAGGACACAAATCAAGTCTCTACAAGTTCAGGAAGATTTAAATCATGTAAAGCATCTTCTCAGATCACAATGGAATGAAATTAGAAACCAATTATAGTAAAAAAAAAAACATTCAAACACATGGAGGCTAAATATCGTGTTGTTAAACAATGAGTGGTTTACCTATGAGATAAATAAAAAAGAAATAAAAAAAACTTCCTGGAAACAAATAAAAATGAACACACAGCAAGCCCAAGTCCCTGGCACACAGCAAAAAACAGTCCTGAGAGGGAATTTCATAGTACAACAGGCCTACCTTAAAAAACCAAGAAAAGTTAATAATAAATTATTTAACCCTACAACTGAAGAATTAGAAAAAGAACAACAGGAAAAGCCCAGAATAAGTAGAACAGCGGTTCTCAACCTGTGGGTCGGGACCCCTTTCACAGGGGTTGCCTAAGACCATCGGAAAACACATATATAATTACATATTGTTTTTGTGATTAATCACTATGTTTTAATTATATTCAATTTGTAACAATGAAATTGGGGGTCACCACAACATGAGGAACTGTATTAAAGGGTCACGGCATTAGGAAGGTTGAAAACCACTGAGGTAGAAGGATGGAAATAATAAAGATCAGAGCAGAAATAAAAGACATGGAAACTAAAAAACAAAAAAAAAAATACAGAAGATCGATGAAATCAAGAGCTGGTTCTTTGAAAGATAAAGAAGATTGATGAACTGTTATCCAGAATCATAAAAAAAACAAAGGGAGGGCACAAACAAATAAAATCAGATGTGAAAGGGGAGAAGTAACAATTGACACCACAGAAATACAAGATTGTAACAAAATACCAAGAACAACTATATGCCAACCAGCTGGACAATGTGGATGTAATAGAAAAATTCCTAGAAAAATGCAATATCCCAAAACTCAATCAGGAAGAATAAAAAAACCCCAATAGGCCAAAAACAACTGATGAAATAGAAGCAAACAAAACTTCCAGCAAACAAAAGCCCTGTTCTGGATGGCATCACAGGAAGTTTTACCAAACATTGAAAGAAGAACTAATACCTATACTCCTCAAAATATTATTAAAAATCCAAGAGATATGAACACTTCAAAGCTCTTTTTTTTGAGGCTAGCATTATCCTAATTCTAAAACCAAATAAAGACACTACAAAGAGAGAGAATTACAGACCAATATCCCTGATGAGCATAGATGCTAAAATATTCAACAAAATATTAGCTAATCAGATCCAGCAATACATTAAAAAGATCATATACCATGGCCAAGTAGGATTTATTCTAGGGATGCAAGGCTGGAACAATATTCACAAATCAATAAATGTAGTACATCACATGAACAAATTGAAACACAAAAATCACATGATTATATTAATAGACTTGAAAAATTATTTGACAAAATCCGACAACCATTTTTTAAAAATCTTTGTTGTTGAGAGTATTACATATGTCCACCATTTTACCACCACTACTCCCCTCCACCTATTTCCTGCCCCATACCAGGCCTTCACCACCTTACCGTCTGTGTTCATAGGTATGATCTTTAGTTACTCTCTTCCTGTCCCCCCTTCCACCTTCCCTCTGAGGTTCATCAGTCTGTTCCATGCATCCATGTCTCTGATTCTATTTTATTCACCAGTTTATTTTGTTTACTAGATTTCTTATTAGCTTATTTTATTTATTTTTAGACTAGAGGCTTGATGCATGAAATTCATGCATGGGGGGAAAGGGAGCCTCAGTCCGGCCTGCACCCTCTCCAATCCGGAACCCCTCGGGGAATGTCCGACTGCCAGTTTGTGCCTGCACTTTTAACAGATGATAGCTCCATTATTGTTTCTTTCTTTTCATGCTTAAACCCACTGGAATTAGTAGGTATTAAAAGTGTGTATACATTTTGGGGGGACACCCTGTATATCTCTAGTCAGCAGTGAAAGGAACCAATAGCAGATTTGGAACCCCCAGACAGGGAACCTGGCTTACTGCCTGCATGTCTCCCTACTCCACTTTCCACCTTCGTGGTCAGCGGGACAATCAATGTTTTCTCTCATTAACTCAGAAAAGAACATCCTGTCACCCGCTGCCCAGCAGGAGTGTGCTAGGTCCCAAGTGAGCGAGGCTCAGTCAGGGCAGCCTTCACTCATGGGTGCTGGCACCCAAAGTGCACATTCCTCCTCTGCAGTCACCCCAACTATCCCACCGTTTTCACTGAGAGGACAGAACTCCTCACCTCCTCTGGGTTCCCGATCTTGAATGCTGACCGAAGGCACCTCAGCGAGGGCCGCCTGCACCCACCAGGTGTGTCTGTCTACATCTGCTCCCACCTCAGCACCTGCATTAGCCCCACAGAGGTGATCTTGTAGCTGCACTGGCCTCCGCGGGAACAGGGCATCACCACTCAGCCCTCTCACTGTCATCTCACAGGAGCCCACCCTCAGCACCCAGAATACCCAGACACTCTCCAAAGGATGTGAGCCTGCTGGAGGGGTTTTTAGTATCTTGCTCTCTCTTGTCTCCTTCTGGCACTCCCATAATGTGAATGTTGGTACATTTGAAGTTGTCCCAGAGGCTCCTTACACTTTCTTCATATTTTTGGATTATTTTTTCTTTTTGCTCTTCTGATTGGGTAATTCTATGCTTTCTCATATTCCAAATCATTGATTTGATTCTCAGAATCCTCTACTGCTGAGTTCATGTAAGTTATTCTTTATTTCAGTTAGTGCATGCTTAATTTCTGACTGGTTTTTTTCATGTCTTTGACATTCTCACTAAGATCCTTGAACATAACCTTATAACCATGCTCCTGAAGATCCTTGAGTAACCTTATAACCATAGTTTTGAACTCTGTATCCAGTAGTTTGCTTTCTTCCATTTCTTTCATCTGTGACATATTTATTTTTCTCCACATTTTGGCTGCTTCCCCGTGTTTGTTTCTATGTATTAGTTAGAGCTGCTATATCTCCTGGAATTGGTAAAGTGGTCTTGTGTAGTAGGTGCCCTTCAGGGCTCAGTGGCTCAGGCTCCCCAGTCACCTGAGCTGGGCTCTCTATGTGTGCCTTATGTGGGCTGTGTGCACAATCTATAGTTGAGCCTTGATTGCTATTGGTATCAATGGGATGAGTTGACCTCCAGGCCAATTGGCTGTGGGGACCAGCTGCAACTACAGTGGGAGAGCTGCTGTACAGGAAACACACCTATGGAGCAGGACTTGCTTCAGTGGGACTTTGGTGCTCACTGAATCTGCCTCTTGACTGTGTTGCTCATGGATGTATAGAGTTGTAATCTATGATTTGAAGCTGTTCACCAGGTGCACTGGCTCTAGGGCCTCCAGGGAGATGCAAAGTTAGCCACAGCCTGGGGCCATGCAGCAGGAGGTACAAGGGAATGGTAGATGGCTGCTATTTACTGTTTTTATTGGGCTTGGAGGTGCCCTGGCAAGGCCCAGATGTGAAGCAAGGCAGGCTAGTGCTAGTGCCAAGTCTAATGCCATTTATTGATAGGTTTAGGGCACCCTGACCAAGCTTCTGCAAGTTTGAAAGGTTTTAGCAAAGTTTGGAACCTGAGCCAGGACAGGCCATTCATATGGAAAAGCAGCTGCAAACAGCTTGGGTGGGACTGAAAATTGGATGGAGGATAGGAGTTCCAGGGAGTCTCCAGAGCAGAGCAAACTGTGTGCTCAAGGCTGATGACGACTCAGATATGGCTGACAGTCAGCCTTGCGAAATGGGAGGTCCCAGCACAGGAACAATGACTACTGAGAGCACCCACTTCTGGAAGAAAGCTGCCACCGAGTTCCTGCCCCCATGCCAATCATTCCAGTTCCTCCCCATATATATCAGGTTCCCCAATGCCACCCTGTGATGGGAGTCTAAGTTCCTGCACTGGCCCTTTAAAATAGACCACCTGGGGCACCAACAGCCTCCAATGTCACCTGGCCACAATCCCTGCTGGCTTTTTATAGATTGCGGGGACTTCTCTTCCAGCTCTAGGACCCTGGGCTGGAGGGGCTGGTGTGCAACTGGGACCCCTTGCTTCTCAAGGGCGAACTACGCAGATATGATCTCATTCCCAATTAAAAAGAAGGCACATGTGGGTGTCAAACTACCCTGTTTCGTACCTCCGCCCCTTCTACCAGTCTCAATATGGTTTCTTCTTTACTTCTCTAGTTGTAGGACTTCCTTTCAGCCAGCTTTCATGCAGTTCTAAATGATGATTGTTCTGTATTTTAGTTGTAATTTCGATGTGGTTGTGGGAGGCAGCAAGTACAGGTGTTTACCTGCACTGCCATCCAACACCCATTATTGATAAAAACTCCCAGCAACGTGGGAATAGAGGGAACATATCTCAACATAATAAAGGTAATACAGGACAAACCTACAGCCAACATCATACTCAATGGGCAAAAACTAAAATCATTTTCCCTAAGAACAGCAACAAGACAGGGATGTGCACTTTCACCACTCTTATTCAACATCATACTGGAAGTCCTAGCCACAGCAGTGAGATAAGAATAAGAAATAAAAAGCATCCAAATTGGAAAGAAAGAAGTAAAACTTTCATTATTTGCAGATGACATGATATTGTACATAGGAAACCCTAAACACTCCACAAAAAAACCTACTAGATCTAATAAATGAATTCAGTAATGTAGCACGATACAAAATTAACATGTAGTAATCAATGGCATTTTTATATACCAATAATGAACTGTCATAAAGAGAAACTAAACAAACAAGCACATTTACCATTGCAACAACAACAAAAAATTTAAGATATGTAGGAATAAACTTAACCAAGGAGGTAAAAGACTTGTACTGGGAAAACATCAGTACGTTGAAAAAGAGAAAGAAGAAGATATACCATGTTCATGGATTAGAAGATTTAACATCATTAAAATGTCCATACTACCCAAAGCAATCTACACATTCAATGCAATTCCTAATAAAATACCAATGGCATATTTCACATATCTAGAACAAATACTCCAAAAATTTATATGGAACCAAAAAAGACCCTGAATAGCCACAGCAATCTGGAGAAAGAAGAACAAAGTTGGAGGGATCACATTACCAAATATCAACTTATACTACAAATCCACTGTAATCAAAACAGCCTAGTACTGGCACAAGAACAGGCATATAGATCAATGGAACAGAACAGAAATTGACCCAAGCCCCTATGCTCAATTAATATTTGACATAGGAGGCAAGAACACACATTGGAGTTAAGACTGTATCTTCAATAAATGGTGTTGGGAAAATTGGACAGGTACATGCAAAAAAAAATGAAACTAGACCACCAACTTACACCATACATAAAAATAAACTCAAGCCCTAGCTTGTTTGGCTCAGTGTATAGATTGTCAGCCTGTCGATTCAAGGGTCCCGGGTTCGATCCCAGTTTGTGAGCTCAATCTCCAGAAGGGGGTGTGCAGGGGGCAGCCAATCAATGATTCCCTCTCATCACTGGTGTTTCTATCTCTCTCTTCCTCTCCCTTCCTCTCTGAAATCAATAAATATATATATATATATATTTTTTTAAAAGAATAACCTCAAAATGGATAAAAAGACTTAAATGTAAGTCCTGAAACCATAAAAGTCTAGAATAAACTATAGGCAGCAAAATCTCAGACATCTCTCATAGCAATATGTTTATGAATATATCTCTAGGGCAAAGGAAACTAAGAAGAAAATAAACAAATGGGACTATCTACACTAATAAAAGAGAAACATGGTAATTAGCGTACGACCGCTACCCTTTTCATTGGCTAATCAGTGAGTATATGCAAATTAACTGTCAGCCAAGATGGCGGCCGGCAGCCAGGCACTGAAGCGAGCATGAGGCTTGCTTGCTGCGGACTCCAACATTCCCCGCCTCACTTGCCGGCCTCTCAACTGCAAGTCTAAGCAACTATGTCCTATGTTGCAAATAAGAAGGTAAACAAAACCCCAGAAACCGGTGGACTGAAAGCCAGGCAGACCGAAACATTGTATCCATGTTTTCAGCAGCGAGGCCTCAGAGCTAAAGCTGGCCCAGATATAAAAAAAAAAAAAAAG
>NW_005871098.1:184919-248332 GCF_000147115.1 Myotis lucifugus
TCTTTATTTGGGGCCTGGGTAGTTATTCCTAGATCTCTAGTGATCTATTTTTTTGATTGATATTCCGGAGTGCTATCTCTGTAAGAGGGGTCCTGAAAAGTGTAAGAAAGGTAACGGATACCCTACCCCCCTGATGGGCCATGTTGTGTGAGGGAACGGGGGGCAGCGCCCCCATCCCCTGATTTGCCCTGCTCTGTGATTGACAGGGGGCAGCGCCCCCACCCCCTGATTGGCCCTGCTCTGTGCATCACAGGGGGTGGCGCCGCAACCTCCCCATTGACCCTGCTTTGAGTGTGATGGGGGCGGTGCCCCAACCCCCCAATCAGCCCTACCCTGAGCGTGACTGAGGGTGACATCTCAACCTCCCAATCTGCCCTGCTCTGTGCCCGACCAGGGGCTGCACCCCAACTCCCCAATCAGCCCTGCTCTGAGCCCGACCAGGGGCTGCACCTAGGGATTGGGCCTGATCTCTGCCACCCAGGAGCAGGCCTAAGCCAGCAGGTCATTATCTCCCGAGGGGTCCCAGACTGTGAGAGGGCACAGGCCAGGCTGAGGAACCCCCCTTTCCCCCCCAAGTGCACAAATTTTTGTGCACTGGGCCTCTAGTCTATATTATAAAAGCCCAGTGGCCCTAACACTGTAACGACTAAAGACTGATCACAAGAAGGCTGCATGTGCAGCAAGGCGCACTCGGGTGAGGTGCGTGCGGGTGGGCGGGGACTTCACTCTGGGTCCCATGGTGTGCCGGGACTCGGGAGAGTGCTATGGCGCGGGCAGGACTCCGGGGTCCCAGGTCTCGCGCAATTTCGCATGCTGGGTCACTAGTATCAAAATAAAAAGCTTCTGCACAGCAAAGAAAACCATCAACAAAATGAAAAGGGAGCCCACTGTATGGGAGTACATATTTGGCAATGATACATCTGATAAAGGGTTAACATCCAAAATATATAAGGAACTTATACAACTTAACAAAAGACAAGCAATCCAATTTAAAAATGGGCAAAGAATCTAAATAGATACTTCTCCAAAGTAGACATACAGATGGCCCAGAGACATATGAAAAAATGCTCAAAGTCACTTATCATCAGAGAGATTCAAATTAAAATGACAATGAGATATCACCTCACACCTGTCATAATAAGTGCCATCAACAAATGACATGTGCTGGCAAGGGTGTGGAGAAAAGGGACCCTAGTACACTTCTGGTGGGAATAAAGACTGGTGTAGCCATTATGGAAAACAGTATGGAGTTTCTTTAAAAAATTAAAAATTCAACTGCCATTTGACCCAGTGATCTCATTTCTAGGAATATATCCTAAGAAACCTGAAACACCAATCAGAAAGAATGTATGCATCCCCGTGTTCATATCAGTGCAACCTATAATAGCTAAGATCTGGAAATAGCTCTATTGTCCATCAGTAGATGAGTGGATAAGAAAGCTGTGGTACATTTAAACCATGGAATACTATGCAGCAATAAAAAATAAGAATCTCTTACCCTTTGCGATTGCATGGAGGGATCTGGAGAATACTATGCTAAGCAAAATAAGCCAGTCGGAGAAAGATAAGTATCACGTGATCTCACTCATATGTAGAATATAATGAACAAAATAAACTGATGAACAAAATAGATCCAGAGACATAGAAGCATAGAACAGACTGCAGGATCTCAGAGGGAAGGCAGAGGAAGGTAGGTGGGTGGGAAGAGATCAACCAAAGAACTTGAATATCTGTATCTATATCTATATCTATATCTCTATCTCCCATGGACACAGACAATAGTGTGGTGAAAGCCTGGGGGCGGGTTAGAAGAGGTCAATGGGGGACAAAGGGGGACATATGTAATTCTTTCAATAATAAAGATTTAATTTAAAAACTAAAAAATAAAATTGAATACTGTTTGCACAAAAATAATATTTTGGGAAGGAATTCAGGTACTCAATAAATACTTTTGGAAGAACCATTGTCTTCATAGTAAGCAAATAACTGCATTAATCTAAGTGGAAATTATCGTAAATGCTACTAGTAAGAATGAATTCAAAGCAAGAATGAGATCAGGGATTTTAACAGAGGTACCTGTTTTAAATTGAAAGGTTAGGGAAGACGTCAGGAATTCACAGTAAAACAAGGATCTGAAGGAAAGATAAGTTTGGATGAAAAAATGTGCTGTTTGTATAAGGGGTGGAATTAAATATAGTCCAGGAATATTGATATTTCAGGGGACACCTCTTTGCCAGCTATTCTGAATTTTTTCAATTCTGTCCCTAGAGAGTTAGAGGATTTGTACCCAGGTCCCTTTCTGTACTACTGACCAAATATTCCCATCAAAAAAAAAGCAATTACATCAAAAAATGAGCAACGGATCTAAAGAGACACTTTTCGAAAGAGGACATATGGATGGCCAAGAGACATATGAAAACATGCTCAAAGTCAATAATCATCCAAGAGATGCAAATCAAAACAACAATGAGGTATCATCTCATACCTGTCAGAATGGCTATCATCAACAAATCAACAAATGACAAGTGCTGGCAAGGATGTGGAGAAAAAGGAACCCTCGTGCACTGCTGATGGGAATGCAGACTGGTGCAGCCACTGTGGAGAACACTATGGAGTTTCCTCAAAAAACAAAATGGAACTTCCATTTGACCCAATGATCCCACTTCTAGGAATATATCCCAAGAAACTAGAAACACAAATCAGAAAGGATATATGCACCCCTATGTTCATAGCAGCACAATTTACCATAGCTACAATTTAGAAACAGCCTAAGTGCTCATCAGCAGATGAGTGAATTAAAAAACTGTGATACATTTATACACTGGAATACTACGCTGCAGTAAAAAGGAAGGAATTCTTACCATTTGCAACAGCATGAATGGAACTGGAGATCATTATGCTAAGCTAAACAAGTCAGTCAGAGAAAGATCAATATCACATGATGTCACTCATATATGGAATATAATGAACAACATAAACAGATGAACAAAAACAGATCCAGAGACAGAGAAGCATAGATCAGAACGTCAAACCTCAGAGGGAAGGTAGGGGAGAGTGGGAGTAAAGGGGAGAGATCAACCGAAGGACTTGTATGCATGCATATAAGCCTAACCAATGGATAAAGACACCAGGTGGGGGGCAATTGGGGGGATAAGGACACATATGTAATACCTTAATCAATAAAGAAAATAAATAAATAAATAAATAAATAAATAAATAAAGCAGTTACAATTTAACACAGTTTCTTTCTTACTTTTCAAAAAGATGAAGAAAATATGCATCCATTTGAAAGTAACTCTAAATAAGCTACAGCTGAAGCTACTATCTGCTGTTATTTAATATACTTTATTTTAAAAAACTGGTTTTTTTTCTACACATATTTCTCTGGCTTAAATCATGTGTTCATAGCATTTTCCTTTTTCAGTACAGAGAAAATTATGTAATCCAACAAATTTCCTCATTTGAGTAAATTAGCAAAAATTTTAGTGCTCAATTCACTACTCAGCTGTATCAAACTATTCCCTGCTGATGCTTCTCTGTACTATTTTTTCCCCTCTCCTTGTAGACTCATTTCCAGTCTCTTTTACCTATTTTTTTCCCTCCATCTGCTCTAGAAAATTAAGTGGCACTTATAGTAATCGCCAACTACAGGGTAGCTGCATTTTTATGAAAAGCATGGTCAGTGAAAATACTACAAACCCAAACCTTTTATATTACAAGACTAATTTTCCCATGGAACTAAACGGAAACCAAGAAAGAGGAAAATCTTCCAGGCACATAAATCTCGCAAGTTTTTGCCTTTAAACATAATTTAAGCATAACACACAATAACACTAAATTCAAAATAAAGCTTTTTAATTAGTACACTACATAAGTTATATGAGAGGGGCATCGTGCACACGCACATTCCCATCTGTCAGGTTCAGCACATTGATGCTTGGTGCAACTATGGCGACACAGACGTGGCAGCAGCATTACTCCTACAGCCCTGAGCCAGGCTCTCCATTTGTTCTCTCTTCCTTGGTTTGGTTATCTGACAGTTTATGTAAACTTAGAAATATGTTTCAAGCTGCTTTGTAATTTTCCAGCACTTTGCCATTCTCCAGTGTGCTCTCTCCCACACTCAGCTCAACAAGCAGTAGCTATTCTGAACTTCTTCCTAGAGGGTAGCACTAAGACTTTCCTTGCACCATTTCTGTTGTAGGGGCCTGTTTTTCAACACTAGTACTCCACTGAATAAATACCTGGATAACAACATCGTAGCCATAAAAATACTACTACATAAAATATTAATAACGGTAATTATTAAAGTAGCTGTAAAATAGTCACCGAAATCTCTTAAGGAAGGTCCAATCCATGTAAAACAAGAGTGAGAATGTGAAGAATGGCAAGCAGAATGTATTCCTAATTGATGCAGGCTTAGCCAAATTTAAACTTTTAACAGGAAAAATATTAACTCCTCTGTTCCTCTCACATTCCCCCCATATCCAATCTATATGCAAATTTTCTCAGCATTATAGAATCCAGCCTTACCAAACTACCTTCTCTGGGCTTGGCCTACATCTGGGCCCTATCCTTTCTTCCCTGAACTACTGAAATGGCCTCCTTGCATTTATCTTGCCCACTTCAATCCACTTCCACACTGCCACTACAGTGACACTACACTCCAGCAGTTGAGGGCTACAATGTACAGCTGAGTAGCTGTACTGCACACAGCCACCCAGCAAAGGGCCAAAGGGGAGAATGAGGCTGAAATCCAGCCCTTCTCCATTCAGAGGAGGTAACTCATTCTAATCCACAGAGATCTTGTCCCTTTTTTCCTCAGAATACTCCAATGGTTTCCTTCTTATTCTCAAATTCCAACTCCTTACCATAGTCTCCAAGTCCCTCAGAGACCCGGTCCTGACTGTCATTCTGATTTCTTCAACCACCAGCCCCTTCAAATCTCTACTGCAGGGTCACATCAAGCACTGGCTGCCTGCAATGCTGCTTCTCCCAGCAACAACGCCTCCTTTTCAAATCCCTGTTCAAATGGAACCAGTATGAAAAGCCTCCCTTGAAAACAGTACCTAAAACAGTGATGGCGAACCTATGACACGCGTGTCAGAGGTGATACGCGAACTCATTTTTTTGGTTGATTTTTCTTTGTTAAATGGCATTTAAATATATAAAATAAATATCAAAAATATAAATCTTTGTTTTACTATGGTTGCAAATATCGAAAAATTTCTATATGTGACACGGCACCAGAGTTAAGTTAGGGTTTTTCAAAATGCTGACACGCCGAGCTCAAAAGGTTCGCCATCACTGACCTAAAACAACCTTTCCAAACTCAGCAGTCTCACCCCTAATCCTATTTTATTTTTCTTCTTAGGACTTTCATCTACCGAGTACATCTGTTTAACATCCTTTTTAATGCCACTAGAATGTAAGTTCCATTGACATGAATATGCAACTCACAGAAAAAAATAGCAGTGACAAAAAAGTAAAGAAATGAATCGCTATATATTTAAAAAATAAAAAAGGAGGATAAAGAAAATCACACCCTATTTTTTCTCTAAAATTGGAAAACATTTCTTTTAAAAATAGTGCTGCTGAGAAGTTTATGCAACAGACCACATGGTACCATACTGGTGTAGCAACTTGATAATAAAGAACAAGAGATATAAGAATTCATATTCTTTGATTCCAATACTTTGTTCCTTGGACCTATCCGGTAAAAATGGAAACCAAATTCATTTTGAAGAACATCCCGACAATGTTATTTTGTTAATACAAAATAGTAAACTGTATTCCAAAAATAGGATAATGGTTATACAAATTATGGTATAATCCAATGACAAACATTAACATGTTACTTAAAAATCATGACTTGAAGAGTACGTGAAGCCGTGTGAAAATAATTAGAATATAATGTTTTATGAATAAGGTAAAATACAAACTATCCCTTTGTGCTTATAAATAAGTGCATGTATCCTGTTTTTATAAAGAAAACATACAAAGATACATGAACAGGGAAAAAAAGAAAAAGTACTATCACAATGTTTTACATTGTTTATCAATGATAACGAGATTATGGACAAATTTAATTCACTCTTCTTAAATGTCTTCATTTTTAGTTATAAACAAGTTTTATATTGAAACCAAAAATACAATTTTTAGAAGTTATACTATCTTCATGAAGTCTACTATATCATAGTGCTTAACTGATTCTTACTGGTGCCTCAACATTCTTACAGAATATCTGTAATTTCTTACTGTAGCATTCAGAATGATTTACAGATGAAAATCATTATTAGAAAGAGCTAAACTGACTTATACTGGGCACATGTTATTATATTGGGTACACACCATAAAAATAAATCCAGATTCAAAGATTTATTTTTATCTTCACCAAAATAAAAGCAAACATTTTTATATGTATCATTTTAAACACACACAAAAACCAAAAAGCTAAGATTCCCATGGTAGCATATTAAACCATATGTATGTATTATTTAATCTATCCCATTCATTCCCAATCTAGCTTTATTTGTTTATTCATTTTAATATTGAAATACGTGTACTTACCATCTGAACTTGTCATAAACAATAAGCAAAACAAATATAATTTAAAAATAAATAAATGCCACATGTAGTTGAGAAGAACCCAGAGAAGTCAAGTAAAATGAACCAACATTTGCATGTCCCAATTCCAAATACTTTTGAGGAAGACCAACATTCTAATTCTAACACAAGACACTCTTCTGTAGATTTGCTCAGCAGAAGTTTCAGCCACAAGTTTATTTATAGTTTCTGCTATAAGCAAAGAAACTTTAAAAGTAAAGAAAGGATTACACAAAAAGAAAAAACTTTCAAATAAAAAATATTAGAAATAAATCTATAATTATGAAGTATAGTTATGGTGATCTATAAAGTTTTCTTTTGTACTTTTTCTGTCATGAATACTTAAGAAATGAAGTTCAATTAAATCATTCCTTCCTAAATGAGTCAGAATTTCTTCTTATCTCTGACCTTCTCAAATTCCAGAAGCCTTGAGTAAACCCCAGTTGTTTCATCTCAGAAAAGTGACTGAAGCTAGTCAAATATTTACTGAAAATTAAGTGTTGTATAAGATAAAAGCACTAGAAAATAAGAAAATGACTAAATAGCTGAAAGTCAAACAAACACTATAAATTGTAATCAGAGATAAGCTACACTATCCTGTCCCCCACATAAGTGAAAGATCCTCTGGCCTAAAAAAAAAAAAAAAAGGATGAGGAGAGATGAGATAAATTCCTATTAGTGGCCTCTATTTTGTAGTTTTATCTCATTTTCCTCATAACTATCTTCAATAGTTGTTCTTCTGAAACTTGAGAAAGCATTCAATAATCTTAAAACTTTATAAACAGACAACATGTTAATAAGTAGAGTATGTTTTTCATGTAATGCTGAGCCCATAACTGTTTCCCTACTATCAAAAACATAACATTTTAAAATTACTGAGTGAATTGTAAAGCTTCAAGAAGAACAATACTGAAGAAAGAAAGTCATGGAAAAATACAGATATTAAAGCTATATTCCCCAACTCCTTCAGAACTAAGCTTCTAAATGAAAACTATGCCCCTTCTTTGAGGTGCAGTTGTATGATTTTGGAAGATAAGACTGTCCTCTCCCCACTACTTTTGGCCATTTCTATTGGTAAGCATGTTCAGAAGATGTGGGGTCACTCTCCATTAGTGTTCCAGTCTTCTATTTTGTATAGGGAAGAAGAGAGGAACTGAGGGATGGAGGAAGGAAGACAAAGAGGGAGGGAGAAAGAGGGAAAGGAGATGGAGATAAAGAAAGGGAGGAGATGAAAAGAGGGAGGCAGACAGACACAGAGGGAGAAAGACATATAGACACATTGCAGAGGCAGTAGCTAGATTCTGCTTTTTGGAGTCTAGTCACCAGCTTCCTGATCCCTGAATTACATTTATAGAAAATTCATAACACAGCTGTTCTACTGGAGGGCTACTGAATCCCCAATTAGGATTAAGGTAGTAACCTCCTCTGCTGTTTTAGGAGTCAATGATGAGTCTCAGGCTAAAGCCTTTCAAGTAATTATGTAAGCCTGTAATTCTGGCTCCAGATATCTAAAATGGCTTTTCTTTGCCCTGGCCAGTGTGGTTCAGTTAGTTGGGCTTCAACCTGTGCATTGAAAGGTTGTTGGTTCGATTCCTGCCTGGGTTGCAGGCTCAATCCCCAGTGTGGGGCATGCAGGAGGCAGCTAATCGATGTATAGCTCTCACATCGATGTTTCTGTCTTCTCCCTTCCTCTCTCTCTAAAAATCAATTAACTGATAAAAAATTAAATTAAATTAAATGGCTTCTCTTTGCTGAATGGCACCCAGACAGACATAGGTACCCACTTGTCTCGTTAGCTGCAACCAGGGTGAGCCATGGGTTACCTGACTACCCCTCTGTAGGGCCTACAGGCAAACAAACTTCCAGAGCTAGTCAACAAAACAGTACAATACTGGCATAGTAACAGACAAATACACCAATGAAATGAAATCAAGAGCCCAAAATAAACCCATGCATATATGGTTACTAATATTTGACAAGAGAGCCAAGAATAGCAATGGAGAGATGATAGTCTTTTCAATAAATGGTGCTGAGATAATTGGATATTCACATGTAAAAGAATGAAACTAGACCCATATCTTACACCACTCACAAAAATTAATTCAAATAGATTAAAGGCTTAAATGTAAGACCTAAGACCATGAAACTCCTAGAAGAAAACATAGTAATAAAGCTCCTCAACATGGATCTTGGCAATGACTTTTTGGTTAAGCAACAAAGTCAAAAATAAACAAGGGGGGTGACATCAAACTAAAAAAACTTTTAAACAGTAAAAGAAACCATCAGCCCAACCAGCGTGGCTCAATGGTTGAGCGTTGACCTATGAACCAGGAGGCCATGGTTTAATTCCCAGTTAGGGCACATGCCTGAGTTTCGGGCTCCATCCCCAGTAATGACCCGATCAATGATTCCCATCATTGATGTTTCCCTTTCCCTCTCCCTCTCCCTCTCCCTTTCCCTCTCCCTCTCCCTCTCCCTCTCCCCCTCCCTCTCCCTCTGCTCCTCCCCCTCTCCCTCCCTCTCTCCCTCCCCCTCCCCCTTCCTCTCCCTCTCCCTCTCCCTCCCTCTCTGAAATCAAGAAAATAAATAAAAAATATTTTTTTTTAAAGAAACTATCAAAGTGAAAAGAAAACCTATGGAATGAGAAAACAATATTTTCAAACCACACATCTGATGAGGGTTAATATCTATAGTATATAAGAAACTCATACAATACAATAGCAAAAAAAAAAAAAAACCCAACACACAAAACAAGCCAATTTAATCATGGGCTAAGAACTTGAATTGACATTTCTTCAAAAACATGCAAATAGCCAATAGGAAGATAAAACAAAGTTCAACATCTCTAGTGCTCAGGAAAATACAAATTAAAACCACAATGAGATATTACCTCACACCTATCAGAATGGCTATCATCAATAAATCAACACACAACAAGTTGTTGGCAAGGATGTGGAGAACAGGGGGAACCCTCATGCACTGCTGGTGGGAATGTAAGTTGGTGCAGCCACTATGGAAAACAGTATGGAGGCCCCTCAAATTTAAAAATATAATTACCACATGATCCAGTAATTCCACTTCTAGGAATATATCCAAAGGAAACAAAAACACTAACTCAAATAGATAGGTAACTGCTCCATGTTCATAGCAGCATTACTTACAATAGCTCAGATAGGGAAACAACTTAAGTGTCTATAGATGGATGAATGGATAAAGAAGCCATGGTATACATACAATTGAATATTATTCAGCCATTTAAACAACAAGGAAATCCTACCATTTGTGACAACATGGACGTGAGGCAGGGTAGTAAGAAGTTAGGGAAATACCTTGAAAAGTGAAATAAGGGGAACTGAGACAATTAGACAAGGCCAAATAATTTGAGCAATTTACATCCAGCTAATAAATTACAAGGTTTATCTTCCCTAACCAAGGAGACAGGATCAAATGGTTTACACATTCCAAACCATCATGGGGTAGACTGGTCTCGGTCCCAGTCCCTCTTCAGTAATGTTCTTTAACCAGAAAATAACCTGGTCCCTGTATACACATATTTTAATGAATCAGCACATTGAAGGACACATTTGAGAAGCTAATGAATATTATGTTAAGACCCTCCCTTGATATCTCTCCTAGGATTCCACCAGCCAAGGAAAGATAAAAAGCTTCAAGACTAAAGATCCACAACCTGCTCTTGTGCTCTTCCTCCCGGGAGAAGGCCCACACCTTTCTCTTCCCTCACTTTCTGCCCCACACACATGCATCTCCTAAACTCTAAGGGACCTCCTAAGACTTGCAACCAATGGAAAGCAGCAGTTCGTCTGGGATTTCCTCCTGAACTTGTCTCCAAGGCCCCCTTCTCTCTCTAACTTCCCAAACAGCTTACTTCTGACACTGTGACTTTAATTTTTCAGAAAGCCAAAGCAGCCTTGCCTTAGCTTTCTCCTGTTACTTCTTCTATTCTAAGCCCTTCTTTCATTTCACTGTCCTCAGTAATACACATACTCTACCTACAGCATGCTCTCAGAAGAGCATGCCCATGCCTTGTATTGTTGATGTTTTTATCATAAACTCTAAGGGACCCCAAGACATGTGCAACCAGGGGAGCTTGACCTGGGCTAACCCCTGAGCCTGTCTCCAACACCCCCTTTTCCTGAGTTTCTCCTGTTGCTTCTCCAACCTTAAGCCCTTCCTTTGTTTCACTGTCCCTAGCTTTAATAAATATACTCTCAAAATCACCTGGACTCCTATTGTGAAATCTTTCCTACACAAAGTCAAGAACCCACACACTACCCACAAATTCTAGGCAGACTAGTCCTGGGCCCACACCCAGTCAAGTAACAGATGGACTTTGAAGGCATTTTGCTAAATGAAATAAGTCAGACAGAGAAAGATACTTAAATACTGTAATGATCTCGCTTATATGAGAAATCTAAAAGAAAAAAAATCATAGAAAAAGAGATCAGACTTGTTTCCAGAGATGAATGATGGGGGAGGGAGAATTGGAAAAAGTGGTCTAAAGGTATAAACTTCTAGTTATCTAATCTAATAATAGACAAACATGGTAATTGACCATACCTCCGTTACGCTTCCCATTGGCTAATCAGCAGGATATGCAAATTAACCCAACCAAGATGGCGGCTGGCAGCCACGCAGCTGAAGCTAGCAGGAGACTTGCTTGCTCCAGTGATGGAGGAAGCCAAGCTTCCTCCCTGCTGCGGCCAGGCTCTGAGCTCCACTCTAAGCAACAAAGTTGCAATTATAGAAGCTAAACAAACCCCAGATACCTGCTTTCAGCAGGCCATGGCCTCAGAGCTGGAACGGCAACAAAGTTTCAATTATAGAAGGTAAATAAATCCCAGAATAAAAAAAAAGAAAAAAAGGAGAGGCTGGGAGCTTCAGTCGCCGGCTTGGCCAGCCTGAAAACAGCCATCAGCCCCTCATCCAGGCTGGCAAGGCACCCCAGTGGGGACCCCCAAACTGAAGGGGGTGTGACCAGCTGCATACAGCCATCAGCCCCTCACCCATGCTGGCCAGGCACCCAAAAGGGACCCCCACCCTGATCCGGGAAACCCTTCAGGGCAAACCAGCTAGCCCCCACCCATGCACCAGGCCTCTACCCTATATAGTAAAAGGGTAATATGCAAACTGACCCTAACAGCAGAAAGACTGGGAATTACTCGTCACTATGACACACACTGACCACCAGGGGGCAGATGCTCAATGCAGGAGCTGCCCTCTGGTGGTCAGTGAGCTCCCACATGGAGGAGCTCTGCTCAGCCACAAGCCAGGCTGATAGCTGCCAGTACAGCGGTGCTGGTGGGAGCCTCTCCTGCCTCCTCAGCAGTGCTAAGGATGTCTGACTGCAGCTTAGGTCTGCTCCCCGCTGGCAAATGGACATCCCCCAAGGGCTGCCGGGCTGCCAGAGGGATGTCTGATTGCCAGCTTAGGCCCAATCCCCCGAGGAGCAGGCCTAAGCCAGCAGGTGGTCATCCCCCGAGGGTCCCAGACTGAGAGAGGGCACAGGCCGGGCTGAGGGACCCCCACCCCCGAGTGCAAAAATTTTTGTGCACCGGGCCTCTAGTCTATAATAATAAAAACATAATATGCTAATTAGACCGGACATCCTTCCGGACGACCTTCTGGATAAAGCCAGGCCTGCGAGGGAAGCCTGGGTCCCAGATGCCTGCTGGCAGCCAGAGAGAAGCCTGGGTCCCGGGTGCCAGAGGGGAGCCAGCGCTGGCAGCCGGGGTAAGGAAGGCCTACTCTTTTATGAATTTCGTGCATCGGGCCTCTAGTAAGACAAATAAGTGTTAGGGATGTAATGTACAACATGATGACTATACATTCAGTTTTTTGGATTGGAGAAGTAGGGACTCTAATGAGGGAAAATGTTAAAATAGAACTTCCTTTAAAAGATTCCAGTTCTTAAAAAAGGATTTTTGGTATCATCAACAACCACTTTATGAATGGGCAAGATATAGGCCTTTGAAATCATAAGTAGGATTTTGACAGTGGAAGGGACCTGGAAAAACAGATAGGACTTTAAAAAGGTGACATTATGCCCTGGCCTTTGTTGCTCAGTGGTTACAGCATTGGCCCACCCACCAAAAGGTCTCAGGTTTGATTTCCGATCATGAGCAAGTACCTGAGTTGCAGGTTTGATCCTCAGCACTGGTCAGAACTTGTGCAGGAGGCAATCAATCAAAGTGTCTCTCTCACATCGATATTTTTCTCTCTTTCCCCTCACCCCCCTCCCTTCCACCACTCTCTCTAAAAATCAATGGAAAAATATAATTGGGTGAGAATTACTAAAAAAAAAACAAAAAAAAAGATAGTGAAAGCATATTTTGACTGGACAGTGAGGAGACCAGTACCTATACAGTGCAGCAATTTCAACTGGTATGCTGCAGAATTTTTAAAACATGCAATACCTGACTATTTAATCAGAGGCACTGACCTCTTTTCCCTTAGACTGTCAAATAAAAATGTGACAACAGCCAATACAACAAGAGCCATCTGGTGTGAATGAATCAAAGTTATGCCTTTTTTTTCAGATCAGCAAAAAACATATTTTTTGGTAGGCTGCAGAATTTTAGTAATTAGTTTATGTGTGCCAGGAGATAAAAAAGGCTAAAAATTGCTGATATAGAGCGAAAATTTGGAAATAAGGATAACAGGATAAATACATTTGGAAATAGGGGAAGCACTGGAAGCTTCTAAGCAGGGCAGTGAAATTAGAACTGTGCCATCAGACTAGAACAGTTTCTCAACCTCGGCTCTACTGATATCAGGGCCAGATAATTATTTCTTGTGAGGGGCATTCTATCACTGTAGGATGTTTTAGCAGGTTCTCTGGTCTCCACCTATTGGATGCCAGAGGTACCCACCATTCATGACAATCAGAATGTTTCTAGACATTATCACATATCTGATGGAGGACAATATTACCTTTGGGTAAGAGCCACTGGACTCAACACAGATTAGTATGAGAAAAACGAGGCAAGGGGTAATAATTAAGATGCAATCACAGCTGACCCTTGAACAACATGGGGATCGGAGCACCAATCACCATGCAGTCAAAACTCCATATGTAACTTTTGACTCCCCCAAATGACCTTTGGTATCCACAGGGGATTGGTTTGTGGAACCCCCAAATACCAAACATATGAATGCTAGAGTCCCTTATATAAAACTAGAGGCCCAGTGCACGAAATTTGTGCACGGAGTGGGGGGTCCCCTCAGCCCAGCCTGCACCCTCTCTAGTCCGGGACCCCTTGGAGGATGTCCAACTGCTGGTTTAGGCCAGATTCTGGGGATAGGGCCTAAACTGGCAGTAGGACAACCCTCTCACAATCCTGGTCCACTGGCTCCTAATCGCTCACCTGCCTGCCTGCCTAGTCGCCCCTAATTGCCTTTCCTGCCAGCCTGATAGCCCCTTACTGCCTCTGTGTGCTGGCCTGATCGCCCCCAACTGGCCCCCTCTGCTGGCCCGGTCACCTCCAACTGCCCCCGCTGCTGGCCTTGTTACCCCATGCAGCCTGCTTGTTCAGTCGTTTGGTCATCCCTCACTAACCCCTCTGCCAGCCTGGTCATATGCAGCCATCTTGTGAGGGTTTGAGGGTCAATTTGCATATTACCTCTTTATTATATAGGATGATGCAGAATAATGCATACAGTTGCCCTCCACATCTATGGATTCCCAACTGTGGATGGAAAATATTACCTTCAACCTGCAGCTGGTTGAATCCAAAGATGTGAAACCCAGAGATATGGAGAGCCAACCTATTTTCCAGAATTTGTTGGTCAGCCTACACTTTTTTTCCCCATCATCAACCAAAACACAAGAATTAATTCCATATATTCTTGGTTTCACTTTAGAAAAATGCTAATTAGAAGTTCACTGTTTAAAATAATAACAATAGTTAGCAGCATTTATTGAACAATTTCTGTTTGCAGACCCTGCACTAAGCTTTTTACTGGAATTGTCACATTTAACCCTCAAATCAACTCTAGAAGGCAATCACCATTAGAAAGAAACTATAACTCAGAGAGATAAGTAAATTACTCCAAGAATAATCAGCAAATTAGAGATGGAATGTGTTGTTTTTTTCTCACTGAGGACTTTTTATTGATTTTAGAGAGGAAGAGAGAGGAAGAAAGAGAGAAACATGGATTGGTTGCCTCCCGTGCCCACATGCCTGAACCCAAAACCTAGGTATATGCTCTGATCAAAAATTTAACCTGCAAACCTTTGGGTGTACTGGACCATGCTCCAACCAACTGTGCTACAGCAGCCAGAGCAGAGATGAGATTTAGATCCAGACTACTGGATTCTAAAACCCCAACCCCTTATGCATTACCCTACACCAGTGGTCGGCAAACCGTGGCTCACAAGCCACATGCGGCTCTTTGGCCCCTTGAGTGTGGCTCTTCCACAAAATACCATGTGCAGGCGCGCACGTACAGTGCGATTGAAACTTCGTGGCCCATGCGCAGAAGTCGGTTTTCGGCCTGGGCGAGTCTATTTTGAAGAAGTGGCGTTAGAAGAAGTGGGGGGTGTTAGTCGGTCGGGCGACAAGAGACATGGCACAGGCGGGCCGCAGGAGACGCAGCGTGGGGGAGGTACAGTGTTTTGAGGTACATTCGCTGAGGTTGACCCCTTCCAACTCTCCCATCCACACTCGTCTATCTGAAACAAGTATACAAGACGAGTGTGGATGGGAGAGTTGGAAGGGGTCAACCTCAACGAATGTACCTCAATCAGATTGAGGACATTTTTAGCAAAGGTCAGCTTAGGAGTACCCTAATTAAGTTAATAACAATGTACCTACCTATATAGTTTAAGTTTAAAAAATTTGACTCTCAAAAGAAATTTCAATCGTTGTACTGTTGATATTTGGCTCTGTTGACTAATGAGGTTGCCGACCACTGCCCTACACTATCTCCCACAGGGCATCTTTCATAATTAGCATGCAAGCTGTTTATGAGCATCTGACCCTAAAATAAACCATGTATACCAGTAAGCTGACAAGTTCATATAGACCTTTAATTCACAGTTAGAAGTATCTAGCCCTCTTCCTGTATGGCAAACTCTCTCTGACTAGATCTAAAAAGCAAACACTCTCTTCTATACTATTTCTGCAGCTGCCCTAAGGTCTGAAGAGCAAAGTAGCATCTTCCTCAAATTCTTAATAATATATTCAGGATGAAAGTGAGACCAATACAGCTTTACATATAATTCAAAGCATAACAGACTTGTACCTCAACTTAGAAATACCAAGCGATGTGAAGTACCCTCTTCCACAATAAAATATATCCATGGGTGGCACCATTGTCATACTGTCTATATTTCTGAACCTCTGCTGATCACCAAGGCAACTAGCTAACCCCTTCAACCATATGAAAAGTAAATCCAGTACCACACACTATCTCAGTGTGCATGTCCTGCCACAGTCAACACACATTGGACCGCAGGCTGGGAGGCATGGCATGGCAGGAATGGCTGGGATATATATTTTATTATGGTTAATATGAAATACTATGACATAGTTAGCATAACCATGATCAATAAATCCCTAGCATGAAGCTACTCATACCATATCTCTGCTTAGGGCATGTCCAATTTTACATGAGTAATCTTCCCATTTGCCAGCATTTGGGGCAGTGGCTTCTAGTTCTGGTTTTTCTGAACTAATTGTTTGAACCCATTTAGATCACATCTATAATAATAAAAGCATAATATGATAATTAGACTGGACATTCTTCTGGACGAAGCTGGGGCTGCGAGGGAAGCCTGGGTCCCGGCTGCCTTTCTTCATAGTAAATAAAGAAAGAACTGGACAAAGTCTATGAAACATCTGTTTGCAAACACTGGACAACTGGCAATGCAGAATTTTGATCACTGAGAGAAGGAAAACAAAGGGAGAGAGCCCTAATATGTATGTCCCTGATTTTCTGCCTGGAGAAACTTTCTGGATCATACATAGTATGTGGAAGGGGATTCTAAACAAAACATGGTGGTCTCACTGAATTGGGGAAACAGATCGGGGATCAGGGAGGCTGCAGTGGCTGGACTTTGTGGGCCAGTGTATCAGAGAGAAGGGCATTGCCCAGATAAAGAGCCCCAAACATCTGCATGGGGTCTCATTGAGTCTCTAGCTGAATACTGTGCCCTGCATCCTTAGAATGAGATTTCAAGTGGTTGGTCAAAGAACATTCCTGAGAACAGAACAAACTACTAGGAAGCTATAGGCTAAACAAGTACCAGCCTAACAAAGAATTGAGAAATGGTAGAGTTCTGACCCCACACAGTAATGAGACCTTTTTGAATATCCAGTACAGTTAATAGAGACCCCAAAAGGGCCATGCCTTCATATTAAGGCTAAATAACCCTACATTAAAGACCACCATAAGTACATACCAACAGAGCTTAAATTCAAGTCTTGAAATCTGATCTGCAGGCAATTTAACTGTCTTCCAAGTAAAGCTGCTCTTTAAAAGAAGAACAAAAAATTTAGACACTTAGCAATTACTGGAAAGAAGGAGGAAAGTGGGAATCAAAATGAGGAAATATAAATAGACTAAAAAAAACAATAATGATCGAAAGCAGACAAGAATTTTAGACAGCTATTATAAAAATGTTGAGGCACTTAAAGGAAAGCATGAACATAATAAGGAGATAAATAGAAGATATAGAAAAGAGTAAAGTGTACCCTAGCTGGTTTGGCTCAGTGGATAGAGTGTCAGCCCATGGACTGAAGGGTCTCGGGTTCGATTCCAGTCAAAGGAATATGCCTGGGTTGAAGGTTTGATCCCCAGTGGGGGGCATTGCAGCCAATCACTGATTCTCTCTCATCAGTGATGCTTCTGTATCTCTTTCCTTCTACCTTTCTCTCTGATATAAAAATATATATAAAATTTTAAAAAAGAGCAAAGTGGAACTTCTAGAAATAAAAGATCTTATATAATAAAAGGCTAATATGCAAATCAACCAAACAGCAGAACAACCGGGCGCTATGATGCGCACTGACCACCTGGGGGCAGACGCTCAATGCAGGAGCTGCCCCCTGGTGGTCAGTGCGCTCCCACAGGGGGAGCGCCGCTCAGCCAGAAGCCTTGAGCTGGGCTCACAGCTGGTGAGTGCAGTGGCGGTGGCGGGAGCCTCTCCTGCCGCCACAGCAGCACTAAGGATGTCCAACTGCCTAAGCCATCAGTTGGACATCCCCTGAGGGCTCCCAGACTATGAGAGGGGGCAGGCTGAGCTGAGGAACGTCCTCCTGCCCCTGAGTGCAGGAATTTCATGCACCTGGCCTCTAGTATTTTATAATTTTCTAACATGCTTGCAAGCAATTTCACCCCATTCTCCACTTATCCTCTACCCTATCACCTCTTCACACTGAATGAAGCTCATTTTCAAAAGGATTTTCTGCAATCTGAATATGTTTGAAACTAATTCAAATGTGGACTTTTCTGACACTAAGAAAAAATTGCATTTTGCAACTACAAGAATTTAAATTCATTTATGAAAAAGGAGATATACTGTAAGTAACATTTGTATTCATTCCTTAAGTTTATATGCATGATTTAAAGTAGGCTTCTTAGTTTAACTTTTACCTCAAACTGAAAAATCCTAGCCATCCATTAAGCCACAAGCTGTAACCCTGGTGCTGCTGGTTCTGGTGAAGAGCCTTTCAATGACTGGCTACGGAAAAGAGGGCTTGGCTGTTAAGGATTTCACACCATCTGATAAAACCTTACGTGTACACTTGAGACACATAAAAATACCAACTACTTTATATTAAATAGTAATATAAACTCTTTGTAGTAATACAAAGATTACTGTATCATTTAAAAGATTTTTCTTTAACCTTACTTACTGTGCAGTACAACCATCAGCTAATATTTACTTGTGTATTCAATAAATCACAGTTAATCTCCAAAAACAACATTCAGACTAAATGGTTCTGTGATCTCCTGTAATCTTACACTTGAAAAACTAACAACTGTATATATTTTTTAAATTAAGCCACCCTCTCCTCCTCCAACTGTTTTATTTGAACTGCTTCCTTTACTTTATATAAAATCCCTCTACAAACAGTTATGGGGGGAAAGACTCCACCTTCTCCTCCAGGAACTAGGTCTCAGACTCTCACTCACTAGATGTGCTTCACTCTAGAGGTGCAGGCAAGCACTCTGCATGCCACTGGGAGGGCAACTGAGCAGCACATCAAAGAAAAGGGCAGATCAAACGGCATTCCAACCTTCTACTCCACTCTCAAGGTCTAACAGTAGTCTCCACAGCTAGAAACACACATGCTTTTACACACACACACACACACACACACACACACACACACTGCTTCTCTCCCATAAACAGACTTTATTTACCATGTTCCTACTTTACTAAATGCAATCATATTTTAGAGATATTTAATGCATCTAAAAAGCAGATCTAGGAGATTTGATAACTGTCTCAGGAACAATTTGGAAGACGTCCTCTAATTTTTAAATAGCACGTTTCTGTAAAAAACATTTTTAACTTCTAAAGAGTTACCAGCACTATTTTTGTTAACCAATATGACTTAAACAGTCAGGAATGAAACAGAGAAATATAAAGTTATTTTTTTAAAGCTTACAATGTTTAAATGTACTGAAGAGTACTTCATTCCTTACAGAAGACCAAAAAAAAA
Organism: Myotis lucifugus; assembly: GCF_000147115.1. Classification (NCBI taxonomy): domain Eukaryota; kingdom Metazoa; phylum Chordata; class Mammalia; order Chiroptera; family Vespertilionidae; genus Myotis; species Myotis lucifugus. The sequence continues at coordinate 204,218 of NW_005871098.1, forward strand.
AATAGCTTCCTGTAAACCCAGACTGTTTTCTCCTATCATCTTAAAACACCTGGAATATTTTTAAATGTAAATTTAATTCCAGTTATTCTTGCCTTACTTTCTTACCACATTGTATGCGGGAAATGTATTTATACGTTTTACTTAAACGTTTTACGTTGACTGGTAGTAGAGCGCGGGACATGTATTAATACGTTTTTATAGACTAGCGGTAGAATGCGGATAACGCATAAATACGTAAACTAAAGTTATCGTAATTTTACTGAATGTTGCCATTTGCGCAAAAAAAATAGCAAAAATGGCCTGCACCACCTGTTAGCACGCAATAAAAACTACCCGCAAACAATGTGTTACCTCTAAATAAAAAGTTAGTTAGGAAATAAGCAATATCAAAGTATGTTTTAGTGCAGCTCCTGAAGGAATAACTAGAATATCCTATATAATATAAGCCCAGCAACCAAAACGGCAGAATTACAAGAAACAGAAACCAGAACGACTGCAGCCCCTCGCCCCAGCCTGCCCCGCTCCCCAGTGGGACCCCCATCCCAATAGGGGCATGGTCGGCCTGCAAACCACCTGCAGCCCCTCGCCCCGGCTGGCCCCACCCCCCAGCGAGGATCCCTACCCAGATCAGGACATAGCCAGCCTGCACTCCTCCCCGCAGCCCCTCGCCCCAGCCAGCCCGGCCCCACAGTGGGGACCACCATCCTGATCGGGGGGCCCCCATCAGGGCAGGCCGGCCAGCCCCCACCTGGGCACTGGGCCTTTATCCTATATAATAAAAGGGTAATATGCAAATTGACCCTAACAGCAGAATGACCAGAACAAAGGCTCGACCAGTCACTACGAGGTGCACTGACCAGCTCTTGGTCTCTTTCTCTAGCCAGCAGGCTCTGATCGTCCAATGGCGAATGGGGAATCAGGGGTGGGTGGTGGGGAATGCGGGTGGCACCAGGCCAAGGCCTCCATCCCCACCAGTTTCCCCCCACACAGAGGGCAACCTGCAGTGGGGGGGAGGGCCAGGAGTGGGTGGGAACAGCCAACCTCTTGGTCCCTTCCCCCAGCCATCAGGCTCCGATCACCCAATGGCGAACCGAGAACCAGGGTGGGTGGTGGCGGGGACGGGGCCAGCTGCAGGCAGCCAGGAAAGATGGCCCTGAATGCAGGCCAGGCCTAGGGACCATACCCATGCACAAATTTCGTGTGCCAGGCCTCTAGTTAAGAGATAAAAATTACAAAAAGGATAGAAAATGGCGGAAGTATAGATGGACGTGTCCTGTGCCTTGTCCTGGAGCAGATAAGGGTGAGCAGCTGAAACGGGTAACATACAGCCCGAATAGGCAGAGGATATTCAGTTGAGAGACAGTCTGCAGCTGGGAAAGAAAGAGAACTCCTGGAAAAAGGGGACGGTTGGAGACTGCGGCTGAAATTTCTCCCGGTGCACCGGCTCCGCTGGGGAGACCGCGCCATCTTGAGTGGCTGTTACCGGCATCCAGAGATCAGCTACTAACCTGGAAACAAGGGATCTCAAGCAGCACGACTGCATGAACTCAGACGAGCACTGCTTCTTCTCACAGAAAGGTTAGACTTCCCCTAAAGGTGCGGTTTGCAATTCAGGTTGGAGAGAGGACCGCGCGCGCGGGGCGAAATCTGCGCCCCACAGAGTCCGCGGCCGTTGGGACCAGCGTGACCCGCGAGTGGGGAAGGGGTCCCACAGGGCAGAAGGGAACGCTAAAAATAAGCCCATAGCTGGACTGGATGCAAAAAAGCAGCCTCGGATTTTGCCAGTCTGCCAGCTGCTTGGTGCCAGGGGTGAGTGGGCGCGCAGAGATTGCACGCAGACCTGGAAGGTGGAGGCTTGCGAATTCGCACACCGTATCAGGCTCTTGTTGTTACAGTTCCCCTTAGATCTGTGTGTTTGATTATTAAACCCAGTGCATGGGATTCCCCAGTTGGGGTCATTCGCAGAGCCTGTAGGGGAAAGTTCTTTTGGGGGAACCTGGGAACAGAGCAGGGAGTAACGATTAAAGAACCAGCTCTGGGCAGTGGACTTTCCCAAACCAGTTTCAAGTACAATAGAGAAAATAAACCCTACTGATAGAGAGGACTTATAGCCTCGGAGGTCAATCCAGACACACTGCCACCCAGAGGCAGAGCCACGAACTGATTCTTCTGTAAACACAAATAAAGGCGGTCTGGTAAACAAACACAACCTGCCTTAAAATCATGACTGTGGTTTACAGCACGGAGGGACAGTGTATCGCAGGGAAATTCAACACTCTCCTGAATGCCTGGCAGGACTAAGGCGTGCCAAAAAGAAGAGTAGAAGATCTGAAGCACCTTCACTACTGGACATTTTTATTTTATTTTACTTTTTAATTCTTTTTTCACCATTTAATTAAGAACCTATTTTATCATTATTTTTTATTTTTTTCATCTCCTGATTTTACCTTTTTAATTACTACATTTTTTAAACCAGTATTATTGCTATCATTTTACCATTTTTAAAGTGTCATTTTATCTTTTTCTTTATTTTATTTTGGGACTAGTGTTCTACACTCTATTTTCATCATTCCTTTAACATCATTTCTCTCTATCTCACCTTTACCCTTAAGCCAAAACTCTCTTCCTCACTTTTCCCCTTTTGTTGTTCTGTTTCTCTTACCCTATTCCTGATTTAGATTTTCCCTATTCCTTCTTTTTACCCACTGTCTAAATTTCACCCTACTTATATATCTAATTTTCAATCCCTTGCTCTAAATCCATATACACCTCTCTCTTATCTTTCTTCACTATCCAATTTTTTTTCTCTCTCTCTCTGTAGTTTTACTAGTGTTTGCTTGATTTTGAGTATATTGGGGTTTTTTATGCTTGTATGGGAGATTGTTTTGTTTTTCATTTTCATTTTTCTGTTTTGCTTATTTTTTCTTTCTCTGGTTATTTTTGTGGTTCTGTTTTCCCTTGCCTCGCTTAATATTAGTGGCTGTTTGTAGTTTGCATTAATCTCCAGGGATCTGCTGCTGGAATTCATTGGGATTAGTTGCGGTTCTATTAGAGTTTTCGCCCCATACAAATAGCCTCTTCCCCACCTCTATTTCATTCTCTCTCTTACTTTTTTTTTCTTCTCTCCCTTTTCCCAATCTCATTTCTGCACTCCTTTTTGTTTTTTCTTTTTCTCTTTAATCTTTTTCTATTTTTTCCTCTTTATCCCCTAATTCTCTTCGCTCGGGTGGTCACCTTTATTTGGGGTTATTAATATCGTGATTACATTTGTGTTCAGTGCCTTGTACATTGTGTCTTGTTGTGCTGTATTTTGTGCCTTTAAATCGATGCAGCAGAGAGAGAACTACATAACCAAACACCTGGAGAAGAGAGATCATGGTGAAACAAAGAACCAACCCACATATGAAAGAAAAACAGGCATCATCAGAAAAGGAAGTAAACAAAATGGAGGCAATGGAGGCAAGCAACCTGTCAGAGAAAGAATTCAGAGAAATGGCCATAATGTGGATGAAAAGAATGGAAGACAAATATGTGTAAGAACCAAGAGGAAATGAAGAAAAACCAAGAAGAAATGAAAAATGACATCACTGCTATAAAGAACTCAATAGAAAGCATCAACAGTAAAATAGAAGAAGCAGAGGACCACATCAGCGAGCTAGAAGACAAGGTAGGAAAAAATACCCAAGCAGAACAGCTTCTAGAAAAAAAAATTAAAAAACAGGAGGAGAGCCTAAGAGAACTCTGGGACAACACGAAACGAAACAACATCCAAATAATAGTGGTGCCAGAAGGAGAGGAAACTGAGCAAGGAATAGAAAACCTGCTTGAAAAAATAATAACAGAAAATTTCCCTGATATAGGGCAGAAAAAACTCACACAAATCCAAGAAGCTCAGAGTCCCAAACAAAATGAACCCGAAAAGACCAACGCCAAGGCACATAATAATTAAATTGGCAAACACCAACGACAAAACAAGAATCTTAAAAGCAGCCAGAGAGAGATAGAAAGTTACCTACAAAGGATCCCCCATCAGAATAGCGATTGATTTCTCAACAGAAACACATCAGCCCAGAAGGGAATGGAATGAAATATACAAAGTCATGCAAACCAAGGGTGTGAATACCAGAATACTGTACCCAGCAAGGCTATCAATCAAAATTGAGGGTCAAATCAGGAGCTTCACAGACAAAACGGTCTACGGGAGTTTTTTACAACCAAACCAGCAATGCAAGAAATGCTAAAGGGTCTGCTGTAAAAAGAAAAAAATAGGAAACAAAGAAGGAACGCAGCGGTAAAGAACAAAAAAAGGGACTAACAAGTTTCTATCAATAATAACTTTAAATGTAAATGGATTAAATGCCCCAGTCAAAAGGCATAGGGTAAATGAGTGGATAAGAAAACATGACCCATATATCTGCTGTCTACAGGAAAAACACCTTAGAAAAAAAGATGCACACAGACTGATGGTGAAGGGAAGGAAAAAGGTTTTTCAGGCCAATGGAAGTGAGAAAAAAGCCAGGGAAGCGATACTTATATCTGACAAATTAGATCTCAAAGTAAAGGATATAAAAAGAGATAAAGAAGGCCACTTCATAATACTAAAGGGAGCAGTCCAACAAGAAGAAATAACTCTGGTAAATATATATGCACTCAATATAGGAGCACCCAAATACATAAGAAATCTTCTGGAGGAGATCAAGGGAGAGATTGACAGCAATACAATCATAGTAGGGGACCTTAACACCCCATTATCACCACTGGACAAATCCTCTAAACAAAAACTCAGCAAAGAAACATAAATCCTAAATGACTCACTAGATTAGATGGAATTAATTGACCTCTTCATAACATTTCACCCCAAAGCCACAGAATATACATTCTCCTCAAGTGCACATTTGTCATCTTCAAAGATAGACCATATATTGGGTCACAGACAAAGTCTCTTCAAATTTAAGAAAATTGAAATCATATCAAGCATCATCTCAGACCAAAAAGGCATAAAACAGGAAATCAACTACAACAAAAACAATCCAAAAAATCAAACACATGGAGACTAAATAGCATGCTATTAAACAATGACTGGGTTACCAGAGAGATCAAAGAAGACATAAAAAACATCATGGCAACAAACTACAATGAAAACACAACAATCCAAAACCTATGGGACACAGCGAAAGCAGTCTTGAGAGGGAAGTTCATAGCTCTACAAGCCTACTGCAAGAAACAAGAAACAATGAGAATAAATGACCTAACTCTACAGCTCGAAGAGTTAGAAAGAGAGCAACAAGAAAATCCCAGTGTAAGCAGAAGGAAGGAAATAACAAAGATCAGAGCGGAGATAAACGACATAGAGACCAAAAAAACAATACAAAAGATCAACAAAACCAAGAGCTGTTTCTTTGAAAGGATAAACAAGATTGATAAACCTCTAGCCAGGCTCACCAAGAAACAAAGAGAGAGGACCCAAACAAACAAAATCAGAAATGAAAGAGGAGAAATAACAACAGACCCCATAGAAATACAAAGGATTGTTAGAAAATACTATGAACAACTCTACTCCAACACACTAGACAACCTGGAGGAAATGGACATATTCCTAGAAAAATACAACCTTCAAAAACTTAATCAGGAAGAATCTAAAAATCTCAACAGGCCAATAACTATGGAGGAAATCGGAGCAGTAATCAAAAAGCTTCCAGCAAACAAAAGCCCAGGACCAGACGGCTTCACAGGGGAGTTTTACCAAACATTCAAGGAAGAACTAAAACCTATCCTCCTCAGACTATGTCAAAAGATCCAAGAGGAAGGAACACTTCCCAGCTCATTCTATGAAGCCAGCATCACCCTAATACTAAAACCAGATAAAGACAATACAATGAAAGAGAATTATAGGCGAATATCCCTCATGATCAAAGATGCCAAAATCCTCAACAAAATCCTAGCAAATCGGATCCAGCAGTACATCAGAAAGATCATACACCATGACCAAGTTAAGATTTATCCCAGGGATGCAAGGATGGTACAATATCCGCAAATCAATAAATGTGATACATCACATAAACAAATTGAGAGAAAAAAACCACATAGTCATATCAATTGATACAGAAAAAGCATTTGACAAAATCCAACACACTTTCTTGATAAAAACTCTCAGCAAGATAGGAATTGAGGGATCATACCTCAACATAATAAAAGCCATATATGACAAACCCACAGCCAACATCATAATCAATGGGCAAAAACTAAAACCATTCCCCTTAAAAACAGGAACAAGACAGGGATGCCCCCTCTCACCACTCCTGTTCAACATAGTACTGGAAGTACTAGCCGTTACGATCAGACAAGAAGAAATAAAAGGCATCCAGATTGGAAAAGAAGAAGTAAAACTGTCCTTATTTGCAGATGACATAATACTGTACATAGAGAACCCTAAAGACTCCGTCAAAAAATTATTAGACTTAATAAATGAATTCGGCAATGTAGCAGGATACAAAATTAATGCTAATAAATCCATGGCATTTCTTTACACCAATAGTGAACTTACAGAAAGTGAAACAAAAAAAGCAATCCCATTTACCATTGCACCAAAAAAAAATTAAAATACTTAGGAATAAACTTAATTAAGGACGTAAAAGACTTATATGCGAAAAACTACAGGACACTGAAAAAAGAGATAGAGGAAGACATAAACAGATGGAAGAACATACCGTGTTCATGTATTGGTAGAATCAACATCATTAAAATGTCCATACTACCCAAAGCAATCTATAGATTCAATGCAATCCTCATTAATTACCAACGGCATATTTCACAAATCTAGAACGAACGTTCCAAAAATTCATCTGGTATAAAAAAAAAAAGACCCCGAATAGCTGCAGCAATCCTTAGAAAGAAGAACAAAGTAGGTGGGATCTCAATACCAGATATCAAACTGTATTACAAAGCCACTGTTCTTAAAACAGCTTGGTACTGGCACAAGAACAGACATATAGATCAATGGAATAGAATAGAGACCCCAGAATTCGACCCAAATCACTATGCCCAATTAATATTCGACAAAGGAGGCAAGAACATACAATGGAGTCAAAACAGTCTCTTCAATAAATGGTGTTGGGAAAATTGGACAGATACATGCAAAAAGATGAAACTAGACCACCAACTCACACCATACACAAAAATAAACTCAAAATGGATAAAAGACTTAAACGTAAGACGGGAAACCATAAAAATACTAGAGGAATCCACAGGCAGCGAAATCACAAACATATGCCGAAGGAATTTCTTCTCTGATAATGCTCCTAGGTCAATGGAAACTATAGAGAAAATAAACAAATGGGACTACATCAAAATAAAAAGCTTTTGCACAGCCAAGGAAACCATCAACAAAACAACAAGAAGACCCACTACATGGGAAAACATATTCGCCAATGATACCACCAATAAGGGTTTAATTTCCAACATTTACAGGGATCTCATGAAACTTAACAAAAGGAAGATAAACAATGCAATAAAAAAAAAAATGGGCAAAGGACCTAAATAGACACTTTTTGAAAGAGGACATACAGAACGCCGAAAGACATATGAAAACATGCTCAAAGTCACTAATTATACGAGAGATGCAAATCAAAACGACAAAGCGTTATCATCTCACACCTGTCAGAATGGCTATCATCAACGAATCAACAAACAACAAGTGTTGGAGAGGATGTGGAGAAAAAGGAACCCTTCTGCACTGCTCGTGGGAATGCAGACTGGTGCAGCCACTGTGGAGAACAGTATGGAGCTACCTCAAAAAACTAAAATTGGAACTCCCATTTGACCCAGTGATCCCACTACTAGGAATATATCCCAAGAAACCAGAAACAACAATCAGAAAGGATATATGCACCCCTATGTTCATAGCAGCACAATTCACCATAGCTAAGATTTGGAAACAGCCTAAGTGCCCATCAGCAGATGAGTGGATTAGAAAACTGTGGTACATCTACACAATGGAATACTATGCTGCGGTAAAAAAAAAAAAAAAAAAAGGAATTCTTGCCCTTTGCAACAGCGTGGATGAAACTGGAGAGCATTATGCTAAGTGAAATAAGCCAGTCAGAGAAAGATAAATACCACATGATCTCACTCATTTGTGGATTATAGAGAACAACATAGACTGATGAAAAGGGACAGATCCAAAGACTGAGAAACAGCGATCAGGCTATCAATCCCCAGAAGGAAAGTAGGGGAGGGCAGGGGTAAGGGGAAGAGATCAACCGAAGGACTTGTATACATGTATATAAGCCAAACCAATGGACATGGACAACAGGGGGATGGGAGCATGAGTGTGCGGGGGGGTGGGGAGATTGGGGGTTAATGGGGGGATGAGGACACATTTGTAATACCTTAACTAGTAAAAAAAAAAGAAAAGAAAAGAAAATTTAAAAAAAGAGATAAAAATTACATAGTCATATTAATTGATGCAGAAAAAGCATTTGACAAAATCCAACACCCTTTCTTAATAAAAACCTTCAGCAAAGTAGGAATAGAGGAATCATACCTCAACATAATAAATGTTGATAAACCTACAACCAAAATCATACTCAATGGGCAAAAACTAAAACTATTTCACCTAAGAACAGGAACAAGACAGAGATGCCCATTTTCACCACTCCTGTTCGACATATTACTGGAAGTGCTAGCCATAGTGATTAGACAAGAAGAAGAATTGAAAAGAAGATGTAAAACTGTCATTATTCGCAGATGACATGATACTGTACATAGAAAACCCTAAAGCAGTGGTTCGAATGACCCTTTCACAGGTATCGCCTAAGACCATCAGAAAACACATATTTTCGATGGTCTTAGGAACCAGGAACCGAGACACTTCTTCTCTATCCATCTCCAGGCGGGTCCACCCACATGCAGATACACCCACATACGAGTATCCAGCGTATTAAAGGGTCATTGCATTAGGAAGGTTGAGAACCACTGCCCTAAAGACTTCATCAAAAAAACTATTAGACTTAATAAATGAATTTGGCAATGTAGCCGGATACAAAATGAATGCCCAGAAATCTATGGCATTTTCATACACCAACAGTGAACTTACAGAGAGATTAAAAAAACAATCCCAGCCCTGACCGGTTTGGCTCAGTGGATAGAGCATCAGCCTGCAGACTGAAGGGTCCCCGGTTCGATTCTGATCAAGGGCATGTACCTGGTTGCAGGCACATCCCCAGTAGGGGGTGTGCAGGAGGCAGCTGATTGATGTTTCTCTCTCATTGATGTTTCTAACTCTCTATCCCTCTCCCTTCCTCTCTGTAAAAAATCAATAAAATATATTTTTTTGAAAAAACAATCCCATTTACCATTGCACAAAAAAAAAATTAAGATACCTAGGAATAAACTTAACTAAAGAGGTTCAACGTACTGTACTCAGAAAACTACAGTACGTTGAAAAAAGAGATAGAGGAAGACATAAACAGATGGAAGAACATATTGTGTTCATGGATTGGTAGAATCAACATCATTAAAATGTTCATACTACCCAGAGCAACCTATAGATTCAATGCAATCCCCATTAAAATACCAATGGCATATTTCATAGACCTAGAACGAACTCTCCAAAATTCATCTGGAATTAAAACACACACACACACACACACACACACACACACACACACACAAAACAACCCGAATAGCTACAGCAATCCTGAGAAAGAAGAACAAAGTAGGAGGGATCTCAATACCAGATATCAACCTGTATTACAAAGCCACTGTTCTCAAAACTACCTGGTACTGCATAAAAACAGACATATAGATCAATGGAATAGAATAAAGAGAAATTGACCCAAACCACTATGCTCATTTAATACTTGACAAAGGAGGCCAGAGCATACAATGGAGTCAAGACAGTCTCTTCAATAAAAGATGTTGGGAAAATTGGACAGATACATGCAAAAAATGAAACTAGACCACCAACTTACAACGTACATAAAATAAACTCAAAATGGATAAAGGACTTAAATGTAAGATGGGAAACTATAAAAATCTTAGAGGAATCCACAGGCAGCAAAATCTCAGACATTGCCAAAGCAATATCTTCACTGATACAGCTCCTAAGGCCAATGGAAACTAAGGAGAAAATAAACAAATGGGACTACATCAAAATAAAAAGCTTCTGCACAGCAAAAGAAACCATCCACAAAACAAGAAAGCCCACTGCATGGAGAACATATTTCCCAATGTTATCTACGTTAAGGGTTTAATCTCCAACATTTACAGGGAACTCATACAATTTAACAAAAGGAAGATAAACAATCCAATAAAAAAAAATGGGCAACGGATCTAAATAGATAATTTCGAAAGAGAACATACAGAAGGCCAAGAGACATATGAAAACATGCTCAAAGTCACTAATCATTCAAGAGATGCAAATCACAATGACAATGAGATACCATCTCACACCTGTCGGAATGGCTATCATCGACAAATCAACAAACAACAAGTGCTGGAGAGGATGCCGAGAAAAAGGAACCCTCCTGCACTGCTGGTGGGAATGCAGACTGGTGCAGCCACTGTGGAAGACAGTATGAAATTTTCTCAAAAAACTAAAAATGGAACTCCCATTTGACACAGTGATCCGACTTCTAGGAATATATCCCAAGAAACTAGAAACACCAATCAGAAAGGATATATGCACCCCTATGTTCATAGCAGCACAATTTACCATAGCTAAGATTTGGAAACAAATGAGTGCCCATCAGCAGATGAGTGAATTAAAAAACTGTGGTATTTCTACACAATGAAATACTACACTGCTGTAAAAAGGAAGGAACTCCTACCATTTGCAACAGCATGGATGGAATTGGAGAGCATTATGGTAAGCGAAATAAGTCAGTCAGAGAAAGATAAATATCACATGATCTCACTCATTTGTGGAATATCATGAACAACATAAACTGATGAACAAAAATAGATGCAGAGACAGAGAAGCATGGATCAGATCATCAAACTTCAGAGGGAAGGAAGGGGAGGTTGGGGGGGAGGGGGAGAGATCAACCAAAGGACTTATATGCATGCATATAAGCCTAACCAATGGACACAGACACTAGGGGGGTAAGAGCACGAGCGGGAGGAGGGGGGTTTATGGGGGAATAAGGACACATATGCAATACCTTAATCAATAAAGAAAAAAATTAAAAAATATGCCCTTTGCCTAGTTGATCAGAAAGCAGATCGGAAATCAGAACTGCCAAATGACTTTTCAAGGACAGCTCAATTGTCAACCAACTGACCTTTCCCAGAAACTACTAAATGTATACAACTGTACCTTAGTGTTCTTGTCAAAGTAGCAATATTCTACTGATATTTCTTTTACTTCTCTACTTTCTATAGAAAAAATTAATATGGTGGTACCACCTTTCCGGGAACAAACCCACTTCTAAAATTTATCCTGTGGAATTAACTGCATCTCTAAACAAAGATGCCCATTGCTATATTATATTAGAACAATGTGTAAGTAAATTGTGGTACATCCTTTGGAAGAATACTAAGCAGTCATTAAATGTCATGTATAGTAATACCTAAAAATATTCACAATATATTGTTAAATGATAAAGGTTACAAGATGAATAACTGTATTAAGAATTTTGGAAGCGACATCTCTGTAACTGAACATTAAGACAGCTTTCAGTTTTCTGACAGCTAAGGAAAAATAGAAAGTTTTCATGTTTCATAATAATTATTGGATGAGTATTTATCTTCCAAAGAACACTTTTCTTTATCCTTACCGTAAACTTATGAGTTAAGCTTTTATAACATGAAAACATGTTTATACTGTAAACTATTCTAAGGAATAAAAAGGGGGGGAATTATTATTGTTTTTTTTTTTAAAAAAGAAGTTAAGACACAGTTACTTCTAGAAAGAAAATGGATTCTGGGAGAAATTTTGAAGTTTAGTTAATTAAATAAATGTAGATTTATGCAAGTATGTCAATTCATGTTAGCAAATGTAAATTACTCAAAACCAAGAATTAAAGCAATACCAAAAGACTTACAGACAAAAATACATAAAAACTTTCACCTATCAAAAAAGCAGACTGTCTAATCAGGGGTGGGAACCTTTTTTCTGCCAAGGGTCATTTGGATATTTATAACATCATTTGTGGGCCATATGAAATTATCGACTTAAAATTAGCCTGCTATATTTGGTCAAACATTTAATTAATTCACCCCTAATGCTTGGCAGACGAAATGATTTCATGGGCCTTATTCGGCCTACGGGCCAGACTTTCCCCACCCCTGGTACTGGCTACGGTTATGCTGATATGTCCTATGAAAGTATAAAAATGTCTAGCTTCCCCATGTCTAGGAAAAACTGTTTCTCCTGCATTACTTACACACAACACTTCTGATAAGAGATATGGCTTTTTCCCCACATTGACCAATTTTCCCACACCAACTGGGTGTCCTGTAATTCAATTCAATTCAATTCAACCAGAATTACAGCATACCCCACAGACTAAAGTATTAATACTATAAAACTGCTCTCACCGTAACCAGTTTGGCTCTGTGGATACAGTGTCAGCCTGCGGACTGAAGGGTCCCAGGTTCGATTTTGGTCAAGGGCATGTACCTTGGTTGCAGGCACATCCCCAGTAGGGGGTGTGCAGGAGGCAGCTGATCGATGTATCTCTCTCATTGATGTTTCTAACTCTCTATCCCTCTCCCTTCCTCTCTGTAAAAAATCAATAAAATATATTTAAAAAAAAAAACTGCTCCCACTTCAGATGCCAATCGCAAGTAGGTCCCTGTTATCCACAACTCCTGTATGACTTGGCTACAAATCAGAAGTTCCCAAGAACCCCCCAGATTCAATAACTGGCTAGAGTGGCTCATAGAACCTAGGAAAAGTTTACTCACTATTTCTAGAGTATTTTATTTTATTTTATTTATTTATTTATTTATTTACTTTTTTTGGTTGTTGTTAATCCTCACCCAAGGATATTTTTTCATTGATTTTTTTAGGGAGAGTGGAAGAGAGATGGAAAGACAGAGAGAGAAACATCAGTGTGAGAGAAACACATCGATTGGTTGCCTCCTGCACGAGCCCTGACCAGGGCTCAGGCCGGAGAGGAGTTTACAACCAAGGTACGTGCTCTTGACTGGAATCAAACCCGGGACCCTTTAGTCACAGGCCAATGCTCTATCTGCTGAGCCAAACCGGCTAGGGCTACAAACAGTATTTTAAAAGATACATGTGAATAGCTAGATAAAGAGATACATAGAGTAAAGTCAGGAAGGATCCCATGGAGTTGGGGTGCACCACCCTCCTAGATTATAAATGCATCACCAACCCAGAAGCTCTACAAATCCCGTACTTCAGAGATTTGTATAGAGGCTTCATCATGTAGGCATGAATGATTATTTACTTATTTTCTAACCCCTTTCCCTCTTCAGAAGGTGGTGGGTAGGACTGACAGTTCTAAGCTTCTAATCTTGGCTTTGTCTTTCTAGTAACCAGCCCCTATCCCAGAGCCCACCAAGAGCTGTTTCATTAGAACAAAAGATGCTACTATGACCCAAGAGCCTTGTGTCAGGAACCAAAGTCAAACACCAAATATTAGCGGGAACTGGGGCAGAGACCAAATATATATATTTTTTTATTATTTCATGACTTATTAACACCTATCTACCCATGGACTTCCTGCACTCCAAGCCTGGAGAAGAAAGAGCTGTGTGTAAAATAAAGTGATAAGAAGTAAAGAGTGGAATGAAAGAGTGGAGAATGAAAAGCTGAGCGAGGACACAGAACCTATGAGCCCCTAGGATGCTAGGTATGCAGGTCTCAGCTAGAGTCAGAGTAGAACAGAATTCTGAGTCTCTACTTTGTAAGTCTGTTCATTTCTTTGCTTTGGTGGTTTTCCAGTTTCAGGTTTTTTGTTTTGCCCTTGGTTACTTAGTAAAGTCACTGTTTAAAAAATTCCAACCCTGTTTAAACTAAACTAAGAAGAAAAGGAGAATTGTCCTTCTCTAGACATGGCTGACAGGAATTTCAGAGAGTCTGGACTGGCAGGGCACTCTGGTCAGAGCTGTGGTGCCAGCTCAAGGCCAGAAATGACCCAGCAAGGCTAGAGATGGAGAGAGAAGACCTCTGAAGACAAGCGGCCTCACAGCTGGCTTGGGCATTACTGGAAAATTCCATCAAAGGGCCAGTTTGCCCTCATCTTAACAGCTCTTTAAGACTTCCCCAGGGAAGGCATTAGGGAGGGCATTTTAGTCTGCCTCTAAACTGTTAGCCAGTTTCTTTGTGTTAAGAAATTATTTAAATTCTGTATTTGCTGATTTTTTTTAGATGCTAAAATAAGGCTGGTGTTTAGTATACTACTAGAATCAGAAAAAAAAATATGATTACATGTTTAAAAAACAGAGCCCTGGCCGGCATGGCTCATTGGTTAGAGCCCTGGCCGGCATGGCTCATTGGTTAGAGCCCTGGCCGGCATGGCTCATTGGTTAGAGCATCAGCCTGAGCACCAGAGGGTGACAGGTTCGATTCCCAGTCAAGGGCACATACCTGGGTTGCAGGTTTGATCCTTGCCCCCCAGTCAGGGTGTGGTGGAGGGGGCAACCAATCCATGTTTCTCTCTCACATGGATCTTTCTCTTTGCTCTCTCTCTCCTCCTCCCTCCTCCCTCCACTCTCTAAAAATGGAGAAAATAAAATATCCTCACTCCTCTGGTGAAAACTAAAAAAAAAAAAAAAGAAAGAAAAGAAAAAAGCTAGAGAATACATTTAAAATATCTAAAAATAACTGGCTCCCTTCTTAGCCCGGTGTACTGCACCTGTAAGTAATTAACACCCTAAGGACCCATGAAAGTTTGGCTTCAAAACAGCAAAACAGACTAGTCAGTGGGCTGATGGGTCACGGGCTCTGTGTTGGGACTCAGTGGTCACTGAAATTAAGAAGTATAGCTTCTGGGACTTTTCCTGAACAATATCCCAGAATTAGAAACCCAAGACTGCCCAGCCTGCATGACTCAGTGGTTGAACATCAACCAATGAACCAGGAAGTCACGGTTTGATTCCTGGTCAGGGCATATGCCTGGGTTTCGGGCTCAATCACCAGGAGGGTCATAATTGAGGCAGCCAATAGGTGATGCTCTCATCGTTGATGTTTCTGTCTCTTTCTCCCTCTCCCTTCCTCTCTGAAATCATTAAAAATATATTTAAAAAAAGAAACCCAAGACTACCAGGATTCCACAAACTTCTTCCACTTGCTGTTGTGCCTGCAGAGTGTGAAGCTGTGTGGCAAAATGCCTTTTCTAAATCACTTTAGTGCCCTTTAATGTCTGGGGCTGACTGGGGGTGGTGGTGAGAACAATAAACTGCATGTGTTTGAAAGTCCCTTTGTGCCACAGAATCTTTACCAAATGGGTGTCATAGCACAGAGGAGCAAACCACAGCTTTTAAATAAAAGGAAAACCCTCTTTGTCTTTGGAAATAACTTTATAACATACTAGAGCCCTGGCCGGCATGGCTCATTGGTTAGAGCATCAGCCTGAGCACCAGAGGGTGACAGGTTCAATTCCCAGTCAAGGGCACATACCTGGGTTGCAGGTATGTGCCCTTACTACACATACCTGCAACCCAGGTATGTGTAGTAAGGGCACATACCTGGGGCGGGGGGGGGGGTCCCCTCAGCCCAGCCTGCACCGTCTCCAATCTGGGACCCTTGGGGGATGTCCAACTGCCGGGTTAGGCTGGATCCCAGGGATCAGGCCTAAACCGGCAGTCGGACATCCCTCTTACAATCCTGGACTGCTGGCTCCTAATCGCTCACCTGCCTGCCAGCCTGATTGCCCCTAACTGCTCCCTGCCCCGGCCGGCCTGATCACCCCTCACTGCCTCTGCATGCCAACCTGATCGCCCCTAACTGCCCCCTCTGCCAGCCTGGTTGCCTCTAACTGCCTCCTGCTGCCGGCCAGGTCGCCTCCAACTACCCCCGCCCCCTGCCAGCCTAATCACTCCTAACTGCCCCCCCCCACCAGCCTGGTCACCCCCCAACTGCACCCTCCTGCCAGCCTGGTCACCCATGCAGCCTGCTTGTTCAGTTATTTGGTTGTCCCTCACTAACCCCCCTGCCAGCCTGGTCACCCATGCAGCTTGCTTGTTTAGTTGTTTGGTTGTCCCTCACTAACCCCCCTGCCAGCCTGATCGTAGGCAGCCATCTTATGAGGGTGTGAGGGTTAATTTGCATATTACCTCTTTATTATATAGGATTAGTAGTAAGTTGCTCTGGCTTGGTGGCTCAGTTGGTTGAGCGTCACCCCATGCACTAAAAGGTTGCAGGTTTGATATCCAGTCAGGGCACATACCCAGGTTGTGGGTTTGATCCTGGGTTGGGGTGCATAGGAAAGGCAACTGATTGATGTTTCTCTTTCACATCAATATTCCTTTCCCTCCCTTCCCCACTCTAAACATATCCTTGGGTGAGGATTAAATAATAATAATAATTACATAATAGTAGTAACTAGAAAATTAATACAATTCCTTTTAAATGTTTGAGAATATAACCATAAAGAAAATGCACAGATGAACAATTAATGTAATAAACACTAGGATGTCTTATGCATCCAAAATAATAAAAGAAATAGTAAAATCAACATGACAATCTCACAAATGAAATTTAATTTCAACGTTGGCCCACTTTAGAAACTCAACAATGTTTGTTACGAACACTTTTCCTCACCATTTAGTCTTCCATGTTAGTTGTTTGAACATACCTCTGCTGTTTGAATTTTGTTTTAAAGTTACTCTGAGTAGGAAACATTAAAAGTGATTTGAACCTGACCAGGATGGCTCAGAGGTTGAGTGTCAACCTATGAACCAAGTTCAATTCCCAGTCAGGGCACATGCTTGGGTTGCAGGCTTTATCACCAGTGGGGGGAGTGCAGGAGGCAGCGCATAGATGTTTCTCTCTCATAGATGTTTCTATCTCTATATTTCTCCCTTCCCCTCTCTCTAAAAAAAATAAAAACATATTTTTTAAAGTTGTTTGAAGTTACTGTATTTTTAAATTACAAACACTATTTTTTGAAGGGGCATTCTAGTGACACAGTTAATCCTATATCATAAAAGCCTAATATGCTAAGTGTCTGGTCAACCCATCAGCCGTTCAACCAATCAAAGCGCAATATGCTAATGATATGCTAAGGTCACTCAACCGCTCGCTCTGATGTGCACTGATCACCAGGGGGCAGATAGTCGACCAGTTGACCAGTAGCTATGATGTGCACTGACCACCAGGGGGCAGATGCTCCAACCAGTATGTTAGCTTGCTGCTGGGGTTCAGCCAATAGGGACTGGGCGAGATGGGCCAGACACACCCTGGAGCCCTCCTGCAGTCCCTCCCAGGCTGGCCAACCTCCTGCATCCCTCCCCAGCCCCAATCGTGCACCGGTGGGGTCCCTTGGCCTGGTCTGCACCCTCTCACAATCCTGGACCCCTCAGGGGATGTTGGAGAGCCGGTTTCTGCCCGCAGGCCAGGCCGAGAGACCCCACTAGAGGCCTGGTGCATGAATTCGTGCACCAGGCCTCTAGTAGAGTAATAATCAGTTCTGTATTCCTAGACCACCTTCAGTAGCATGATTACAAAACACAAATGGCAAGAGATGGGTCTTGGCTAGTAAGTAGTATAAGGACAACAAATCATAACACTGTTTACCATTCTACTACTCTGGATATCTATTTCTTGGTTAACTAAAATCTCAATAGCTCTGATTATTGGTTCGATCATTTCAGTTTAGTTTAGTGAGGTAAGCACATAACATACACAAAAAGCTAGTAAAACAGAAAAATATATTTCACTTTTAAAGCAATCAATTTCTCAGTTTAGCCTAATTTATAGCAACAGTTGAATAATAAAAATACTCGTTGATAAATGTGTTAATCATTTCCTGCCAGGAACCTAGCCACAAATTTATAACCAAGTTTCTAGACCAAATTTCTAAAAAACACACACATGCTCTGAAGAAATATGCATCTCCTTTCCAAATAGCCATCAGAGTGTTTCATTCGTTTCTGATAATAAGTACACTATTTACACCAAAGTACTTGTCTAGTTAGCATCAAGTGCCATGTTTAAAATGGTATAACAGAGAAGTTCTATGTTTGAATTCAAAGGTCTAAAATGAAAAACAGTCCTCTCCAAAAGGTATAAATGTCCAGTCATAAGATAAATAAGTACTAGGACTAACTACAGTTAACACTGCTGTGCACTATATAGAAAAGATGTTTAGAGAACTAATCCTAAGAGCTCTCATCGACGAAGAAAATGGTTTCCTTTTCCTTTTATTGTATCTATATGAGAACATAGATGTGAACTGAACCTAATGTGGTAATCATTTCCACACTATATGTAAATCAAATAATCAGGCTGTGCACCTTAATCTTTAAAAAATAAATAACAGGCCTCGCAAATGCCCAGAGCCCACAGCGACTATCCAGAGTCCAGCTATTTCCAAGGGAGCAGAAGATCTGCATAAGCCACAGCTTAAGTGGGACTGTCGCCTTCTAAGGCACAAGTTGGCACAACTTTTGTCTACAGGGCAGAAGGTCATATAGTCTCTATAACTAATCAACTCTGCACTTAGCACCAAAGCAATCACAGACAATATGTAAATGGATAATTGTGGCTGTGAGCTAATAAAACTTTATGGACCCTGAAAATTGAATTTCATTATTTTCACATAGAACAATACATTAGTTTTCCTTTGCTATTTTTCAACCATTGAAAAATGTAAAAACCATTGTTAACTCACCAACCATATTTAAACAAGTAGCCATATCTGTCCCATGGGATTTGGCCTTTGGTCCATAGTTTATCACTCTGACCTAGGTCACAGTTTGCCTTAATTTTTTACCTATCCCTCCATAATGTAAACCTACAAGGTATGTGCCTTTTCTTTTAGCAACAAGTTCCTTTGCTTCTTTAGGTCTCTAATGCCCACAGGTCCCAAAGTCCAACAGAACAATAAAGAGGTCAAGAAAGACATGGAGCATGGACTGAAGAAAGGGCACATGGCCCTCGCATGTAGCTTTGCAGCTATGTGATCTTCTGTAAGTTATATAACCATTCCAAATCTCCACTTCAACATGTATAAAAAGAATATCATGGTATCCAACCAATGAATGCATTTCTGAAGGTAATTCAGAAATGAGCAGGGAAAGTAGAGCAAAAAATATAACATATGGAGAAGAATTGCCCACCACAATTCAGAAACAAGGCCTTGCCTGATGATTCACTGGTAAATTGCGAGACTATGATAGTGTAGTGTATGGTCCCAGGTAGAGAAAGGAAGCTCAGTGAATTTAATTAAATCCTGGGAAAAGGAGCAGCTAGCAATCTCACTGACTGCATGCCACTTTTCATAATTCTCTGAGTGGACTAAAAACAACAAACATAAATTGAGAATCTTCTCTATGTTCAAAAAATAGGGAAGTACTATGAAGAGCATAAAGATGAATAAGACTCAGCCCTTACTTCAAAGAATTTATAATTTAGTAAACATAAACATCTATCACACAAAGCATGTATGATTTGTATAAACCAACTGCATTAAGTTCAAAAGAGAGCCAAACAAAAGACAGTAAGAGGAAGAACTTCTAGGAGCTAAATTTAAACAATAAATAGAATTTCAAGAACAGGCAGACACAGCCCTGAACAGCATTGCTTAGTGTTTAGATCCTCGGCCTGTGCACTGGAGGGTTGTGGGTTTGATTCCTAATCGGGGGGCGGGGGGGAACTAGTACTTGAGTTGCTGGTTCAATCCCCAGCCTCAGTTGGAGCATGTGTGGGAGGCAACTGGTTGATGTGTCTCTCTCACATGGATGTTCCTCTCCTCTCCTCTCCTCTCCTCTCCTCTCCTCTCCCCCCCTCCCCTCCCCCCCTTCTCTCTCTCTCTCTCTCTCTCTCCCCCTTTAAAACAAAACAAAACAGGCAGACAGAAATTTGAGAGTACAGTCATACAGATACCACAATTCATGAATACTTAAATCCCTTACATAAAATGGTGTACAACAATGTATGCAAACTATTTCCAAATATTTGAAAATAAAATCACAGTCTTCTAAACACACACACACACACACACACACACACACACACACACACAATGTATGCAGTCCATGGATTCCCACCTGCAGGTTGAAAAGACTGTTTTCAGTCCACATCCAGTTGATTCTGACGATGCGGTACCCTCGGATATAGAACCCATGGATACAGAGGGCTGACTATACTATAGGACTGTAGGACATGAGGATTCTCAATGTCACTAGACATTACTAATTTTTCTCCAAAGATGTTGTTCTTTCAACAGTCTGAGAGTTCTCATCTTTACAACACATAATATGTCATCAGAGTACATTTTAAAATACTTTAGCCAATGTGATGGGTATAAAAGGGTATCTCATTTTCATTTTTATTTCCTATTCTCACATTGTCTAGAGCTATTTGATATGTCTATTTCTATACTATGAAATGGCACAGTATGTTTAAGAATGATGAGTAGTATGTGGCTGGAGCCCAAGACACAGAAAGTGCACAGAGAATAGCTTCTCTCTCTTCCTTCCAGAGGTTTCTCTGGGACCTTGTTCTTTCCCTCTCCACCCCATTAATTGCCGGTTTACATCAGCAGTTAGAGACAAATCTCTCCTTTCCTCCTTGAATGTGCCTGAGTAATTTAAAGAGTTTATAAATGAACATGGTTGAAAAATACTGGTCTTGACAGAAATATCTGAAACCATTTCCTCCATTTTTGCCCAAAACTTGATTTCTGCCAAATCTAGATTATGGAAGTCAAGATGCCTTAGGAAACACACAAAAATTCTGATCCACAATGCTCATATGTGAGGATTATCTGAGGCCAAGGAAGAAAGGGACACGCAAGACCTTCAGAAGGAGCAATCCCCAAACAGTCTGAATCTTGCTTTAAAAAGGGCAGAAATTTGCCCTGGCCGAGTGACTCAGTCGGTTGGAGCATCATCCTGTATACCAAAAGTTTGTGGGTTCGATTCCCAGTCAAGGCACATACCTAGGTTGTGGGTTTGATACCTAGTCAGGGTGCAAATGGGAGGCAACTGATGGATGTTTCTCACATCAATGTTTTTTCTCTCTCTCCCCCTCCTTCTCTCTAAAATCAATAAATATATCCTCAAGCGAGAATTAATTTTTAAAAAAAGCCAGAAATTCTCAGATTGAATAAAAAAGCAATGTGGTTGGAATGTAAAATGGTGCCTTGACAGGACAGTTAAACACTTTAATGTTAAATCAAAGCTTATTTGCCTGAATTTTTTTTAAAAAAAATTACTTTAAGTCTCTAATGAAAACTAATTCATGACCTTTGGGAAGATTTCTACTTGTATTAAAACTTGTATCAACATTTTTTTAAAAATTCTGATCCAGGTCTGGAGACCTGGTTGCAAATCCCTGGCAAGAATGCATCCACTCCTCTCCTCTCATCTAGAAGGCAAAAAAAAGTGCAGGAAAGATAAAGCAAGGTATGAACCCAATTTTTTGACACTCACTTGGAGGGTATTGCCACAAAAGCTTCCATGGGGATATAATTTATTTGTAAATCTTTATTGTTGAGAGTATTACAGATGGCCTTCCCCCCCCTCCTCCACTGCTCCCCTCCACCCAGGGTTCCCGCCCCACCCCAGGCTTTTGCCACCCTATTGTCTGTGTCCATAGGTAATGCATACTTGCATAACCATCTTTGTTTAATCTCTTCCCGCCCTGCCTTCCCTCTGAGATTCGTCAGTCTGTTCCATCTCCATGCCTCTGATTCTATATTATTCACCAGTTTATTCTGTTCATTAGATTTCTTATTTGTTTATTTTTAGATTCAATTGTTGATAGATATGTATTTATTGCCTTTTTATTGTTTATATTTTTTATCTTTTTCTTCTTCTTCTTCCTCTTCTTAAAGAATAACCTTCAACATTTCATGTAATACTAAGTTGGTGGTAATGAACTCCTTTACCTTTATTTTGTCTGTGGAGCTCTTTATCTGACCTTCAATTCTAAATGAGAGCTTTGCTGGGTAGAGTAATCTTGGAGGTAGGTCCTTGCTATTCATCACTTTGAATATTTCCTGCCACTCCCTTTTGGCCTGCTTAGTTTCTATTGAGAAATCTGCTGAGTCATATGGGTGCTCCCTAGTAGGTAACTAACTGCTTTTCTCTTCCTGCATTTAAGATTCTCTCTTTGTCTTTAGCCCTTAGCATTTTAATTATGATATGTCTGGATGTGGGCCTCTTTGGGTTCCTCTTGTTTGGGACTCTCTATGCTTCCTGGACTTGTAAGTCTATTTCTTTCACCAAGTAGGGAAAGTTTACTGTCATTATTTCTTCAAATGGGTTTTCAATATCTTGCTCTTCTTCTGGCACCCCCATGATGTGAATGTTGGTATGCTTGAATTTGTCCCAGAAGCTCCTCACATCAAGCATGTCAAACTTACACTTACTTCATATTTTTTTATTCTTTTTCCATTTTGCTGTTCTGTTTGGGTGATTTTTGCTTCCTCATATTTCAAATCATTGATTTGATTCTCAGAATCCTCTATAGTTGAATACCTGTAAATTATTCTTTATTTCAATCAGTGCATGCTCACTAAAGACCCTTGGAGGTCTCAAGAAGATTCTTGAGTAACTTTATAACAGTGGTTTTGAACTCTATATCCAGTAGTTTGCTTTCTTCCATTTCTTTCATTTGTGACATGTTTCTTTGTTTCCACATTTTGGCTGCATCTCTGTGTTTGTTTCTATGTACTGGGTAGAGTTGCTATGTCTCCTTGAATTGATAGAGTGGCCTTGTGTAGTAGGTTCCTATAGGGCCCAGTGGCTCAGCCTCCCCAATCACCTGAGATGGACACTCTTGGTGCACCCGTCTGTGGGTTGCATGCACAGTCTTACTGTAGTTGAGACTTGATTGCTATTGATATCACTGGGAGAAATTGACCTCCAGGCCAATTGGCTGTGGGTACCAGCTGTAACTACAGTGGGAGAGCTGCTATGCGGGACACACCCCTATGGAGAAGCACTTGCTTCAGTGGGGCTTTGGTGCTCACTGAGTCTGCCCCTTGAGTGTGTCACTTGGATGTGTAGAGCGCTAATCTAGTATGTTCTGACACTGACCACTGGGTGCATTGGCTCTTGGGTCTCTGGGGAAGTGCAAAATCAGCCACTGCCTGGAGCCACCTAGCAGGAGCTACAGAGAGATCCACAGATTCCTCCTTTTTGTATTAGGTTTGGAAGTTCCCAGGCAAGGCCTAGCTATGAAGCAAGGCAGGCTGGTACTAGTGCCAGGTCTTGGGCCTTTTATTGATAGGTTTGGGGCTCCATGACCCAGTTTCAGCTTGTTTGAGCGATTTTAGCACAGTCTGAAGCCTGAGGAGGGACAGGCCATTCATATGCAAAAGCCGCTGTACACAGGTAAGGTGGGGCTGAAAATTGGATGGTGTGGGGTCTCAGGGAATCACCAGGGCAGAACAAATAGAAATGGCTGCCAGTCATCCCTGTGACCAGGGAGGTCCATGGGTATATAATTTTAAGGTAAAATTCCATAAATAAATCTAGGAGAAAAATGATTGTTTTTAACCAGAATCTTATTTAGATTATTTCCATGGTAATAACAAAGTGACAACCAAAAAGGAATAAAAATAGCACACAGCAGAATGCTCAGTAAATATAACAAAAAGCAGTGTTCTTAACTTTGGTCAATACACAGCATCAAAGCTAGGAAAAACTTTATGTCAAATTCTGATTAATGTGATTCAACTAGTACATTCTCAACTTCAGTGGAAAATCACAATAAATGTTTGCTTTCAAAAAAGAGTTGCTATTGGAGAAACCAAGATGGCAGCATAGGTACACAATTGTACTTGCTGCCTCGCACAACCACATCAAAACTACAACTTATAGACAAAACAGATATCATCCAGAACCACAGGAAGGCTGGCTGAGTGGAAGTTCTACAAATAGAAGGAAAGAGAAAAGTGCATTGAAACTGATAGGAGGTGTGGAGGTGCGAAAGTGCGGAGATACAGAGGCGCGCATGGAAATGGGCTGGCAACTGGATATGCTGTTGTCTTTTTCAATCAGGAGAGAGATACAAGCTCCCGATTGCTCTGAACTCCAGTTCCGGGAGAGACTCTGGGGACCCAGACTCATACGGGAGAAACTGGACTGTTTGGCAACAGCACAGGAATGCGAGGGCAGTTTTCTCGCAGAGGTGCTTGCAGCGATCATTGTTCCTGCACAGGGCTACAGGACACAGAGACCCAGGAACCTCTCAGAGGCAGAGCAGACTGGCAGCCATTGCGGTTTGTTCCCCCTTGATGATTCCCTGAGACCCTGTCCCACCCAATTTACAACCCCACCCAAGCTGTGAGCAGAGGCTTTTGCATATGAGTGGTCTGTTCTTTTGCAATCTAAAAACTAACAAACAGCTGCTGGGTCAAAGAGCCCCAGAGCTTCCAAAAGAAGGCCTAAGGCTCGACAGCAGCCTGCAATGCTTCACTGCCAGGCCTCATCTGGGCACTTCCAAACACCAAACAAAGAGGAGGAATTTGCAGATCTCTCTGTAGCTCCTGCTGGGTGGCCTCAGGCAGTGGCTGACTTTTCACCTCCTTGGAGATCCAAGAGCCAGTGTACCCAGTGGTCAGAGTGAGACGATACCAGAGTACAATTCTTCACATCCATAAACGACACACTCAAGAGGCAGACTCAGTGAGCACCAAAGCCCCACTGAAGCAAGTCCTGCTCCATAAGGCTGTCTCCACCACAGAAGTTCTCCCATTGAAGACACAGCTGGTCCTCACAGCCAATTGGCCTGGAGGTCAATTCCTCCCAGTGATACCAACAGCAATCAAGACTTAACTACAAGACTGTGCACACAGCCCACAAAGGGGTGCACCAAGAGTGTCAACTGCAGGTAATTAGGGAGGCTGAGCCACTGGGCTCTATAGGACACCTAGCACACAAAGCCACTCTGTCAACACAGGGAAACAGCCAAAATGCTGAGACAAAGAAAGATGTCAAAAATAAAAGAAATGGAGGAAAGCAAACTACTGGATATAGAGTTCAAAACCACGGTTATAAGGTTACTAAAATATCTTCTAGAAATCTCCGAAAAATTTAGTGAGACCCTCAAGGATATGAAAAAGGAGCAACTAGAAATTAAGCCTACACTGACTGAAATAAAGAGTAATATACAGAGATACAACAGCAGACTAGAGGACCCCAAGAATCAGGTCAAAGATTTGAAATACAAAGAAGCAAAAAACACCCAACTGGAAAAGAAAAAAGAAAAAAAGAATCCAAAAATATGAAGATAGTGTAAGGAGCCTCTGGGACAACTTCAAGTGTACCAATATCCGAATTATGGGGGTGCCAGAAGAAGAGAGAGAGCAAGATATTGAAAACCTATTTGAAGAAATAATGACAGAAAACTTCCCCTACCTGGTGAAAGAAATAGACTTACAAGTCCAGGAAGCACAGAAAACCCCAAACAAGAGGAACCCAAAGAGGACCACACCAAGACACATCATAATTAAAATGCCAAGGGCAAAAGACAAAGAGAGAATCTTAAAAGCAAAAAGAGAAAAACAGTTAGTTACCTACAAGGGAGTACCCTTACGACTGATTTCTCAACAGAAACTATGCAGGCCAGAAGGGAGTGGCAAGAAATATTCAAAGTGATGAATAGCAAGAACCTACAACCAAGATTACTCTACCCAGCAAAGCTATCATTTAGAATTGAAGGTCAGATAAAGAGCTTCACAGATCAGAATAAGCTAAAGGAGCTTATCACCACCAAACCAGTATTATATGAAATGCTGAAGGGTATTTTTTAAGAAGGGTAAGAAGAAGAAAAAGGTAAAGATAAAAATTTTGAACAAATACGTATCTATCAATAAGTGAATCTAAAAATCAAGTGACTAAAAAAGTCTGATGAACAGAATAAACCGGTGAATATAATAAAATCAGGGGCATAGAAAGGGAGTGGACTGACAATTCTCAAGGGGAAGGGGTTGTGGGGGGTGAGGGAAGAGACTGGACAAAAATCGTATACCTATGGACGAGGACAGTGGGGGGGGGGAGTAAGGGCATGGGGCAGGGTGGGAACCGTGTGGAGGAGAGCTATGAGGGGGAAAAAAGAGGAACAACTGTAATAACCTGAACAATAAAGATTTATTAATAAAAAAAGAGTTGCTATTATCATTCCAATAACACTATAATGCAACATTGCCTCACATACACATTTGTCTAATCCAGTGGTTTTCAACCCTTCTGGAGACATTTGGCCAATTTTCATTTTGAGACCTTTTTCGTTCTTACACTTGGAAAAGGGTACTCTTGGCATCTAGTGGGTAGAGGCCAAGGTAGCTGCTAAACAAAATACAATGACAGGACAGCACCTACAATATATAATTATCTGGCTCAAAATATCAATAGGGCCAAGAAACACTATTTCTTCATAGCTAGCTGGGACATGGTGACAAATACAGGGAGTTAGAGATAAGTACTCTTCTTACAGACCTCCTATGAAGCTACGCAACTTAGAGTTCTAGAGTTTACTTGATATTTACATAGACAAATAAAAGTTTCCAATTAAGTAATTTTCACTTGAAGTATTTTAGGGAGAAAATGGAGCCCAGAATTCTAGCCATAGTATCAATCAGTGTGCCATCTATATCTATTAGCTTATAACATCTACCTTAAAAAAGTTCATAACCAAACTGGCTACTGCTGGCTCTATGTATTATAAATTCATATTTTTCTGTATTTAGGAGTTAACTGAATTTCCCATGACCACCCACCAAAAGCAACCAGTCCTCAGATTTCAGCAGTGGGTTTTATATGGTCATTTTCTCAGGAAAACATTCGTATCTGAAATTCCCTTTCTCTGATGTTATAGTCCATTAAAACTTTACTGTCCAGCTCCATGAAATTTAAAAGCCAGAATGGGAAAGGAAGGTGATTTGGACTGTAAACTTAAAGGCAGCAACAACAACAACAAAAAATGTCTTCTATAAAAAGTAAAGGGTGTTGGTGATTAAATGAAATAAAATAGACAAAGGCTGAAATGGTCCCTATAAAAGTAGCAAAGTCCTTAGAGGTTATTTTATTTCCCAGTAAGATTCCTTGGGTGTTTCACAAGAAAGTCATTTTTCTGGTGAATTTCCAAGTATGCTAAAGACATTTACTTGCCTATTTTCTAGCTGTTACTCTAAAAGAAAAAGTTTAAGTTATGAAAAAATTCAGTTCAAATTTAAAGGAATCACACAGGGTTTAGCAATCCATTTTGAAACCATCAGATATATCTGAGAGAAAGAAAAGCATTGTATTAACAGACAAAAACCCATCTGAATGTGAAGTTTCTCAAGCTAACAAAGCAGGAATGTAGAAACATGTTTACCCATTGAAGTCTTCTTAAACACTTAAAGATGAAGATAGGCCCTGGCCAGGTGGCTCAGTTGTTTGGATCCTCCTCCTGTGCACCAAAAGGGTGCAGGTTTGATTACTGGTCAGTGTACACACCTAGTTTGTGGGTTCCATGAGTGGTTGGAAATATAAGGAAGGCAACCGATATTTCTCTCTCACATTGCTGTTTCTCTCTCTCCCCCTTCCTTTCTCTCTAAATATAAAAAAATTATATACATATATATCTCCCCCCTCAGGTGAGGATTTTAACGATAAAGACAAAACTATTACTTCTGAGTTTAAGCCTGAAAGTGTTACAGAGTAGGAAAATTTTTAGGCCTGCTTAATTACCTAGCCACCTCAGCAGCTTGACAGCCTGTACAAAGTTTCTAGGAACTGAGCTCACACACCTGAGCAATGGCCCACAAAGAACAAACAGATCAACACTCCTGGGCAACAGGCCCATAAAGAACAAACAGATCAAAATTAAGAATAGTCCTTACCTTTATGTTACCCAGAAATGAATAACAGGAGGATGATGAATAGCTTGGCTAAAACTACGCAATTAGCTTTTGTAACTTGGCTTTGCTTGCTATGGGAACCTGAACACAAATGTAGTTGTCCCCTTTAAATATTGGACTCTGCAGATGGTCGGGGCCGCTTCTCTCTTGGGCTTCCCGAGTGGAGGAGCGGACACTGGCCAGTCAATAAAGGCTCTCTAAATTTCAATCAGTCTGGAGTTCTGGTCATTCTGTCGCTCGCACTCCACAACAAAAGCAAAATTCGAGCAGAAAAGTGGCCTATGTACTTACCAAAAAAAAGAAAGAAAACAAAAGTGCCAAAATGATCCAAATTAAAAAAAAATAAAGTATAGCAGGACATTTACATGCAAGATCTAATTTCAGATAATTGATCCTATAGTTAAAGCACAAAAGTGGAAAACTGCAAGGATACCTCATGTGTGACAAATGGCAGCAAAGTTATGTTTAAACAAACATGTGGTGAGACTGTCTTTAATCTAGCTAAATGTAAAAAGTGTTGTTTTACATGAACTTGACTATTCACTGCAATTCCAGCTTCTGAAAATAAGAACCAGCACCAGGTTTAGGAAAAGGGCAGCTAAGGGGAGAATCTGTGTCCACAGCTTCCCCTTCAAATCCCCAAGGAGGAAAGCTGCTGCTTAAAGGTATTGAGTAGCTAGGCAGCCCTACTGAAAACAACCAGTTTTGAGCGTTGTTTTTGGCAAGAGGTTATGTGTTACTGGCTTCTTCCTGGGGCGCTTGGAAGGAATGTGTCACCATCAATCAGAAAGTACACTGTTTAGGTCAGGGAAGGAGTACTGCCTCGTCCAACACGGATAAATCATGCACCTCCAGGAAAGGAGGAGAAAGGAGAGTTGTAGGAAAGGTGTTGGTGCCTAGGGACCTGCAAGACCAAAAGGAAATTCCGACTTGCAGTACAAAAATTCTTGCGCTCAGGTTACTGGGAACTCCAGGAGCAGCTAGGGCGGGCACCCCCACTCTGCCCCAGGGACCAGCAACGCGGAGAGCGGTTCTGGAGGGGTCCTACGCGGTCTGGGGCGGAGGAGCAGTCTGTCTCACTCACCTTGGAGGGCCTGGGGAGCACAGAGTATCCACTGACCCCTGCGGTGCTGGGAGGGACGGGCTACCCACCTACTCACCTGGCAAGGCCAGCACCAAGAGCTGAAGGATGAATGGGCTGCCCCCAGCGAACCTCACCAGACGGGTGCTGACCGCGGGAGTGCTCACCTGTGGGGATGCTGGAGGGCTTCTCCGAGTCTGCACCTAAGCAGGGACTCCAGGGCTGAAGGAGGAGGGCCAGCAGCAGCAGCTGACACTTCACGGCGCAACCCCCCATCTTCGGCCTCTCGAAGGCCCGCGCGTGCTCGGGCACCCCCACCTCCCGGCGGCGGCGAACTTCTCGCGAGAGCGCGTAGAGTCCAGGTCCTCCCCGGCCGACAACCATGGCGACTGCGGCCCGAGCTAGCGAGCCAAGTGCGGGCAGCCGGAGGGAAGCCAGGATCGGTCCTTCGCGGAGGCGCCCCGGGCGCGGCGGCGGGGAATTTATAGGCTTCCCCAGGGGGAGGCGATGGGGCGGGCCGCGCCCTGGCTATTGGCCGCCGCTGAGCCGCCGCGCCGCTGCCTGCGGCCCGTGCAGTCCGTTTCCGGCCCCACGTTGGGGGACTGTTTGCTCCACGCAGACCTATTTAGGGACCGTCTGCGGCTACGTGTAGAGGCGCACGCAGAGCTTCTGGCTGGAACCGGGAAGTGTGTGCTTATTTTGGGAGTGGGCCTGCGAGCACGGGGAGGAGCCGCGGGCGGGCGGGCAGAGTTCCCCTCCTGCCTCTGCTGCCCCAGCACCAGACGCTTTCTTTCCGTCAGCCTCTAAGGGTGAGACTTGGCTCTTCTCTGCATTTGGATACTAGCCTTGTCAGAAATGACTATAAATCCTCAGCAATCTTGGAGGAAGGCATCTCGCCAGATGCTAGCATAGAAATGAATCCCTCTACTCCTCCCCTGTTAAATTCAGGGGTCAAGTTTTTTCTCCCTGGAAAAGGAAGGCCCTGTTTTGATTGCTATGTAAACCGAACGTTTTTACTGTCCGGTGAACGTTTCTTCTCCTCCAGTCCCAGGAGAGCCATAGATAGTGGCTTGTAAATCCTGCTTAATTGGAGGCCAGAGGTGCAACCTGGGGCTATGCCTTACAAGATCATCCTTCAATCCACCTGGAAAATTGCTCCCAGAGATCTCCGAGCCAGCTCTCGGCTCCTTGGCGCGTCCTCCCCTGCTTCCAGTTTTTATTCATCTCTAAGCAAATTTCTTTTTTCTGTATTACTTCTCAACATTTTAGCTACTCCAGTGTTTATTCTGCTGGAATGAGCAGGGGCAAAAACACAAAGGAGAAAGCGTGAAGATGTTGCCTCATATATTTCGTGACATGAGCTGTTTAAAGGGACAAAAAAACTCAGATTGGCAGTCTGGCAGTATTCTACCTCTATCTTCCTTTAAAAAGGTGGGGAAGCCTGATTTGAGCCAATACCCTTTCCTACTGAACTTTTGAAGTTAAAACAAATTATTGAAAAAGATATGTCCCAATTTGATCACATTTTGTCTAAAACTAGCATGATATGGGGGAGGGGTGGGTGAAGGTGGAAGAGGGCATAGAGTGCATAAATGGTGATGAAAAAAATAAAATTAGCAGGATAAAAATAAAAAAAGGTGGAAGCCCAAGCCAGGTAGCTCAGTTAGTTAGTGTCATCCCAATACACCAAGATCACAGGTTCGATTCAGGTCAAGAATCAACCAATGAATGCATAAATAAGTGGAACAACAAATCTCAATCTCTCTCTCTCTCTCTCTCTCTCTCTCTCTCTCTCATCAATCAAATAAAAACAGGTGGAAAAACCTGCAAAGAAATGTTGCCTGGGGTGTGACATTTTAGAAAAGAATAATTTCCTGTGCCCAGAACTAAGCCAGTTGTTACAGTGTTTTGAAGGTTTGGTCTCAGTTTTTTCAAAGAAAAATTGGAGAAAGTTCAGAGAAGAGTAACAAGTAATTAAATGGAAAGTATGACCTGTGAGAATCAAATTAGGTTTATTTAGAACGAAGGAGAAAAAGCTAAGAGATGGATTCCTTAATAATCTTCAGTGTGTGGCCAGCGCCACTCTATAAAACTAGGCAAACCCTGACTGGTGTGGATCAGTGGTTGAGCGTCAATCTATGAACCAGGAGGTCACGGTTCAATTCCCAGTCAGGGCACATGCTGGGCTTGTAGGCTCGATCTCCTGTTTGGGGCATGCAGGAAGCAACAGATCAATGATTCTCTCTCATCGATGTTTCTATTTATCCTTCACCCTTCCTCTTTCTGAAATCAATAAAAACATTTTTAAAAAACTAGGCAG
The DNA here is from genome assembly GCF_000147115.1 of Myotis lucifugus. Taxonomy (NCBI): domain Eukaryota; kingdom Metazoa; phylum Chordata; class Mammalia; order Chiroptera; family Vespertilionidae; genus Myotis; species Myotis lucifugus. The sequence goes on from NW_005871098.1 coordinate 235,611, forward strand.
AAAGCAAATAGCATTAATCCTCTGAGTCTGAATTCTCTGCTACGAATGGCTGGTCTTTTGGCCAAATCTCAGCCTCCTAACTTGTGTAATGGGTCAGACTCTGTCAAACTCCTTGAACTTGATTTCTTGCTTTCCTTTTGTCCAGTTTCTTCAAGAACTTGCATGGTTAAAACCTAGCTTTTTGCCTTCCCTCATGCCCTCATACTCTCATGCACAATTACAGTCTCTCCACATCACAGTACGTGTGTGCTTCTATTACAAAGTCTGCCAAGCATTGCAGGTTACCATGACATTCACCCTTCTCTATTGAGAGTCACAAGGTGAGGATTGTAAGAATTGTATAAAGCAAGTGTTTCTTTGGGATTTTCAAAACAGCCGAACACGTGTATCACCATCTGAAAGAGTCCCAATTCAGAAACAAAATCCTTCCTGCCTTCTTGTATTTCCAGCTGTCTACTGAACATCTCTACTTGAACATTCCACTGGCACAAAGTGCAAATGTCTTTAATTCATCAAATCCAGATCCCACTCACAGTTTCCTCATCTCTATTAATGACACTTCTGCTCTCTAACATACATGGACCTGCAACACAAACAGCCCTGCAGTACACACAGCTTGACAACTAATCTTGCATTTTTTTTTCTTTCACATTTTCTCTTCATCTGTTCTTTTCCATGCTCACTGCCACCTCACTAATGCATTTCTGAATATAGCCTAACTATGCTGTTGGAATTGTTTCCTCCCTGTAGATTCTCCTTGCCTCCAATATTATACCATTAGATGCCACGGCTAGATTCATCAGACACAGATATCCTTTTGATTACCTCATCCCCAAACTCAAAGATTTCATAAAGAATTTGGAAACAATCCAAATCCCTTAACCTAGAATTCAAGTTCCTTTGCTATCAAACCTAATCACCTCAGATCCTATAACCAGCCAATCTGGTTTGCTTTATTATCTCCCAAAGACTTTTGTCTTTTTTTTTTCTCTAGAGTTTGGGTAAGAATCACTGTCTTCATTTGGGTTCTTCCAGAGGCCAACCCTGAACCAAGATTTAAAAACCACCAGTTTGCCGAAGCTGGTTTGGCTCAGTGGATGGAGTGTCGGCCTGCGGACTGAAGGGTCCCGGGTTCGATTCCGGTTAAGGGCATGTACCTGGGTTGCGGACACATCCCCGGTGGGAGATGTGCAGGAGGCAGCTGATCGATGTTTCTCTCTCATTGATGTTTCTAGCTCTCTATCCCTCTCCCTTCCTCTCTGTAAGAAATCAATAAAATATATTTAAAAAATAGATAAATAAATAAAAACCACCAGTTTGTTGAGAGTTTGAAGGAAAAGGGGTAGTTGAAGATAAAGTGATACAGGAAAGGGAAGTTAGCCAGTAATGGGTGCATTATTAAATCTAAGACAGGTGACTAGAGCTTGCTTTTGTTCATATTATCTATCTAAAAAGCTCTTCTCTAAAATTCTCCTCCTCCCATCATTAGGCTAACTTCCTCAGACTCAGATGCCACCTCCTACAGGAAGCCCAACTTGAGTACCTCACCCTACCCCCTGTTCCATGCTTACTCTTTAAACAAACATCTCTCATGTTTGACATATTTTTATTTGTTTATTGGCAGAGGGCAGGATTCAATTTTTTTCAACACTGTATACTAAATAACTGGCACATAATAGCATGTATTCATTCACTGATTAAAAAACAGTGTACCTGCATGCCTACTATATCTCATTGTTCTAGATTCTGGTAAAACAAAAATATATACTTTTTTAAATCCCTGTTTTTATAGAGATTTTGCTCTTGTATAATTAAAATAAGTGCTGGCAAGGATGGGGAAAAAAAGGAACTCTCGTGCACTGTGGGTGGGAATGCAGACTGGTGCAGCCACTGTGGAGAACAGTATAGAGTTTCCTCAAAAAACTAAAAATGGAACTCCCATTTGACCCAGTGATCCCACTTCTAGGAATATATCCCAAGAAATAAGAAACACCAATCAGAAAGGATATATGCACCCCTATGTTCATAGCAGCACAATTTACCATAGCTAAGATTTGGAAACAGCCTAAGTGCCCATCAGCAGATGAGTGGATTAGAAAACTCTGGTACATCTACACAATGGAATACTACACTGCGGTAAAAAAAGAAGGAATTCTTACCATTTGCAACAGCATGGATGGAACTGGAGAGCATTATGCTAAGCAAAATAAGCCAGTCAGAGAAAGATAAATATCACATGATCTCACTCATTTATGTAATATAATGAACAACATAAACTGATGAACAAGAACAGATCCAGAGACAGAGAAGCATTGATCAGATGCTCAAACCTCAGAGGGAAGGTAGGGGAGGAAGGAGGTAAAGGGGAGAGATCAACCAAAGGATTTGTATGCATGCATATAAGCATAACCAATGGACACAGACACCAGGGAGGTGAGGGCATGAGTGAGGGGAAGGGGAGGCAATGGGGAGATAAGGACACATATGTAATACCTTATTCAATAAAGAAAAAAAATTTTCTAAATAAATAAAATAAAATAAAAAATAAAGAGATCCTATAATAAAAGGGTAATATGCAAATAGACCAAATGCCAGAACAACCAATCTTAGCATGCTAATGAGATGCTAAGGCTGCTCAACCACCCGCTATGACATACACTGACCACCAGGGGGCAGATGCTCCAACCAGTAAGTTAGCTTGCTGCTGGGGTCCAGCTGATTGGGACTGAGCTAGATGGGCCAGACACGCCCTGGAGCCCTTCTGTGGTCTCTCGATCGTGCACAGGTGGGGTCCCTCAACCTGGCTTGCGCCTTCTCGCAATCCAGGACCCCTCAGGGATGTCAGAGAGCCAGTTTCAGCCCGATCCAGCAGGCCACTCCCCTTGGGAGGGTGCCAGATGCAGGGCTCATGGCTGGTGAGTGTTGCTACAGCAGCGTGAGCCTCTCCTGATAGGGACTGATTTGGCGCAAGCCCATGGCAGGTACAGTGGGGCCGGGATGAGCGGGAGAGGCAGGTTGGAGCTGCAGGCAGTGTTGGACTGCAGGTTTTAGCTCGATCCCTGCAGGCCACCCTGAGGGACCTCACCCATGCACAAATTTTGTGCACCGGGTCTCTAGTAAAAATATAATAATGGAAGTGATAGAGAGAAAATAAGTCAGAAACATTAACTAGAAAGAACAAAGAAGGAGAGGATATGCTGAAACTTTAAAAGTCCACACTAAGGCAATGCTTATGCATCACCTGAAAGCAGTGGTGGAAAGAAGTGGTTTCTGGGGCCAGAATATATCTAGAGTGAGTGTTGGAGTTGGGCAAGGGGACAATGAGCAGGAGTCCAGTGTCTATGAAATTAGCAGGAGATGAAGCCTGAGTGGTAAAAGGAGGGGAAGGGTAAACAGCAGAAAGTGTGATTAGAGTAGAGCCTGGTTACATCTCTAGCCATGAGGACATTAGGCTAAGTGAAATAAGCCAGTCACAGAAAGACAAATACTGCATGAATCCACTTATATCTAAAATAGTCCAACTTGCTCTGGCCAGTGTGGTGCAGTTAGTTGGAGCATTGTCCATGCACCAGAAGGTGGCAGGTTTGATTCCCAGTCAGGGCACATACCCAGGTTGTGGGTTCGATCCAGGTAGTGGCACATGCAGAAAGCAATGAATCTATGTTTCTCTCTCACATCCATATCTCTCTCTCTTCTCCCCCACCTCTCTCCCTTTCTCTCTCTAAAATCTTTTTTTTTTAATTAAAGTTGTCAAACTCATAAAAACAAAGAATAAAATAGTGGTTGCTTGTGGCTGGGGGGGAGGAGGAAGAGGGAGTTACTAACCAGCCTGTATAATGGTATAATATTTACATTACGCCAATTGAATACGTTCTAGATCTGCTGTACAACATTGTGTCTTTAGATAACAATACTGTATCAACAACACTTAAAAAATTGTTCTTATCACAATGAGAGAGAGAGAGCCACTTTTTTTGTTGTTGTTAATCCTCACCGGAGGATATTGTTCCATTGACTTTTACAGAGAGTGGAAGAGAGGGGGAGAGACAGAGAGAAACATAGATGTGAGAGAGACACATTGATTGGTTTCCTCGCACACACCCGGACCAGGGACCAGAGCCAGAGATCGACCCAGGTAAGTGACCTTGACCAGCATCAAACCTCAGACCCTTCAGTCCTCTGGCAGACGCTCTATCCACTGAGCCAAACCAGGCACTTCTGAAGTGTTTTACTCCTCTGATTTCTATTGTCTTCAGGAAAACATAAGAATTCTTTATTTACAAACTCTGGTTCCCATGCAGCACTTCCAGCCAAAGTACCATTTTATTAACCTCCATTGTATGTTTTAGTCATCTGAGCATGACTGTACAGAATCCTCCTGTCGACATAAGTAACTTCCAAACCTGTAAAGAATTTTTATGAGATTATTTGAGCCAAACTGACAACATATGCTGGGGAACTAGATGTCAAATTCTCCCTAAAATGATATTTTCAGCTTCTTTTATGCATTTAATATTAAGGAGGGGATGAAAGGAAGATGTAAGGAAGGCAAAAAGCTAGGTGGGGAATGGATTATAGACTGGTTAAGATTATGTGCTCTCTTGAGGGTGTTTATGGCTTATTTCAAAGGTTTGCTAACACAGATGCACAGAAACAATGGACAGGACTTGCTTAATGCAAAGATAAACCTTTTACTAAAGTTATTTGCATCCACTGACAGACTTTGAACAATCTGATGTTGTCTGTCTGTCTGTCTTTGTGGGGGCCAAGATTGAATAGGGGACTTCATATGCCTGAAAAGAAGAAAAGAAAAAAGAAAAAGAAAGAAAGAAGTTATATATCTGGGGAGTGACTACCCACAGTGATCTGCCCAGTTAGGAATTTATGATCAGATCACATTGTGAGGTTATTTTCCATACCACCCCCTTTTTTTTCTTTTTTAAAAATATGGACCACTTCACAAATTTTCATATCATCCTTGTGCAGGGGCCATGCTAATCTTCTCTGTTTCATTCCAACTTTAATATGTCTACTGCTAAAACGAGCACAAGAAGCCCTTTGTCATCCACACTCCCCAGGAAGATCTGAATTGTGAAATCCTTGTACAAAGCAAAAAAATATGTCAGTTGTAAAACTAAATTCAGTCACATTCAAAGTCAGAAGAGCAGGCCAGGATTGTAAGGAGAGCCAGAGTGCACACAGTATTCCAAAGATGATCCTAACAGATGTTTTATGACTAGTTGCACTAATTTGGCCAGAGCTGTCTAGGCCATGAGTCACCCTAAAAGGTCGGCAGCAGAAATTTGTGGTTTCTGCATTTAGTTTCCAAACATATTTTACTGAAATTCCAAGTTATGATATATTTGTTGGCATAGGGGACACAAGTATGACAGTAATTATGATTAACCACAATATAGTATAGTATTAAAAATGTTTTGTTCAACAGTAATTTCTAATGATTTTTGTCAAATATTAATTGAGCATAGCCCTGGCCTGTGTGGCTCACTGGTTAGAAAGTCAGCCTGTGCACCGAAGCGGGACTGGTTCAATTCTGGGTCAAGTACCTGAGTTGCCAGTTCACTCCTAGCCCCCAGGTCGGGGTGTGTGTAGGAGGCAACCAGTGGATGTGTCTCTCACATTGATGTTTCTCTCTCATCTCTCTCTCCCCCACCCCTTCCACTCTCTCTGAAAAGCAATGGAAAAAAATATCCTCAGATGAGAATTAATAAAAATATATATATAACATAATGGCTTGGGTTGATTTCTGGGGTCTCTATTCTGTTCAATTGATCTATATACCTGTGCCAGTACCAGCCTTTTTTTTTTTTATTATTACAGTTGCTTCATAGAGCAATTCCTAATTATTTTTAATGGCTCTCTGTCCTTATGATCCCTCATTCTTCTACTTCTGAGGAATATTAACTTTTTTATTTGGAATCATCTCTGCCCAGAAGCAGATTTGCCCTGATGCTGAGAAAATTTGTCGTTTCCCCTCACTTGCAAGGGCCTTTGTGAATGTTGAGAGTAGCTGGGAATTGTACTATATCTGAGGTTGGAAAGAAAGCCAGGTTGCAATCAAGAACAATTACTGAGCCCTGGCCAGTTTTCTCAGTGGTTAGGGACCAAAGGGTCATGAGTTTGATTCCCCATCAAGGGCATGTACCTCGGTTGTAGGTTCCCACGTGTGGGAGGCAGCCAATCAATGTGTCTGTTTCACATTGATCTCTCTCTCTCTCTCTCTCTCTCTCTCTCTCTCCCCGCCCCCCCCCCCAGAAAATATCCTGGGAATTAAAAAAAAATACAGTAAATTGTTGATTTCTTCTCTTATTCTACAGAAATACTCACTTTTTTGTTTTATATTGGTAACTCCAGTCTTTTTTTTTTTTAATCCTCACCCAAGGAGTGAGTATATTTTTTCTATTGATTTTTAGTGAGAGTGGAAGGGGAGTGAGGAGAAAGAGAAACATGGATGAGAGAGACACAGAGATTGGTTGCCTCCCACACATGCCCCGACCAGCCCAGGGGCAGGGATTAAACCTGTAACCCAGGTATGTGCCTTTGACAGGGAATCCAACCCATGACCCTTTGGTCCAAGGGCTGACACCCTACCCACAGAGCAATGCCTGCCAGGGCTCTTTTCTTTTCTTAAAGAATCCTTAATAGTCCTTGTTGGATTGGCTCAGTGGATAGAGCATCAGCCTGAGGACTGAAGGGTCCCAGGTTCAATTCTGGTCAGGGGCACATGCCTGGGTTGTGGGCTCGATCCTCGGTGGGGAGAGGGGGGTTGGGGGGGCATGCAGGAGGTGGCCAATCAATGATTTCTCTAATCATTGATGTTTCTATCTCTCCCTCTCCCTTCCTCTCTTAAATCAATAAAAAATATATTTTTAAAAAGAATCTTTAATATAATATAAACTTTAGGCCCCATTAAACCTTAATTTGCTCCTTGTCCTACCCTTAAAATCTAGGCACAATCCTTTCCATAAGTATTGAGAATATAAGGAGTCTATAATCAACAATTCCTGGGCTTAGTTGGACCTTCCTGAGTCAACACTGATTATAGATTCCAACAACGGTATTCTTACTTCAGCAATCTTGAGACAGAACAAAGTTGAAGGCTACTGGGTATCAAAATATACTACAAGGCCATAGTAATCAAAACAGCATGGAACTGGCATAAAACAGACATACAGATCAAAGTGTTATCAGAGAAAAGTATGAGTAGACTCCCCATTGAGAATGGGAGTAGGGTTATAAGGATACCATTGAAAAAAGCATTTCCGGATGCCCCCACAGGACGATGAGATATGGTTAGAAAGCTTTATTTCCATGAAATTACATTTCTGGGTTTCCAAAGTCCCATTTTCCTTAGTCCAGTTATAGAAGAAGTATAGCTGGAGTTTCAGTAAAGCTGGAAGCAAAGACAGTGTCCAGAGTTTTCTTTCCATGTTGGAACCAGGTCCAGTTCAGCATCAGGCTAGCAGCAGTCCATTAGTCCATTGTGTTTGGACTAATACAGGAGAAAGTGACCAGAGCAACAAGTCCTAAAAGCATAAAATGAACCAAGAGCATGAACTCCTTAGTTTAGGGCATTAAATATCCCAAATTTTGCACCCCTGTAGTGGCAGTGCACATTCTAGCCAATGACATGTTGTGACTGACAGCAAAGTACCTTCCCTACATCACCCCAACTTTACTGGACATGGATCTATTCTTCATCTTGTCCAGTATCTTCCCCCAGCAATCTGCGGGAATAGACCAGTGGCTCCCTGGGGAGTATAAAGCTTTAGCTTCCTAGTGAAGCTGCTCAAATGACATGCTTATAATATTTGGTCTTCCCTTTGCTCCTTTTCTGTTATTGGTAACTAGGTTAATAACAACAGTATTAAAAGGAACAGAACAGACAGCCCAGAAATAAAACCACGCCTTTATGGTCAATTAATATTTGACAAAGAAGGCAAAAATATACAATGGGGTAAAGTTAGTCTATTCAATAAATGGTGTTGGGAATATTGGACAGATTTGTGCAAAAAAATAAAACTAGACCACTTTCTTACACCATACACAAGAATAAAAAATGAATTAATAACTGAAATGTTAGACTCAAAACCATAAAAATTATAGAAGAAAACATAGGCAGTAAAATCTTGGACATTTCCTGTAGCAAAATTTTTTCTGATATATCCCGTTGGGCATGGAAAACAAAAGAAAAGATGATCAAATGGAACTACATCAAACTAAAGAGTTTTTGCACAGCAAAGGAAATTATCAGCAAAATGAAAAAAACAACAACAATCCTCTGAATGAGAGAATGTATTCACCAATGATACATCTGATAAGGGGGTAATATCCAAAAATTATAAGGAACTTATAAAACTCATCACCAAGAAGACAAACAACCCAATTACAAAATGGACAAAGAATCTGAGTAAACCTTTATGTCCAAAGAGGACATACAGAAGGCAAATAGACATATGAGAAGATGCTCAATATCACTAATTATCAGATAAATGCAAATTCAAACCACAATGAGTCCGAATGGCACGGCTCAGTGGTTGAGCGTCAACCTGTGAACCATGAGGTCAATTCCCAGTCAGGGCAAATGCCCGGGTTGTGGGCTTGATCCCCAGTGGGGAGCATGTGGGAGGTAGCCAATCAATGATTCTCTCTCATTGATGTTTCTATCTCCCTCTCCCTTTCTCTCTGAAAACAATAAAAACATATATTTAACAACAACAACAACAAAAAAACAATGAGATAACACCTCACACCTGTCAGAATGGGTATCATCAATAAATCAACAAACTACAAGTATTGGAACCCTCATGCACTGTTGGTGGGAATGCAGATTGGTGCAGCCACAGTAGAAAGCAGTATGGAGTTATTTCAAGAATTAAAAACGGAACTCCTTATGAATCAGCCATCCCACTTCTGGGAATATATCTGAATATCCTGAATCACTAATTTGAAATAATACATGCACCCCTATGTTCATTGCAGCATTATTTACAATAGTCAAGAGTTGGAAGTAGTCCAAATGTCTATCAGTAGATGAGCAGATAAAAAAGCAGTGGTACATTTACACAATGGAATACTACTTGGCCATAAAAAAGTAAATATTACCCTTTCCAACAGTATGGATGGACCTGGAGAGCATTATGATAAGTGAAATAAGCCAGTCAGGGAAATACAAGTACCATATATTTCACTCATATGTGGAATTGAATGAACAAAATAATCTAACAAACAGAATAGAAAGAGACTCATAGATAGAGAACAGACTGACAACTATCAGAGGCTGTATGAAAAGGATGAAAGGGTTGAGCAAAAAAACCCCCAAACAAACAAAAAACACAAGGCAAAAAAAAAAAACAAAAAAACCTCATAGATTCAAACAGCAGTATGCTGATTACCAGAGGGAAAGAGGGTCGGAAGAGGTAGAAGGGAGTGAAGTGGGGATAAATAGTGATGGAAAGAGACTTGACTTGGGGTGTTGAACACACAATCCTATATAATAAAGGGTAAGATACAAATTGACCCTAACAGGAGAACAACCAGAATGACCAGAACGACCGCTGGACCAGTCACTATGAGGTGCAGTGACTACCTCTTGGTCCCTTTCCTGGCCTGCAGGCTCTGATCACCTGATGGCCACCTGCTGCGGGGGTAGGGCCAGTGAGCAGGCAGGAACAGCCAACCTCTCGGTCCCTTCCCCTGGCTGTCAAGCACCGATCACCCAATGGCAAATGGGGAACTGGGAGTGGGTGGTGGCAGGGGGCGGGGCTGGCTACGGGCAGCTGGGGAAGATGGCCCTGATCATAGGCCAGGCCTAGGGACCATACCTATGCACAAATTTTGTGCACACATAATATACAGATGATGTATTATATAATGATGTAGCCGAAACCTATATAACTTTATTAACCAACTAGAGGCCCAGTGCATGAAATTCGTGCACAGGTAGGGTCCCTAGGCCTGGCTAGCAATCAGGGCCAATCAGGGCCTTCTGGCTGCTGGCTTGGGCCTTCCTTCATTCTGTGCCGCCCCCTGGTGGTCAGTGCATGCCATAGCAGTGGTCAAACTCCCAAGGGAACAATTTGCATATTAGCCTTTTATTACATAGGATGTCCCCCCAATAAATTAAAAAATAACTCAAAAACTGGGCAGATAAAATAATAGAAAATTCTAAAGCTTTAGCCTGAGAGAAATGGATATTATTTAGGTATATGCCATCATAAGTACTAGTACTATTTTTTTATAGGTAGTACTTTTTTTAAGTCAACATTCTTCAAATATGGAAAATAAATTCTGTAACATACACTGAAGGAAATATTTTTACAATATAACTGAAAGGAAGGAGAATTTACTTTAAGGGTGGCATTGCCAAGGTGCCATGGCATGCCTAGTCTGCATTCAGCACCCAGAATTATAAGTGTTGTCTTCTTCAGAGCATTTTCCATTACAGGTTTCCAAAAGGGATGGTTTGCATCAGATATAATTTTCTGTACTTTGGACACATCACAATGCACAGAGCTTCTTTATCCTTTTTGAAGCTAGCCATAATGACTATGTAGCCCATTTGCTGACTGCTTGCAAGGCTCTTTGAATCAGGCAGAAAATGTTCAGTGAACTTCCTGTAGGCATCGTATTTTGCAGAGTTTCCTGACATCATAAGACCACTCTGGTATTTGAAGGTAGCCATTTGGTGACTGCCCTCTAATTTCTTTAACTTCAATCACAGTGTTTTTCTTAATTACTGTTCTAGTGTTACTTTGTTGATGTGTGGCCTTCTTATTTTTTCCAGTTAATCTGATTCTTAAAAATCACAATTAGAGATAATTAACACTAATCTTGTCCAAAAGTAAAAATACTATTTAGGTGCAAAGGATTATTACTATTTCTAAAAATGTGTTTTAGGTGTAGACTATAAAAGGCAAATAATCATTTTTTAAAAAGTTTTTAAACAATTGTTCTCTTTCCCTTAAAAATTTTAAAAATCTCTCAAAATGAGAAATATTATCAAATCAACTACTCTTGTCATTATAAGACCCTGTAGAGAATTTTATAAAAATTTATTTAAGGCAAAAAGAAGATACACCTGAAGCATGATCTCAACAGACTGAGATAAATGCTCTGGATAAAAACAGTTAAGCAATTTCTTTTATATGTTTGAGATTAAGGAAGGAACATAAGAAAGATTACATGGAGGTGGGAGAAAGCAAGGGGGGGCTGTATTACAGGATAGTTAATAAGATTATGTGCTTTCCTATTTTAAAATATATTTTTATTGATTTCAGAGAGGAAGGAAAAGGGAGATAGAAACATCAATGATGAGAGAAAATCATTGACCCCTGCACCTCACCGCCCTCCCCTCCCCCCCCCCCCCGCCACCCCTCACTGGAGATTGAGCCTGCATATCTGGGAATGTGCCCTGACCAGGAATTGAACCATGAACTCCAGGTTCATGGGTGAATGCTCAACTGGCCAAGCAGATTATGTCCTCTCTTGAGGGTAGTTACTATTTATTTCAAAGGTGTGTTAACCTAGATGCACAGAAACAATGAACAGAGTTTGCTTAAAAACATTTCACTGAGGAAGTTATATGCCTGGGGTGTGACTACCCACCTTGACCTACCCAGTTAGGAATTTATGATCAGATCACCTTGTGGGGTTACTTTGCATAGAACCCCTTTTTTCATTCACACTCTAATATTTCCCTTTGAATTGTTCAGATTTTCAATAACTATAATTTATTGCCTAAATCAAAACAAATGTCATTAGTATCCACATAGCAAAATTGCCCTGAATCAATAACAAAAGTAGAAAATCCCTTTTTCTCTTTATACTACCCATGGTTTCTTTAAAGTGGGTGCACAATTGTTTATTCACTCAATCAACAAATAATTAATGTGCAGCCACCATGTTTCAGATACCATTTTGTCTTCAAGATTTTAAGATAAATCAGATACTTCTCTCTCTTTGAATACCTCCATGTATGTATAAATTATTCTTCTAAGTAATAAACTAAATCCTGTGTATTTCTTTAGACTACAATGTATATAAGTGAAAATTTGTTAAAGAAAAATCAATGTTCTAAATGTTGGATATAAGATTATTTTGGATATATCTTAACATCCCAGATAAAATAATTTGAATTACCCTCTCAAGACAATGTTTTATTTCATTTCTTGATCTATAAGGATAAGGTATCTCCATTTTGACATATACTTAAATAATAGGAACATGAAATATTACGTGCTTTCAGCTCTCTCTCTCTTTTTTCTTTTGTCCATGCCAATTTTTTCTATCAGTCTTTTTGAAAACTATAATGCAGACCAAGGAAGAAAATTTTTTATTTTCACCCAATGATATGTTTATTGATTTTAGAGAGATGAAGGGAGAGAGAGAGAGAAAGAGAGAGAGAGAGAGAGAGAGAGAGAGAGAGAGAGAGAGAGAAATTGGTTGCCTCTCCTACATGCCCCAATGGGGGACCAAACCTGCAACCTAGGTATATGCCATGGCGCAGAATCAAACCTAAGACCTTTCTGTATATGGGATGACACTCCAAACAACTCAGCCACACCAACCAGGGCAGGAAATAATTTTTATCCTAAAAAAATTAACAATGACCAAATATGCCTTTATTTTTATTTTTATTATTTAATTAATTTAAAAAATTCTTTTATTGTTGAAAGATAAGATATTGTGCCCCTTTTTTTCCC
>NW_005871098.1:248852-287849 GCF_000147115.1 Myotis lucifugus
ATAAGAATACAAAAAGGTGATCTAGTGTTTTTCCACCACACTCCTGGAGAAAAAAAACGAAGGTCTGCTGCTGGAGGGCTAAGAAATGTCATATCCTGCCCTAGCCGGTTTGGCTCAGTGGATAATGCCTCAGCCTGCTGACCGCAGGGTCTGGGTTCAATTCTGACCAAAGGCATATACCTAGGTTGCAGGCTCCTCCCTGGCCAGGGCCCTTGTCAAGGCTCATGCAGGAGGCAACCAATCAAAGTGTTCCTCTCACTTTGATGTTTCTCTCTTTCCCTTTCTCTTCCACATTCTCTAAAAATCAATGGAAACATATCCTCAGGTGAGGATTAAAAAAATAATAATAAAGAAGTGTCATATCCTATGAAAGACACATCTTGAAAATGCCTAAAGAAAGTTGTCATTTTTTCATGGTGAAGGGACTATAGTCCATGTTGATGAAAACACCTTGGTGGCTGCGGTGACTGGCAGTGGCTGAAGCAGTGGGGTGATGGGGCTGGTGCCTTCCCCTGATCAGCCCGTTGTCCTTCCACAAAGAGAGGACAGACTGCAGCTTAGGCCCACTCCCCAAGGGGAGCAGGAAGCGGGCCTAAGCCGTCAGTAGGACATCCCCTGAGAGCTCCCAGTATGTGAGAGGGGGCAGGCTGGGCTGAGGGACCCCCCCACCCCCAGTGCACAAATTTTGTGCACCGGGCCCCTAGTATGCATATAAGGTCCTTGGTTGATTCCCTCCCACCAATTCAACTTCTCCCAACTTCCCTCCAAGATTCTGCACTCTGTTCTATGCTTTCTTGTCTCTGGATCCATTCCCTTCATCAGTTTATTTTGTTACTTAGATTCCAAATATGAGTGAGCTCATGTGATACTTGTCTTTCTCTAACTGACTTATTTCCTTTAGCATTAAAATCTCCAGGTCTCTCCTTGCTGTCTCAAAGGGTAAGAGATTCTTCTTTTATATTGCTGCATAGTATTCCATGGTATAGAGTGTACCAAAATTCATGCAAGATTTGAATTTTGTGTGAGCACTAACAACAACAAAAAAAAATAAAATGCCTAATTTTACTTGGTTTATTGAATCAGATTCTAATATCTGTTGCCCTTTGATTTCAATCCCTTCAATTTGATAAGCATTACCAAATACCAATTATGGCCCAGGAGCAGGGACAATGAAGACCAATGAAGACCACAGCTTTGCGTATGTGCCAGCAAAGCCGTGGAGGCCATTTACCCGATGTGCTATTCCATACATAACCCTACACTATATACTTTATGAATCAATAAAAAAATTACAATTTTTAATTATAAACTTGTGTTTCTATCAAAATTACTTCTTGCATGAATTTTGGGACACCCTAGATAAATGTACCAGAGCTTTCTTATCCACTCATCTACTGATGGGGACTTGAGCTGTTTCCATATCTTAGCTATTATAAGGGGTGCATAAATTCTTGCTGTTTGTGTTTCAGGTTTCTTGGGATATATCCCTAGAAGTGGGATCAGTGGGTGAAATGGCAGTTCCATATTTAATTTTTTGAGGAAATTTCATACTGTTTTCCATAATGGTTGCACCAGTCTGCCTTCCCATGAGCAATATACTAGGGTTCCCTTTTCTCCAAATCCTCGCCAGCATTTGTCATTTGTTGATTTGTTGATGGTAGTCATTCTTCTTTTTATTGTCTAAAGTTTTACATATGTCTCCTTTTTCCCCAATTGACCCCCACCCCCCAGCCATTCCCACGACTGGCAAGCCCTCAATGCCCCAGTGTCTATGCCCATTGGTTATGCTAATATGCATGCATATAAGTCCTTTGATTGTTCTCTAACACCCCCCCTACCATTTGTCTCTATATTGATCTATTTTTGTTCATCAAATTATGTTGATCATTATAACCCACATATAAGTGAGATCATGTGATATTTATCTTTCTCTGACTGGCTTATTTCGCTGAGCATAATGCTCTCCACTTCCATCCATGTTGTTGCAAATGGTAAAAGTTCCTTCTTTTTTATAGTGGCATAGTATTCCATTGTGTAGATGTGCCACAGTTTTTAAATCCACTCATCTGCTGATGGGCACATAGGCTGTTTCCAAATCTTAGCTATGGTAAATTGTGCTGCTATGAACATAGGAGTGCATATATCTTTTCTGATTGGTGTTTCTGGTTTCTTGGGATATAGTCCTACAAGTGGGATTACTGGGTCAAATGGGAGTTCCATTTTTAACTTTTTGAGGAAACTCCATACTGTCTTCCACAGTGGCTGCACCAGTCTGCATTCCCACCAGCAGTGCAGGAGGGTTCCTTTTTCTCCACATCCTTGCCAGCACTTGTCATTTGTTGATTTGTTGATGATAACCATTCTGACAGGTGTGAGATGGTATCTCATTGTTGTTTTGATTAGCATCTCTTGGATGATTAGTGACTTTGAGGGATGGTAGTCATTCTGACATGTGTGAGGTGATACCTCATTGCTGGAAGCTACCCATTGTCTACACTATCATGAAAGTGCAGCAGGGAACACAGAAGGCTGATGGACCTTGGGCTTTAGCAAGGGCTAAAAGCTATGCACCAATTGTTCTTTCGAGACAATGGTGGCTCAAGGCAATCCCCTAACCTGGTAATTTTTTACTTTTTACCAAACCTTAATATTGATATGTCTATTTGCTTTGCTAAAGGGCAAATGTGTATTCTAGTAAATAAAAGCCAATGGGTCTGCGCATTCGGAGAACCTCTCCACTAGAAAGTAAGGTCTCCACTTGGCTCACCTTATGCCTTATAAATTTATATATCTTGTCTAGTGTATCCATTTATGTGAAGCCCCTTCTCCAGATCCTGAATCCTCACTGTAAAAGGTTGTGGCAATTCATATATGTTTTAATTATCATCTCACTGATGATCAGTGACTTTGAGCATTTTTTCATATGTTTCTTGGCCTTTGGTATGTCCACTTTTGAAAAATGTATATTTGGGTCCTTTGCCCATTTTTTGATTGGATTGTTCATCTTTCCTTTGTTAAGATGTATGAGTTTCCCATAAATTTTGGAGATTAAACCCTTATCAGATGTAACATTGGCAAATACGTTCTCCCGTGCAGTGGGCTTTCTTATTGTTTTGTTGATGGTTTATTTTGTTGTACAGAAGCTTTTTATTTTAATGTAGTTCCATTTATATTCTCTTTAGTTTCCATTGTCCTATGAGCTGTATCAGTAAAGATATTGTCACGACATGTCTGATAATTTTCTGCCTATGGGTTCTTCTAATTTTTTATTTTATTGCTTAAAGTATTACAAAGAGTAGTACATATGTCTCCTTTTTGTTCCCCATTGACCTTTTCCCAGTCTCCCCTACCTTCCCCAGTATCTTGCGTTCATTGGTTATGCTTATATGCACGCATACAACTCCTTCAGTTGATCTCTTACCTCCCCACCAACCCTCCCCAGCCTTCCTGCTGTAGTTTCACAGTCTGTTCAATGCTGGTCTGCCTCTGTATCTGTTTTTGTTAATTAGTTTAGAATGTTCTTTACTATCCATAAGTGAGTAAGTAAGCTCATGTGGTATTTTCCTTTCATTGCCTGGCTTATTTCACTTAGCATAATGTTCTCCAGTTCCATCCCTGCTGTTGCAAATGGTAAAAATTCCTTCTTTTTTACAGCAGTGTAGTATTCCTTTGTGTAGCTGTACCAGTTTTCTAATCCATTCATCTGCTGATGGGCATTAAGGCTGTTTCCAAATCTTAGCTATGGTAAATTGTGCTGCTATGAACATAGGGGTGCATATATTCTTTCTGATTGGTGTTTCTGGTTTCTTGGGATATAGTCCTAAAAGTGGGATCACTGGGTCAAATGGGAGTTCCATTTTTAACTTTTTGAGAAAACTCCATACTGTCTTCCACAGTGGCTGCACCAGTCTGCATTCCCACCAGCAGTACAGGAGGGTTCCTTTTTCTCCACATCCTTGCCAGCACTTGTCCTTTGTTTATTTATTGATGATAGCCATTCTGACAGGTGTTAGCTGGTACCTCATTGTTGTTTTGATTTTCATATCTCAGATGATTAGTGACTTTGAGCATGTTTTCATATGTCTCTTGGCTTTCTGAAAAGTGTCTATTTAGGTCCTTTGCCCATTTTTTGATTGGATTGTTTATCTTCCTTTTGTTAAGTTGTAGGAGTTCCCTGTAAATGTTGGAGATTAAACACTTATTGGAGATAACATTGGCAAATATATTCTCTCATGCAGTGGGCTTTCTTGTTGTTTTGTTGATGGTTTCTTTTGCTGTGCAGAAGCTTTTTATTTTGATGTAGTCCCATTTGTTTATTTTCTCTTTAGTTTCCATTGACCTAGGAGCTGTATTGGTAAAGATATTGCTATGACAAATGTCTGCTATTTTGCTGCCTATGGCTTCTTCTAAGATTTTTATGGTTTCCCATCTTACATTTAAGTCCTTTATCCATTTTGAGTTTCTTTTTGTGTAAGGTATAAGTTGGTGGTCTAATTTCATTTTTTTGCAAGTATCTGTCCAGTTTTCCCAACACCATTTATTGAAGAGACTGTCTTATCTCCATTGTATGCTCTTGCCTCCTTTGTCAAATATTAATTAAGCATACTGGCTTGTGTTGATTTCTGGGCTCTCTGTTCTGTTCTTCTGGTCTCTAAGTCTGTTCTGGTTCCAGTACCAGATGGTTTTGAGAACAGTGGCTTTGTATTATAGCTTGATACCTGGTATTGTGATCCCTACTACATTGTTCTTCTTTCTCAAGATTGATGCAGCTATTCAGGGTCTTTTTTTATTCCAGATGAATTTTTGGAGAGCTTGTTCTAGGTCTTTGAAATATGCCCTGGGTATTTTAATGGGGATTTTGTTGAATCTATAGATTCCTTTGGGTAGTATGGACATTTTTATGATGTTGATTCTACCAATCCCTGAACATGGGATATTTTTCCATTTGTTCATGTCTTCCTCTATCTCTTTTTTCAATATCCTGTAGTTTTCCAAGTACAGGTCTTTTATGTCCTTAGTTAAGTTTATTTCTAGGTATCTTAATTTTTTTGGTGCAATGGTAAATGGGATTGTTGTTTTTTTCCCCTTCTCTTTCTGTGAGTTCATTATTAGTATATAAAAAGACCATAGATTTCTGGGTGTTAATTTTGTATCCTCCTACTTTGCCAAGTTCACTTAATAGGTCCAGTGGTTTTTGATGGAGTCTTTGGGGTTTTCTATGTATAGTATCATGTCATCTGCAAATAAGGACAGTTTTACTTCTTTTACCTTTGGATGCCTTTTATTTCTTCTTCTTGTCTGATCGCTATGGCTAGCACTTCCAGTACTATATCCAACAGGAATGGTGAAAGTGGGCATCCTTGTCTGTGCTCGTTCTTAGGGGGAATGAATTTAGTTTTTCCCCATTGAGTATGATGTTGGCTGTAGGTTTGTTGTGTAAGGCTTTTATTATTTTGAGGTATGATCCCTCTATTCCCCCTTTGCTGAGAGTTTTTATCAAGAAGGGCGTTGGATTTTGTCAAATGCTTTTTCTGTGTCAATTGATATAATTGTGTGATTTTTGTCTCTCAGTTTGTTTATGTAATGTATCACATTTATTGATTCGCGTATATTGTACCATCCTTGAATCTTCAGAATAAATCACACTTGGTCATGGTGTATGATCTTTCTAATATAATGCTGAATTCAATTTGCTAGAATTTTGTTAAGGATTTTAGCATCCATGTTCATCAAGGACATTGGCCTTAGTTCTCTTTTTTTTTGTGTGGTGTCTTTATCTGGTTTTGGGATTATTTTAATGCTGGCTTCATAGAAAGAGCTTGGAAGTGTGCCTTCCTCTTGAATTTTTTGAAATAGTCAGAGGAGAATAGGTTTTAATTCTTCTTTGAATGCTTGGTAGAACTCCCCTGTAAATCTGTCCAGACCAGGGCTTTTGTTTGCTGGAAGATTTTTGATTGCTGTTTCAATTTCTTCTGTAGTATAGCCTATTCAGTTTTATTGATTCTTCTTGATTGAGTTTGGAGAGCTAGTATTATTCTAAGAATATGTTCATTTCATCTAGGTTGTCCATTTTGTTGGAATAGAGTTGTTCATAGTATTTTTCATAATCATTTGTATTTCTGTGGGATCGGTTATTACTTTGCCTCTCTCATTTCTGATTTTGTTTATTTGGGTACTCTCTCTTTGCTACTTGGTGAACCTAGCTGGAGGTTCATCGATCTTGTTTATCCTTTCAAAGAACCAGCTCTTGGTTTTGTTGATCTTTTGTATTGTGTTTTTGTTTTGTTTTTTGTCTCTATATCATTTATCTCTGCTCTGATCTTTATTATTTCCTTCTTTGTGCTTATGCTGGGCTTTTCTTGTTGCTTTCTTTCTAACTCTTTGAGTTGTAGGGTTAGATAATTTATTATCATCTTTTCTTATTTTTTGAGATAGACCTGCAGAGCTATGAACTTCCCACTCAAGACTGCTTTCGCTGTGTCCCATAGATTTTGGATTGTTGTGTTTTCATTGTCATTTGTTGCCATGATGTCTTTTATTTTCTTTGATCTCTTTGGTAACCCAATCATTGTTTAAAAGCATGCTATTTAGCCTCCAGGTGTTTGATTTTTTAATGGATTTTATTGTAGTTGCTTTCTAGTTTTATACCATTGTGATCTGATAAAATGCTTGATATGATTTCTATCTTCTTGAATTTGAAGAGACTTTGCCTGTGCCCCAATATGTGGTCTATCTTTGAAAATGACCCATGTGAACTTGAGAAGAATGTATATTCTGTGGCTTTGGGGTGGAATGTTCTGAAGATGTAATTAATTCCATCTGATCTAGTGAGTCACTTAGGATTACTGTTTCTTTGCTGATTTTTCGTTTATAGGATTTATCCAGTGGTGTTAGTGGGGTATTAAAGTTTCCTACTATGACTGTATTGCTGTCAATCTCTCCCTTGACATCCTCCAGATTTTTTTTTATGTATTTGGGTGCTCCTGTATTGGGTGCATATATGTTTACCAGAGTTATATCTTCTTCTTGAGTTGCTCACTTTAGTATTATGAAGTGGCCTTCCTTATCTCTTGTTATGGCCTTCACTTTGAGGTCTAATTTGTCAGATATAAGTACTGCTACCCCAGCTGTTTTTTTCATTTCTATTCGCCTAAAAAACCTTTTTCCATTCTTTCACCATCAGTCTGTGTGAGTCCTTTGTTCTATGGTGGGTCTCCTGTAGACAGAATATATATGGGACACATTTTCTTATCCACTCAGCTACCCTAAGTCTTTTGATTGGGGCACTTAATCAATTTACATTTAAAATTATTATTGATAGGTACTTGTTTGTCGCCATTTTTATTCTTTATGCCTGTGTTCCTTCTTCCCTTTCTATTTCTTCTTTTTATATCAGACCCTTTAGCATTTCTTGCAATCCTGGTTTGGTGGTAATAAACTCCCTTAGTCCTTTTTTGTCTGTGAAGCTCCTGATTTCACCCTGAATTTTTATTGATACCATTTCTGGGTACAGTATTCTTGGATTCAGACCTTTGCTTTGCATTACTTTGGATATTTCATTCCATTCCCTTCTGGCCTAATGTGTTTCTGTTGGGAAATCAGTCGATAGTCTGATGGGAGATCCTTTGTAGATAAATTTTTGTCTCTCTCTGGTAGCCTTTAAGATTCTTACTTTGTCGTTGGTGTTTGCCAATTTAATTATAATGTGTCTTGGTGTCAATCTTTTTGGGTTCATCTTGTTTGGGACTATGTGAGCTTCTTGGATTTGTGTGAGTTTTTTATTCCTAACATCAACGAAGTTTTCTGTCATTATTTATTCAAACAGGTTTTCTATTCTTTGCTCAGTTTCTTCTCCTTTTGGTCCCCCAATTATGTGGATGTTGTTTCATTTCGTGTTGTCCCAAAGTTCCCTTAGGCTTTCCTCCTGTTTTTAAGATTTTTTTCCTAGATGATATTCTGCTTGGGTATTTTTTCCTACCTTGTCTTCTACCTCACTGAGGCGGTCCTCTACTTCTTTTAGTCTACTGTTGATGCTTTCTATTGAGTTCTTTATTGCAACAATGTCATTTTTCATTTCTTCTTGGTTCTTCATTTCCTCTTGGTTCTTACAAATATTGATGAATTTTTCTTCCATCCTTTTCAGCATCCTTATGACCATTGCTCTGAATTATTTTTCTGTCATATTGCTTGCCTCCATTTCATTTACTTCCTTTTCTTGTGATTACTCCTTTTCTTTCATATGTGTGCTGTTTCTTTGTCTCCCCACAATCGCTTCTCTCAGCGTTTCTGGTTATGTAGCTCTTTCTCTCCTGCATTGACTTAAAAGCATAAAATAAAACACAACAAGATACAATGCACAGGACACCAAACACAACTGTATATTGTGAATACTAATACCTCTAAATAAAGGTGACCTTTAGAGAGAAGAGATTTCGGGGAGAGAAATTAATGCAATACCACTAAATAAAAGTGACCACCAGAGAAAATAGAATTAGGGGAGAGAAATTAGTGCAAAAATGATATTGAGAAAAGGAAAAAATATAAGAGAGAAAAGAGAGAGAAGAAAAAAAGAAGGGGAAAAATATGTATATGGGAAGAAAACTCCAATAAAACAACTAATCCAACAAATGCAAACAACAATCACCTAGAGATGAATGCAAACTACAAAGAACAACTAATCCAAAAAATGCAAACAACAAACCTCCAAACAACAAACACCCAGATGAATCTGAGGTGGCAGAGCTTATTTCCAGGAGGTAAGGTCAAGGAATTGAATGAATGGGGAAATAGCCATAATTCAGTTTACAGGAGGTATAAAGAGATTGGGTGTATAAGAAGAAAAGTAAAAAAACTAAATACAATATATATATATATTGTATATATACAATATATCCTCCTTCTTTAATCTATCTATCTATGTATTTGTTTATTATTGGAAAAGGAGGATAGAGAGTAGATAGGCCTGAGTTGGTGATTGAAATTAGTTAAGCTATTAGTAGAAGAAGAGAACAAGTGAAGAGAGGAAAAACAGAAGCAAACAAAACAAAAAAATGCTAACCAATAATCAAACAAACAACAAGACAGAAAGAAAGAAAAATGCAAAAAGAGGAAAGAAAAAGAATTTGCATAGTGAAGAAAGTGCATAGTGAAGAAAGTGAAGAGAGAAGTGTGTATGGGTTTTTAGCAGGGGAGAGGAAATTAGATGTATGAGTAAAATCAATTTTTAACAGGAAGTAAAAAGAAAGGGTAGAGAAAAACTAAAGCAGGAACAGGGTAAGAGAAACAGGACAAAAAAGGGGAAAAGTGATGAAGAGGGTGTTGTCGTAAAGGAAAAATAGAGATAGAGTAAAATAATACTAAAAGAAAAATCAAAATACAATGTATAACACTAATCATAAAATAAAATAAAGAAAAAAATAACGTAAAATAAAACTTTTTAAAAATTGTAAAATAGTAGTATTAATACTAATAGTTAAAAATGAAAATACAAAATTAATTTAAGTAAAAGATAAAAAATAAAAATGTGAAGTAGTGAAGGTCGTTCACTTCCTCCACTCTTCTGCTTGGTATGTCTTTTTCCTTTCAAGTAGTCAGCACAATGTTGAAGTCTCTGGTGTCATAAGCCACAACCCTATTTTCAAGCAGGCAGGATCTCTCTGCTCTCTTTGGTTCTCAGACTGTTTTTAGTTGTATTTACACACAAGAGTCAATTTCTGCCACAGCCCCTGGGTGACAGTGTTTCTGTCTTAATATCCTGGGCTAATAGGCCTCTCTACTCTGACTCTGCACACAATTCTGTGCACGACTCTGTGTGCGACTCTGAGCAGCTGGTACACTACTTCAGGCTACCTTTCTGGGTCCAGTCCAGCTGTGGGTTAATATCTAGAACCACCTTCTGCCAGAAGCCCTGTGGACTTCCTTCCATATTCGGGGCTACACTGATCCCAACAGGTGCGAATTTTGTGGGGGCGGGGCAGTCTTTCTCTAGTTCCCACTGCCTGCGTTTCTCCCTCTAACCTGGATCCCAAATCTCACCTTTCTCCAGCAGTTCTCAACCTGTGGGTCGCGACCATCAGAAAACACATATAGCATATCAGATATTTACATTACGATTCATAACAATAGCAAAATTACAGTTATGAAGTAACAACGAAAATAATTTTATGGTTGGGGGTCACCACAACATGAGGAACTGTATAAAAGGGTCTCAGCACTAGGAAGATTGAGAACCACTGCTTTAGGCAATGCCAGCTGTGTTTAATTCTCCAGTTCCAGGTGGGTGCTCTTTCATTCAGCTGTTCCTTCTGTTCTTTGAGAAGGCACAGGGCCCATCCCCGAATTTGTCTCCCCCTGAGCAGACTTCCCAGGCGCCCGTGGTCAGGGAGTTTGGAGTTCAGGTGTTTGTGGATTCGCAGCTGAGGTAATTCTTCCCAGGGCATTGTGGTTGTAAAGTCCCAGGAGGCATATGAGATCTCCCCAGTTGAAGGTAAGGCTGGAGTTCTGATAACAGTCAGTTTCCAATCACAGCTGTCTCCCCTTCAAGATGGCGCGGACTCTGTGGCAGAGCCGGCTACTCCAGGAGAGATTTCAGCAGCAGTAGAGGCTGCTGAGTCACAGGAGGCTGATCCGCCAGTCCCCAACAGTCCCTTGAAGTATAGCTGTCCCTCACTCACAAATACTGACACTCCCCGCACGTGCACGCACTCTCCTTTCCTTCTCTCACTCTCACACTATCTAGCAGCCTGCAGTCCCATTGGCAGCCATCTTTAAAACTCTTCTAAGATTTTTATGGTTTCCTTACTTACATTTAAGCCTTTTATCCATCTTGCATTTATTTTTGTGTATGGTGTAAGTTGTTGGTCTAGTTTCTTTTCTTTCTTTCTTTTTTTTTTTTTTTGCATGTATCTGTCCAATTTTCCCAACACCATTTATAGAAGAGATTGTCTTGATTCCATTGCATGCTCTTGCCTCCTTTGTCAAATATTAATTGGGCATAATGACTTGGATCAATTTCTGGGTTCTCTGTTCTGTTCTATTGATCTCTATGCCCATTCTTGTGCCAGTACCAGGCTGTTTTGATTACGGTGGCTTTGTAGTATAACTTGAAATCTGATTCTTCTAACTTTGTTTTTCTTTTTCAAGATTGCTGCAGCTATTCAAGGTCTTTTTTTGGTTCCATATAAATTTTTAGAATATTTTTTCTAGCTCTATGAAATATGCCATTGGTATTTTAATAGAGATTGCATTGAATCTGTATATTGCCTTGGGTAGCATGGACATTTTAATGATGTTGATTCTACCAATCTATGAACATAATATGTTCTTCCACTTGTTTATATCTTCATTTATCTCTTTTTTCAAAGTTCTGTAGTTTTCCAAGTACAGGTCTTTTGCCTCCTTGGTTAAATTTATTTCTAATATCTTAATATTTTGTTGCAATGGTAAATGGGATTGTTTATTTAATTTGGGATTGTTTTTCTAAGAATTCATTATTGGTGTATAAAAAGCTGTCCATTTTTAGGTGTTGATTTTTGTATCCTGCTACATTACCAAATTCATTTATTAAATCTAGTAGTTTCTTGATGGAGTCTATGTAAAATATCATGTCATCTATGAATAATGAGAGTTTTACTTCCTCCTTTCCAATCTGGATGCCTTTTTTTAAAAAAATATATTTTATTGATTTTTTTACAGAGAGGAAGGGAGAGAGATAGAGAGCTAGAAACATCGATGAGAGAGAAACATCGATCAGCTGTCTCCTGCACAACTCCCACTGGGGATGTGCCCGCAACCCAGGTACATGCCCTTGACCGGAATCGAACCTGGGACCTTTCAGTCCGCAGGCCGACGCTCCATCCACCGAGCCAAACCGGTTTCGGCCTTTTATTTCTTCTTTTTGTCTGATCGCTGTGGCTAGGCCTTCCAGTACTATGCTGAATAAGAATGGTGAAAGTGGACATCCCTGGCTTGTTCCTGTTCTTAGGAGAAATGGTTTTAGTTTTCACCCATTGAGTATGATGTTGGCTGTAGGTTTTTCATATGAGGCTTTTATCACTTTGCTGAGAGTTTTTATCAAAAATTGGTGTTGGATATTGTCGAATACTTTTTCTGCGTCTATTGATATAAATATTTGATTTTTGTCTTTGAATTCGTTTACCAGGTGTACCGGTTAATAATGTGAATCTCTTTCAATAGATGGAATTACACATATGTTGATTTATATGCGATTTGATATGTATACTATTTTGTTGTATTGACAGCTAGCTTCAAAACTTCATATGTCAAATTTGCTGAAGGTGTTAACATCATAGATATTTTTAGGCTTAAAAATGTCGAATTTTGTGCCAAAAAAAGAGCATTTGTGGGAAGTTTTAATTCATTACTTTATTTTGAAGAAAAGTGCTGCTGAAAGTTATTGTATACTTTGGGAAGCTTATAGTGAACATGCTCCATCTCAAGATACTTGTGAATGCTGGCTTAAATGCTTTAAAAATAATGATTTCGATGTGAAAGACAAAGAACGTCCAGGTCAACCGAAAAAGTTTGAAGACCAACAATTACAAGCATTATGGGATGAAGATGCATGTCAAACTCAAAAACAACTTGCAGAAAGATTAAACGTTGCTCAACAAACAATTTCTGATAGTTTATAAGAAATGGGAAAGATTTTAAAAGAAGGAAAATGGGTGCCACATAAACTGAATGAAAGACAAATGGAAAACAGAAAAGTCATCATTAAAATGTTGCTTCAATAGCATGAAAGAAAGTCTTTTTTGCGTCGAATTGTGACTGGTGATGAAAAGTGGATTTATTTTGAGAATCCCAAATGCACAAAATCATGAGTTGACTCAGGTCAACCATCAACATCGACTGCAAGGCCAAATCACTTCAGAAAGAAGACAATGCTCTGCGTTTGATGGGATCAGGAAGGTATGGTGTATTATGAGCTTCTAAAACCAGGTGAAACCATTAATACTGATCGCTACTGACAACAAATAATCAATTTGAACCACGCTTTGATCATGCAATGACCAGAATGTGCCAGAAGACACGGCAAAGTAATTTTGCTTCATGATGATGCACCATCACACACTTCAAAATCAATTAAAGACACGTTAAAAGATCTTACCTGTGAAGTATTAACCCACCCACCATATCTCCAGACCTTGCTCCTTCAGATTACCACTTGTTCGGATCAATGGCACACACACTTTCTGAGCAGCACTTCAAAACGTATGAAGAAGTAGAAAATTGTGTCTCTGAGTGGTTTGCCTCAAAACAAGAAAAGTTCTATTGGGACGGTATGCACAAATTACCTGAAAGATGGGGGAAATGTGTAGCTAGCAATGGACATTACTTTGAATAAAGCACTTTTGATGTTTCTCTTGAAATTATCGTGTTTTTTTTTATTACAAAATTCGCTATTATTAACCGGTACACCTGGTATGTGATGTATCACATTTATTGATTTGTGAATATTGTACCAGCCTTGCATCCCTGGAAGGGATTCTACTTGGTCATGCTGTATGATCTTTCTAATGTAATGCTGAATCCAATTTGCTAGAATTTTGTTGAGGATTTTAGTAATCTATGTTCATCAGGGATATTGGCCTGTAATTCTCTTTCTTTGTAGTGTCTTTATCTGGTTTTGGAATTAGGTTAATGCTGGCTTCTTAAAAATAGTTTGGAAGTGTTCCTTCCTCTTAGATTTTTTAGAATAGTTTTAGGAGTTAGTTCATCTTGGAATGTTTGATTAAACTCCCCTGTGAAGCTGTACAGACCCAGGTGAGAATAAACAAATAATCTTTTCTGTTAAAGAAGGGAGTTTAGGCAGCTGCTATTTTGGCTTACATGACTTGCAGCTCTCCCTTGTGGGCCGCCATTTTCAAATAGCAAAAGTCAACCCCTTTCTTTAAATTAGGCAATCATGCAAGAGTGTGAGCCTAAGCTCTTCCAATAAAGAGTGAGAGACAGATCATATGTGTCAAGAATAAAAAGCCAAGCGGACCACAGCTCAGTGTGTGTGTTCCTTCCACACCATGTGTGTGCACACCTTCTGCTGTAGTAAAGATATTTTCCTTGCTCTCTGGCTCCTATGTATGTTTTGTGTTTTACCAGGACCCCTGATTTGGGGGCCTCACCTTATATCTAACAATTTGGGAGTTCATCTGGGATTCCATTTGTCCCTATGGGGGGCAATTGGACCCCTCTCCTGAAGAGGCAAACCGCACTGCCAAGTTATGGTGGCCTCAGCCATTACCACCCCCCACCTTCATCCAACTATGAGCTCAGGATCGAGAGGCAGCCAGCAACACAGAAGAGGCCCAAGCAAGCAAGAAACACAGTAATCAGGTAACCTCATGTATGAGCCAAGGTGGGAAATTGGACTGAGTACTACTTTGGTGATTGGGTATCCTCG
Organism: Myotis lucifugus; assembly: GCF_000147115.1. NCBI lineage: Eukaryota > Metazoa > Chordata > Mammalia > Chiroptera > Vespertilionidae > Myotis > Myotis lucifugus. The sequence continues at coordinate 263,272 of NW_005871098.1, forward strand.
GAGGTCAGGTGTATGTAAGTGGGATGTGTCTTGGACATAAAGCAAGTGTGGAGTTCTGATCTGTGACTCTGTTTTCCTGAGAGGGAAACAGCCAGAGAGGGATGAAGCGGGTATTGGGGAGTGCGAGAAATCTCAAATATGGGGGATTGAGCACAGTGGAGAAATCTCCAATATGGGAGGTTGAGTACATAGTCACAAAGGACTTTCTGAGGATGTGAAACAAAAATTCTAGGCCTAGGGAATACATTCCCCAAATAGTCCATTGGGAGAATGCAGAGGTTCTGGGGAAGGGAAGTCCCCAAACCAGGCACAGTAGACGTTGCTCTGCTTCAGTGGTGTTTTTATGGAAGGCATTCTGTGGTATCTGTGGGTCATATGCACTTGTATAAGACTGTTTCTGTTGATGTTTTGTGTCTCTTTGTTGTTTGGTTTAATTTGTTTAAAGATGGGGCATGTCCCACTTTGGGGAATCCCAGTTATGTGTTGCAAGGCTAAACACATGGCAGAGAAGGCAGGAACATCTCAGCAGCTGCCAAGAATTCTTAATCTTGGGGACTCTTCCTGCTTTCCCTCTCAGGGAGTCAGCTGCCAGAAACTCTTAGCTAGTGAGATTTTTGTCTATGTGTCTGTAATGTAATTTTGGTTACTGATTTACTTTGCTTGCTTTCTATTTTGGGGGGCACTGAGTTTGGCATGGGGAAGTAGGGATTACAGGCATGGGGAAGTAAGCAATTCAGGTTAGCGTGGGACTCCATTATTTGGGCAACAAGTTTAATGTTTCCATGATGATGGGCAGTTCTTGAATGAGAATCCAAGTTTGACCCCCAGTTCCCTGGGGCATGTAACTTAAAACTTTGAGGTTTCTGGGTTAAATGGTAAAAATTATTCATCTGAATTTGCCTCCTATAGAGAATCTAGAGGATGGGTTTGAATCTGTTACTGAATAAGTCTTGTATTTTGTTTTTTAAAATGTGAATATATTGCTAATTTGATGAATGTTAATTACTTACATTGTCACCTAAAAAAATTAAGGTTTCTAAGGGCTAACAATTCTAATTGGAAAGAAATGTTGGTTTTGGTGTCATTTGAAGGAAAAATAAAGTGGGTTCTGAAAGTTGTAAGGTTTGTGAAGAAGGATAATGTTTGTAAAGAGAAATGTTGAAAGGAAGTTATATAAATGATACATGCCAGTAAGCCAGGATAAGTAGAATAGGGAAACTGAGATAGTTAAACAGCAATTTGGAGCATCTTCCCTAAACCATGGACACTTAAGAATAAATAATTTGCATTTTACCTCCTAACAAGAGGACAAATAGCTTATATCAACATACTCAGGGAGACAGCAGAAATCCAATTAGTGTCATTTGCTGGCCACTCCCAAGGACGAATGAAGTTAAACTATTTTTACCTAGAATTGGCTTTAGGTTATTCCAATGCCTTGAGATCTTCCTACAATAAAGAATAGGGACCAATTTTTAAGAACTATTTATTGGGTATCTCTTCTACTTTAATCTCTCTCAGGTTAGAAGGCCTCCTGACCCAAGGCCCTCCTGTTGAGTTTCCGGTTCATCACCATTGACCAGGAGACTATGTTCATTAATCAAGACTTGGAAGGGAAACAAGTTGGAACCCTCCTGGGAAGGACCCTGCCTTGTTTTGCTTACCACTGAGGCTGTTGTTTTGACTGAATATTGGGGTAGACCCATCACACCTGGATTAAGGATGGACCACCAGCTTCTCCAGGTGGAGACACCTCAACTTGGACGGCCATACCAGGACATATCTCCTTGAAATTAATGCTAAAGAAACTAAGCAGTCTATTTGCTTTAAGGCTCCGACAAATTGCAGGGGCTTACAATGTGGGCTGGGGAAATGTGTAAAATCCAGATCATGCTTACCCAGTTAAATTATTGATTATAGATAACTTGAATGATTTGGATACTTCAGCCTTTAGGCCAAAAAGATTGGCTAGGACTAGATTTAGGAATAGATGTCACAGAAAAAGATCCCCTAGGCCACTGCTACCACATGCAAATAGAATATCCTATATAATAAAGAGATAATATGCAAATTGACCCTCACTCTGTCACACCGTCACAAGATGACTGCGCCCACAGCGGAGGCGGGGTTCCCGTAATGAGCTGTAACGAGCTATCAGCAGGGACCTGAGGCTGCGTGATGCCAAGCCAGGGCAGGGGGCCTGAGGCCTCACCCCCTGCCCCGGTGCCAGGCTGGAGGACCTCAGGCCACGCCCCCACCCCAGCACCTGGCCAGGGGACCTGAGGGGGCACTGTGGGACCTGAGGCTGTGCCCCCCACCCAGCAGGGCTTAATGGGGGTGGGGCCAGCCGGGTCTGGATCTCACTCAATGGAGGTGGGGTCGGCCAGGTCTGGGTCTCGTGCAATTTTGAGGTGCATGTGGGTGGGTGGGGACTTGACTCTGGGTCCCATGATGTGCCCCAGACTCTGACAGGAGAAAGATTTTCATATACATTTTACTAATTTTCTTTCATCTCTGACACTTCTATTATAGAGAAAGGGAAAATAGCAATTTTAAAATATTTCCTCTAATCAATTCTCTTTTAATGTGCATGAATTTCATGCATGGGGCCACTAATAAGATATAAGGCTGGAATTGATTAAATATATATTCTGTTTGTGCCCTAAATAAAAACAACTGGAAGGCTAGAGGCCCAAGTGGTTCCATTTCTATTTGGATGGACCTCAGATAGTAACAAGATGGAATGTGTGCTTGTCCTGTACCAGGAGGAAACCACCTGGGGAAACGCTTCCTGTAAGACTCTCTCCCTATTGTTTCCATCCAACAGAGGTAAAGAGCAAGGATCCCACAAAATGATCCAGTCCCTGTCCTTTGACATAAACTATACCTCTTGCCTCTCAAGGGGAGGAACAGTACTTGGAGTTTATAAGAAATTTTTCTGGATACATAAATGGCCAAGTATCCTCAGAAACCAATCATTCTGCACTGTCGATACCTTGTGCTGATGTCTATTGGTATTTCCAGGGACCATTACTTGTGCCCTTGCCCAGGAGTTGGAGAACTTGTGCTCTGATACAATTGGCTATCCCTTTCACTTTGGCATATCATAAATCTTTTTTAATGGCAGACAAACTAGGAAGAAGAGAGAGAGAGAGTTCAGGGAGCTCCTTCAATCCTCATATTTACACAGATTCCATTGGGGTTCCAGGAGGGGTGCCAAATGAGCTTAGAGTTAGAGATCAGATTGCTGCAGAATTTGAATGTGTCCTGTTCTGGTGGCTCACTGTAAATGAGAATGTGGATTGGATTAATTATCTATATATATAAAAGCCTAAATGACTGGCTGATCTGCCAATCAGCCAGTAGCTATGATGTACACTGACCACCAGGGGGCAGATGCTCAATGCAGGAGCTGCTGAGCGACAGCAACTTTGCAGAGTGCCCTCTTGCACTCCTGGACCCGTCAGGGGATGTTGAACTGCTGGTTATGATCCAATCCCCATGGACCAGGCCAAGGCACCCCATCAGTGCACGAATCTGTGCACCGGGCCTCTAGTATCTATAATAATAAAAGCATAATATGCTAATTAGACTGGACAGCAGAACAACCTTCCAGACATCATTCCAGACCTCCTTCCAGACAAAGCCATGGTGGCAGGGGCTGAGGTAGAAATGGTTAGGCGTAATCAGGCAGGCAGACGAGCGGTTAGGGGTGATGAGGCAGGCAGGCAGGCAGGCAGTTGAGTGGTTAAGAGCCAGTGGTCCCAGATTGCAAGAGGGATGTCCTGGATTGTGAGAGTGTGCAGGCCAAGCTGAGGGACCCGCCCCCCCATGCACAAATTTTATGCACCAGGCCTCTAGTTTACTATAACCAGCAAAGGATTGTTAAATATACTCAAGATACAGATAAAGGAATAGCTAAACAACTACATGCCACCAGCAGGATGACATGGAAGAATAGGTTGGCCTTGGATATGATTCTGGCAGAAAAGGAGGAGTATATGTAATGTTGGGGGGCCAGTGTTGTACATTCGTCTCTGACAACACAGCCAGACAGAACCATCACTGAGGCATCACAGGGATTAACAACTCTAGTTAATGAGTCAGCTGGGAATCCTGAAATTGAGGATTCTTTCTCTGATTAAGCAATGGTACTGAAAGTGGAAGGGAATGATGGGATACCTATTCACCTCTTTGATTATGAATTACAGTGATGTATAAGAGGTCTTATTTAAAGGTTAATTGAAACTGCATTGACCAAGCAGCAAAATAATCTTCTCCTAGTCCTAGACCAGGGGTCCTCAAACTACGGCCCGCGGGCCACATGCGGCCCGCCGAAAACATTTATCCGGCCCGCCAGGTGTTTTTGCTGCTGCTGCTTGTTGCTTAGCAGCCGACTCATCCTGGGCCCGCAGTGCGCATGTGAGGAATGTGCGCCGCACTCTCCGACTCCCTTCCTTCTCTCTGTCTCTCGACTCCTCCTCTCAGTCTCAGGTGTGATCGGACGAGTCATGAGCTTGCCTGTGCAGAGCCTGCTGCTGCCTGAGGACCGAGGTAAGGACAAGTTAGGATTTATTGTTTTTTTGAAGTTAGGAGAGCCTTTTTTTTGAAGTTTTGTTTTTTTACTTCAAAATAAAATATGTGCAGTGTGCATAGAAATTTGTTCATAGTTTTTTTTTTTAAACTATAGTCCAGCCCTCCAACGGTCTGAGGGACAGTGAACTGGCTCCCTGTTTAAAAAGTTTGAGGACCCCTGTCCTAGACAGTGCAGAGTATGAAAGTCAATGAATGTTAGCCAAGTTTAAAGAAAAGAGTTTAAATAAAGAAAAGGGGGGGCGGGTTGTGAGAATAAACAAATAATCTTTTCTGCCAAAGAAGGGAATTTAGGCAGCCATCATTTTGGCTTACATGACTTACAGCTCCCCTGCAGGCCACCATTTTGAAACAACAAAGGTCAACCCCTTCCTTTAAAATAGCCAATCATGCAAGAGTTTGAGCCTAAGATCTTTCAATCAAGAGTGAGGGACAGATTACATGTGTTAGGAATAAAAAGCTGAGTGGAGCACAGCTCAGTGTGCATTTGTTCTTAGACCATGGGTGTGCACACCCTTCTGCAGGAGTAAAGGTATTTTCCTTGCTGTCTGGCTCCTGAGTATGCTTTGTGTTTTACCCAGGCTTTTGTTAGCTGGGAGTTTTTTTTTTAATTACTGCTTCTATTTCATCAGTTTTTATTGGCCTATCAAGTTTTCTGCTTTTTCCTGATTCAATTTTAGAAGATTATATTTTTCTAAGAATTGGTCCATTTCATTCTCATTTTCTGGCTACTATGTTCATTGCATTTTCTTACTACCTTTGCATTTCTGTGGTGTCAGTGGTTACTTCGCCACTTTCCTTTCTGATTTTATTTATTTGGATCCTCTCTCTTTGTTTCTTGATGAGTCTGGCTAATGGTTCATCCGTCTTGTTTATCTTTCAAAGAACCAGCATTTGGCTTTATTGATTTTTTGTATTATTATTATTTTTTTAGTATCTATGTCATTTATTACTGCTCTAATCTTTATTATTTCCTTCCTTCTACTTACTCTAGGCTTTTCTTGTTATTCTTTTTCTAGTTCTTTAAGTTGTAGGGTTAAATAATTTATTGTTGACTTTCCTTGTTTTTTTGAAGTAGGCCTGTAGTGCTATAAACTTCCCTCTCAGGACTGCTTTTGCTGTATCCCAGAGATTTGCGGTTGTTGTATGTTCATTTTCATTTGTTTCCAGAAAGTATTTTATTTCTTTCTCCATATCATTGGTATCCCATTCATCGTTTAATAACATGCTATTTAGCTTCCATGAGTTTGAATGTTTTGGGGTTTTATTATAGTTGATTTCTAATTTCATTCCACTGTGATCTGAGAAGATGCTTGACATTGTTTCAATCTTTTTGAACTTGTAGAGACTTGTTTTGTTTCCTAACCTGTCATCTATCTTTGTGAATGACCCATGTGCACTTGAGAAGAATGTATATTCTGCTGCTTTGGGGTGAAATTTTCTATAAATGTCAACTAAATCCATCTGATCCAGTGTGTCCTTTAGAATCACTGTTTCCTTGTTAAGTTTTTGTCTTGAAGGTCAAACCAGTGAAGTCAATGGGGTGTTAAAGTCTCATACTATGACAGTATTGTTGTCAATATCTCCCTTAAAGTCCTCTAGAATTTTTTATATATTTAGGTGATCCTATATTGGGTGCATATATTTACCAGGGTTATATTCTCTTTTGGATGGATCCCTTTAGTATTATGTAGTGTCCTTTGTTGTCTCTTGTTATGGCCTTGATTTTGAAGTCTATTTTTTCAGATGTGAGTATTGCTATCCCAGCTTTTTATTCTTTTTCATTTGCATGGAAATTTTTTTCCCATCCCTTCACTCTCATCCTGTGTATGTCTTTTGTTCTGAGGTGGGTTTCTTGTAGAAACACATAGTTGGGTCATGTTTTTGTATCTATTCAGCTACCCCATGTCTTTTTATTGGAGTTTTTATTCCATTTACATTTAAAGTTATTATTGATTGGTAATTATTTATTGCCATTTTAATTCTGTATGCCTAGGTTTCTCTCTCTTTCTTCTTGTCATTACAACAGTCCCTTTAGCATTTCTTGTAATGTTGCCTTCATGGTGATGTACTCCTTTAACCTTTTTTTTTTTTTTGTCTGGGAAGCTCTTTATTTGACCATCTATTTTGAATGATAGCCTTGCTGGGTATAGTAATCTTGGCTTCAGATCCTTGCTTTCCATTACGTTGAGTACTTATTGCCATTCCCTTCTGGCCTGCAGAGTTTCTGCTGAGTAATCAGGTGTCAGTCTTACTGGAGCTCTTTGTAGGTAACTGTTTGCTTTAATCTTGCTGCCTTTATGATTCTCTTTATCTTTAATTTTTGGCATTTTAATTATGATGTGTCTGGGTGTCAGCCTGTTTGGGTTCTTCTTGCTTGGGGTTTTCTGTGCCTCCTGAATCAGTGTGACTTTTTCCTTTACCAAGTTAGGGAATTTTTCTGCCATTATTTCCTCAAACACGTTCTTGATCCCTTTCTCCATTTCTGCCTCTTCTGGCACACCTGATATTCGAATATTATAATGTTTTCTGTTGCCTCACAGCTCCCTGAACCTCTCCTCCTGTTTTTTAATTGTTTTTTTCTTTTTGATTCTCTGATTGAGTGATTTTTTTCAACCCTGTCTTCTATTCAGTGATCTGATCCTCAGCTTCCACGAATCTGCTGTGTATTCCATCTAATGTGTTCTTTATTTTTGCTGTCATTCTTTATTTCTGTTTTCATAATTACTATATCTTTTCTCATGCTGTTGAGCATCTTTACCATCATTATTCTGCACTCTGTATCAGATAAATTTCTTATCTCCATTTCATTTATCTCTTCTTCTGGAGAATTCTCTTGTTCTTTAATTTATGGGTTGCTTCTTTCTCTTCTCATTTTCACTGCCTGTTTGGGTTTGTGACTATGTAGTAGGTAGATCTGCCTATGCCTCTTGATGTCTATTGCAGGGCAGTGTCAAATGCTGTTTCTCACTAATTAGATCAGGCAAAGACTCAAAGTGTCCAGAGACAACCACTGCCTACAGCCTGATAGGATTCAGTCTTGAATAGCCATCAAGCAATTGTGCACAGGTGTGGTGAAATTTTTTTCAACAGGGTGGGGAAATTGCTTTTGCTGGAAGCTAATTGTTATTCTCAGTCTCTTAATGGGCCTCAGAAACTCTGCACAGTGGTGCAAGGTGTTTTCCAGTAATGTGGGTTAACTGTCTTCCCCCCAGGCAAGGCCACCTGTATAGCAAAAGTCTGTTTGAGAAAGATGACTTCAGCATAGGAAACTGGGGTTTCTGCCTTCTGAGCTCTAACCCTAGAGCCCCTAATCCTGGATTCTGCTTATACAGCTCCAGTCCACTCTGCCATCTCTCTGCCAGAGCACAAGGTGAGTGGCTCAACAGGGTATTTTGTGTTGGCCCTTTAAGAGGGTGCCTGAATTTCCAGCTATCTCTCCCTGGCAGACACAAATCTTGCTGCATTTCACAGTCTGATGTTATGTGGATAACCTCAGTTTTGATGCTCTCTGCTCAGTCACCCAGCTTGAGGATTAGATCCCAGAGTTCTCAGTGGCAATCCCACATAGCTGAGATAGCTCTCCAGAACTTCCATTGCTGTCTCTGGGAGCCTGGCCAGCCCTTATGTGCCTCCTCCCCTCTTACCAGTCTCTCTGAGGTCTCCACTTTCAGTTCTCAAATATCAGGTTTCTCTCCAGCAATTCTTCCATCGATTATTCATGAAGTTTTTCTGTATTTCAGTTGTAATTCCTGTTTGGTCCTAGGAGTGTGTTCATGCAGCATCCACTTACTCCACTGCCATTTTTAATCTCTCCCTTCCAGTCTCTCTAGGTTATGGATTTGATCCCTGGTCAGGCACATACAGAAGGCAACTGACTGATGTTTCTCTCTCTCTGTTTCTTTTATTTTTATTTTAAAAAATAAAACAATGAACGGTAAGCTATTAGAGTTTAATGTGATCTTTACCCTTCACCAATAGATCATGTCACCTAACTTCCACATGCCCTACATTTCCTCTCTGTCACAAAATTTATTTCTTTTTTAAAGTATACTTTGAAGATAATTTAGAAATGACAATCCTATATAATAAAAGCCGAGTGACTGAAACGGTGGAACGACCAGAACGACCATGGCCCCTCGCTCCCCCAGTGGGGACCCCCACCCTGATAAGGGGTGTGGCCAGTTTTAAAACTCCCAGGGGCCCTTGCCCAGGCCGGCATCACCCCCAGTGGGAACCCCCACCCCGATCAGGGGTGTGGCCAGCCTGCAACCCCCCCACGGCCCCTCACCCAGTCCAGCTCTGGCCCCCAGCAGGGACCCCCTCCCTGATCAGGGGTTTGGCCAGCCTGTAAACCACCTGCAGCCCCTCAGCCTGGCTGGCCCCGCTCCCCAGCAAGGACCTACACCCAGATCTGGGGCCCCCATCAGGGCAGGTCAGATGGCCCTCACCTGTGCACCAGGCCTCTATCCTAAATAATAAAAGGGTAATATGCAAATTGACCCTAATGGTGGAACAACCAGAACAACCCTGGACCAGTTACTATGTGGTGTACTGACCACCTCTCAGTCCCTTTCCCTGGACAGCAGGCTCCGATCACCCAATGGTGAATGGGGAACCAGGGGTGGGTGGTGGATGATGCGGGCAGCACCAGGCCAAGGCCCCTGCCCCACTTGTTTTCCCACACACAGAGGGTGACCCACGGCAGGGCGGGGCCAGCAAGCAGGCAGGAACAGCCAACTTCTCAGTCCCTTCCCCTGGTCATCAGGCACTGATTACCCAATGGTGAATGGGGATTCAGGGGTGGGTGGCAGCGAGGAGCAGGGCCAACTGCTGGCAGCTGGGGAAGATGGCCCTGATCACAGGCCAGGCCTATGAACTGTACCCATGCATGAATTTCATGCACCAGGCCTCTAGTATGGCATTATGTTTGTCTCAACTCTTTCACTAAAGCCAACCTGGATTCCAGTCCTAATTCTACCACTTAATACCTGTGAGTCTTTGGCCTGGTTTCTTAACTTCTTGCACCGGCTAAGATTCTATGAAATTTACTGTTGCACATCTGAAGGTGTCCAGAAGTGGGAGATCCCAGACTTGGTGTATGTGTCTGGCTCTGTTTCTTTCTGATGCTCTTGACTTTTCTTATCCTGCAAGTTTTTGAACAGGTATTAACAAGTGTGCAACAGTTCTGGGCATTATTTTAACAGGAGGTATTGGGGGCTGGAGGAGTGGGGAGAGGAATTGCCTTTTTACATGTCTTTGCCCAGAAGCTGCTTAAAATGTTAAAAGACTTCCCCTCATGTCATTGGCCATATTTAGGTCACATGGTCATTCCTAAACCAATAGGGGTGGGGAAAGCAATTGCCACTCATAGGTAGCTGGTCAGACTCTTTCCCTAGAGCCATGCATAGAGTCAGCTTTCTCTGAGTCACATGGCAAGGAGGGAGTCTGTTTTAGAAAGTAAACAACATTGAGGTTCTGCCCTGGTAGGTTGTTCGGTGGGTTAGAACATCTTCCAACTATGCCAAGGTTGCAGGTTTGATCCCCTGTCAGGGCACATACAAGAATCAACCAATGCACAGAAAATAGTGCAGTGAAGGTCTAGGGAGGGTATAGGAGAAAGGGGAAGGGGGTAAATCGGGGGAGGGGGGCTTTCAACAATAAGGATACATTTATAAAATTGAAAAACATAAAAAAAAGAGAATCAAGCAATGAATGCATAATAAATAAGTGGAACAACAAATTGATGTCTCTCTCTCTCTCTCTCTCTCTCTCTCTCTCTCTCTCTCTGCCTTCTTTCTGAAATCAAATTTTTTTTTAATTACCTTCCATTAGGAAGTGAATAAATGGTTGGTGGCCAACATATTTACTATGGTTTCATTGCCCTCTTCTATGCTTCTTGCTTTCCCTGGAATTAAGTACATTTTAAAAAATTTAAGTGTTATGTTTTCAACTAGAGGCCCAGTGCATGAAATTCATGCTTGGGTACAGTCCCTAGGCCTGGCCTGTGATCAGGACCATCTTCCCCAGCTGCCTGCAACTGGCCCCGGCCCCGCCACCACCCACCCCAAGTTCCCCGTTTACCATTGGGTGATCAGAGCCTGCTGGCCAGAGGGAGGAATCGAGAGGTTGGCCGTTCCACCCACTCACCGGCCCTGCCCCTGCCGTAGGTTGCCCTCTGTGTGTGGGGCAACTGGCAGGATGGGAGCCTTGGCCTGGTGCCACCCCCATCCCCCACCACAAACCCCCAGTTCCCTGTTCACCACTGGGCGATTGGAGCCTGCCGACCAGGTAAAGAGACCAAGAGGTGGTCAGTGTGCCTCATAGTGACTAGTCGAGTAGTTGATCTGGTCATTCCACCATTAGGGTAAAATTGCATATTACCCTTTTATTATATAGGATAGAGGCCTGGTGCATGGGTGAGGGCCAGCTCGCTTGCCCTGATGGGGACCCCAGATTGGTGTGGGGTCTCTGCAGGGAGGCAGGGTTGGCTGGGGTGAGGGGCCATGGGTGGTTTGCAGGCTGGCCACGACCACAGTGGGGGTGGGGGGTCGCCACTGGGGGCAGGGCCAGCTGGGGCAAGGGGCCGCTGGGTGGTTTGCAGGCAGGCCACACCGCCTATCAGGGTGGGGGGTCCGTGCTGGGTGGCGGGGCCAGTCCAGGCAAGGGGTTTGCAGGCCAGCCACGTGCCAAATCGGTGTGGGGGTCCCCACTGGGGGGTAGGGCAAGCCAGGACAAGGGGTGGTAGTTGTTCTATTCTCTGGTCATTCTGGTCATTCCATCGTTTCAGTCGCTGGGCTTTTATTATATAGGACTAGAGGCCCACTGAATGAAATTCGTGCACAGTGGGGAGGTCCACTCAGCCCAGCCTGCACCCTCTCCAATCCGGGACCCCTTAGGGGATGTCCGACTGCCCTGGATCGGGCCTAAACCAGCAGTCAGACATCCCTCTCACAATCCAGGACAGCTGGCTCCTAACTGCTCACCTGCCTCTGGCCTGATCGCCCCTAACTGCCTCTGCCTGCCAACCTGATCACCCCTAACTGTTCCCCCTGCCAGCCTGGTCGCCCCTCACTGGCCCCCCTGCCGGCCTAGTCACCCCCAACTGCCCCCCTGCTGGCCTGGTCACCCCCAACTCCCCCTCGCCAGCCTAGTTGCCCCCAACTTCCCCCCCTGCCAGCCTGGTTTCCCCTCACTGCCCCCCTCTGCTGGCCTGGTCACCCCCCAACTGCCCCCCCTGCTGGCCTGGTTGCCCCTAACTGCCCCCCTCTGCCAACCTGGTCGCCCCTCACTGCCCCCCCCCCCCGATGGCCTGGTTGCCGCCAACTGAGCCCCCTGCCAGCCTCATCATCTCCCACTGCCCCCCTCTGCTGGCCTGGTGGCCCCTCACTGCCCCCCCTGCCGGCCTGGTCACTCAACACACCTACTGTTCAGTTGTTTGGTCATTCTTCACTAACCCCCCTGCCGGCCTGGTCACCCCACTCAGCCTGTTCAGTCATCCGTTCACTTGTTTTGGATGTGACGGCCCCTGTCTCTTTATACATATACTAGTAGCCTGGTGCACGAAATTCGTGCACATTAAAAGGGAATTAATTGCCCTAACTGTTTTGGCTCAGTGGATAGTGCGTTGGCCTGCGGACTGAAAAGTCCCAGGTTCGATTCCGGTCAAGGGCATGTACCTTGGTTGCGGGCACATCCCCAGTGGGGAGTGTGCAGGAGGCAGCTGATTGATGTTTCTCTCTCATCAATGTTTCTAACTCTCTATCCCTCTCCCTTCCTCTCTGTAAAAAATCAATAAAATATTTTTTTTTAAAAAGGGAATTAATTAGCGGAGATATTTTAATATTGCTATTTGCCCTTTCTCTATAATAGAAGTGTGAGAGATGAAAGGAAATTAGTAAAATGTATATGACAATAATATATAAATTTATTAGTAAATAAACAGTAACAAAAGAATATAACAACAGAGACATGATATAAAAACGACAAAAACATGATATGAAAACAATAAAAACATGATATGAAAACAACAAAAACATGATATAAAAACAACAGTGATGCAAACAATGACTGATAAAGTGATTAAACTTATTCTAATATCTCCCTGTACACCACATTAAGAGTGAAAACACTTTCAGAGTGCTTGACTAATTTCCCTTGTGATGAAGTATCTAGAACTTTAACTGTAACGTCACATGCTCTTCAAACTCGAGAGAAAGCAACATATAACTGACCATGTGCAAAAATGGGTTCAGGTAGGAATATACCTACTCTGTCTAGAGTTTGTCCTTGTGATTTATTAATAATCATCGCAAATGCTGGCATCATGGGAAACTGTCATCGAATTAATTTAAATGGGAGGCAAGTGTCAGACGGGGACAAATCAGTTCTTGAAATCAGAACAACCTCTCCCTCTGCAGATCCTGTTAATACTTCAGCTTCGATAATGTTAAGTCGTAATCTTTTGTTAATAAATCTGGTACCATTACAAAGACCCCATTTACTATTAAGATTTCTCAATAGCATGATGATTGCACCACTTTCAATTTTAATTTATGACACAGCATTCCTGAAGGAGTAATAATATTAAGAAATTTGATGGCAAAATTTTCTTTTTCAGCATCATCTGTTGAATCAATGGAATCATCACTCAAATATGTGTGAAAATCTCCATCGAGTATATCCAAAATTTCTTCATTTAATTTTTGAACGTGCTCATTTTTTTGAACAAAGAATTTCATGTTTAGATATATTTTCAATATTATCTATAGATATACTATTTCAAAGGTAGCTTCAATAATAGATCCATTAGAGAAACCAAGATGGCGGCATAGGTTAACGCGGGAGTTTGCTGCCTTGAACAACCACATCAAAAATACAACTAAAAGATGGAACGGACATCATCCAGAACCACAGGAAGGCTGGCTGAGTGGAAGTTCTACAACTAGGAGGAACCAAGAATCAGAGGAGGCACAGTGCTGAAGTAAAATACTAAGGTGCGGAGTGCGCACGGCGCAGGCTGGTGGCTGAGGGCGCGGTTGTCTGTTTCAATTCAGAGGGAGCCTCAGACTCTGAGCTCCAGATCCAGGCGAGTCTCTAGGGACCCAGACTCAAATGGGAGAAGCGGGACTGTCTGGCTTCGGTCCCTCCGAGGTTTGCAGCTGTTGCTGGGACAGAGAGGCAGAGCCCCTGGGGACGGACTGAGAGCAGCCATAACTGCTCCCTCCTCCGCCCTGTTGATCCCGTGGGACCCACCCCGCCCAAGCCCTGCACAGAGCCATTTGCCGGATAGCCTCAGGCAAAGGCTAGATTAGCACCTCCCTAGAGGACAGAAGTTCTCCCACTGCAAACACAGCTGATTCTCACAGCCAGTTGGCCTGGATGTCAAGTAGTAATTACCTACAACAATCAAGGCTTGACTACAAAACTGCTCACAGAGACCACAAGGGGGTGCACCAAGAGTGTCTACCTCAGGTAATTGGGACACTTAACACGGAAAGCCACTCTATCGACACAGTGAAGCATAAAAAAATGCCAAGACAAAGAAACAGGCCACAAAGGACAGAACCGGAGGAAAGCAGGCTACTGGATATAGAATTCAAAACCACACTTTTGAGGTCTCTCAAGAGGCTTCTAGAGGCTGTCGATAAACTTGATGAGATGTACAGGAAATCTAATGAGACCCTCAATGGTGTGATAAAGGACCATCTAGAAAGTAAGCATACACTGACTGAAATAAAGAATATTATACAGACTCCCAACAGCAGACCAGAGGAGCGCAAGAATCAAGTCAAAGATTTGAAATGTGAGGAAGCAAAAAACACCCAACCAGAAAAGCAAAATGAAAAAAGAATCCAAAAGTGTGAAGATAGTGTAAGGAGCCTCTGGGACAGCTACAAGCATACCAACATCAGAATAATAGGGGTGCCAGAAGATGAGAGAGAGCAAGATATTGAAAACCTATTTGAAGAAATAATGGCAGAAAACTTCCCCCACTTGGTGAAAGAAATAGATTTACAGGTCCAGGAAGCGCAGAGAACCCCAAACAAAAGGAATCCAAAGAGGACCACACCAAGACACATCATAATTAAAATGCCAAGAGCAAAAGACAAAGAGAGAATCTTAAAAGCAGCAAGAGAAAGAAACTCAGTTACCTACAAGGGAATACCCATATGACTGTCAGCTGATTTCTCAACAGAAACTTTGCAGGCCAGAAGGGAGTGGCAAGAAATATTCAAAGTGATGAATACCAAGAACCTACAACCAAGAGTACTTTATCCAGCAAAGCTATCATTCAGAATTGAAGGTCAGATAAAGAACTTCACAGATAAGGAAAAGCTAAAGAAGTTCATCACCACCAAACCAGTATTATATGAAATGCTGAAAGGTATCCTTTATGAAGAGGAAGAAGAAGAAAAAGGTAAAGATACAAATTATGAACAACAAATACGCATCTATCAACAAGTGAATCTAAGAATCAAGTAAATAAATAATCTGATGAACAGAATGAACTGGTGATTATAATAGAATCAGGGACATAGAAAGGGAATGGACTGACTATGCTTGGGGGGGGAGGGATGTGGGAAATTCGGGAAGAGACTGGACAAAAATCGTGCACCTATGGATGAGGACAGTGGGTGGGGAGTGAGGGCGGAGGGTGGGGTGGGAACTGGGAGGAGGGGAGTCATGGGGGGAAAAAAGAGGAACAAATGTAATAATCTGAACAATAAAGATTTAATTATTAAAAAAATAAAATAAAGTTAAAGATAAACAAACAAAAAAAATAATAGATCCATTACATATCATTTCACAGGGGATTTCAGTAATATCCATTCCTAAATGAAAACTGCTATCAAGTTTGCCATCTCAAGTTTTGCTAACTATTCACTATAAGCAGAATCCTCTGATCTCATATTTGTTTTAAGAGACAATTTATTGAAACATTCCCAAACATTACAGTACTTTAAACTCGTTTGTACTATGGCCGATCCCATAGCATGCGGTATAATACTGAGATATTGTTGAAAATCCTCTCCAAGAAGGAGAACTTTCCCACCAAATACAACATTCAAATTCATAATTTCTCTTAGTAATCTGTCTATGGCATTTATAGCATGACTGGTTGCCATGATGCATTCATCAATAATGAGATGTTGGGCCTTTTTAATAGTTTTAGCAACTTCACTGTTTATATCGAGTCTAGAAATTGAAGTTTCATTTAGTGGAATTGGTCATTTATATTGGGAATTAAAGGTTCTTCCACCGAGAAGTAAATTTGCAGCAATTCCTGTAGACACTGTGGGGAAAACAGTACCACCACAACCTCTAATATAATGTATTAAAACTTTATTTTGGGGAGCCACTACAGTGTTTTGGACAAGTTCGAGCCTTGGACTGATGAGAGGGCACAGTCCTCTCATTGCCATGTGCAAGTCCCAGCTTGGAGGGCGGGGCCCTCCCAGCACAATTTTAGCCAACAGCTATAGTTGTAAGCTTCAACCTATGCTCCAAACACGTGGCCCCACGTGCCTGAGTGATGTAGGATTGATAGAGTTCAGGTGCATGTAATTGAGTAGGATTGAAACCCAGGAGAATGTTGTAAACATCATGGTTATGCCCTTACTTTGCCTCGTGGCATCTGCTATAAAATAAAGACATGGCTGTGGGCATGGTCGCTGTCTCTCAGAGAAGCAGCATCCCAGCAAGACCCAGATTTCATTCTCTTGTCTGTCTTTTCTAAGCCTTTCAGCTGCCCCCACTCAGGTTCACCCTTGGCCTTGCTGGTGCAGCACACTTTATAAAGATATGCCTCCACACTCTGAGGGCAGGTTCCTCCCTCAAACCCCGCCCTTACAGGAAACAGCTCCGGGAAACAGCTCGGGGGAGGGCGCAGCTGTTTCCAAGACAACTCCTGCAGGACTGACTTCCTTCCACTTGGTCGCGATTCTGGCCATGATGTTACACCCAGAGTTTTTATATAAGTAGATATAGATGTGCTGTACTTTTAATTGATTTTTTAAAAAATGTATCTTTATTGTTGAAAGTGTCACAGAAGCCTCTCCCATTTTCTCCATTGACCCCCTCCACCCTGTCCCCATCCCTCCCAGGCCTTCACCACACTATTGTCTGTGTCCATGGACTCTGCATGTATGCATTAATATTAATCTCTCCCCAACCCATTCACCCCCCTAAATTAATTGACTTTAGAGAGAGAGGAAAGGAGAGAAAGAAACATCGGCCTTTTGTTCCACTTATTTATGCATTCATTGGTTGGTTTTTGTATGTGCCCTGACCAAGAATAGAACCTGCAACTTTAGTATACTGGGATGATGCTCTAACCAACTGAGCCTCTTGCCCAGCGCCAATATGTTGTATTTTTAAACACTTCTTCAAAGTAGACATCATGGGTAGGAACACAATTATTCTAAGGATTGAAGTTCCATATTATTTTGCCTATATTCAATGGCATTTATTTAGTTTCTGCTTCATTTTAGTCACTGAGGCAGTGAGGATATAGTGGTAAACATGACACACAAAATTCCTGCCTTCTCAGAAATTATCTACACTAATATAAGAGAAACATGCAAATTGGTGTCACTTCGCTATGCCCACCAGCCAATCGGATGGGTATGCAAATTAACCCAACAAAGATGGCTGTTAATTTGCATATGGAGTGAAGACTGAAGACTGAAGACTGAAGAGGTGCCCTAACCGGTTTGGCTCAGTGAATAGAGCGTTGGCCTGCGGACTGAAGGGTCCCAGGTTCGATTCCGGTCAAGGGCATGTACCTTGGTTGCGGCACATCCCCAGTAGGGGGTGTGTAGGAGGCAGCTGATCAATGTTTCTCTCTCATCAATGTTTCTAACTCTCTATCCCTCTCCCTTCCTCTCCCTTCCTCTCTGTAAAAAAATCAATAAAGAAAAAGACTACATATATATATATATATATATATATATATATATATATATATATAAAGTTTCCATTAGTTTAATAAAAAAAAGACTGAAGAGGCTTGGCTTCTCCCCTCCGGCTGCAGTGGAGAAGCCAAGCCTCGAGGCTTGGGTTCTCCGCTGTGGCCAGACCAAAGGCCTGGGTCCCGGGTGCCGGAGGAAAACCAGTGCCGGCAGCCAGGTGAAGGAAGGCCTATTGCACGAATCTCTTCGTGCAACAGGCCTCTAGTTATAAATAAACAAGAAAACAAATATTTCTGATGGTGCTAAGTGCTGACAAGAAGAAGAGAGTAATTTTGGGGCCTGGAAATTCTTTAGGTTGAGGAAGTTAGGCATAACCTTCTGAGGAGGTGAACTGTGAGGAAGGGAGTAAGCTATTTTTAATATCTGGAAAGAATGCTTTAGGACCCTGAAAAGAAGCAAAGTTTGTGTTAAGACATACAGGTGAATGGACAGCTACTAGATCATTTTTAGAACTGAGCAACTTAATTAAGTTAAGAGAGTGGATTTGAGATAAGTGGGTAAATGTAGTTAAGTGATTCAACTGAGTCATGGAGTTTATGGTATAAACTGAGTTTTATAATTTGGGGAGACATTTTTATTTTTGTTAATCCTCACCTGAGAATATTTTCCATTAATTTTTAGAGTTAGTAGAAGGGGTGGGACAGACAGAGAGAGAGAAACATTGATGGCACATAGATTGGTTGCCTCTCGCATGTGCCTTGATGGGGGCTGGGGATCGAGACTGAAACCGAGGCATGTGCCCTTGACTGGAATCAAATCTGGGACCTTTCAGTCCTCAGGCTGAAGCTCTATCCACTGAACCAAACTGGCTAAGGCTGGCTGAGTCATTTTTGAAAAATGATTTCCCAAATTGTTTTAGCAACAGCAACCTTAGGAGGTTCCCCACACTGGCCTCACCCAAGCTAAGTCTTTATGAAGAGTAAATATCATGTTAACAATAGATGTATATATGAGGGCAGTTAAGTTTGTAAAGAATTTAGTCTGTCTAAGCATTGAACATATAAATTATATGTAGGTAGATGATATGGTTACTTATATTGTTTTTTTTTCTTCTTATTGGGAGGGTTATATATACTGTTTGATTTTTTAAAAATTCTTCATGGAAACTGTAATAATACACTTGAGTCTAGAGCCTGACTGAATAATCACATAATTGAAACTTCAGGGAGCCTGATGTAATGCAGTCTCCTTGAACTCTAAAACCAGAAATGGGTTTTGGCTCATAAAGGGAACTTAAATTAGCTCATCTATCTAGACATATGGAAACATGGCATCTATGTACATTTTTTCCATTTCATTTACTTTACCACTCATGCTTGGGGGGTCTTCCTGTAAATTTGTCTGTGACTCATCCTCAGGTCAATGACTTAATCTAACCAAGGAAAGGGAACATGATTATTCAACAAATCCATAATCTCCACTTAGGGAGCCAGAAACCTCTAAGGGGGTTAATCCTGTGGCTTAGCACTTTTCTTGTTCTCTTTTTTCCTTAAAAAATAAAATAAAAAGCAGTGCTTACAGTTGGTCTGCTAATTGGTATTTTTTTAATCCATTGAGGGTATTTCTGGGTCTGTTTGCTTTGCTAGCTTACACAAGAACCTGGCTCAGCTTCTTTGTACAGAGCAAAACAAGCCCAGTTTCTGCTACTCTTCCTTCTTTTCTTATACCCAGTAAAAACATAAATTATCTCATTGAAATTCTCACAATAACATTGTTATCAAAACAAGTCAGGCATTATGGTTTAATTTTATAGAAACAGAGCAGAGTATCAGGGAGCTTCATTTCTAGCCTAAAGTCACTTAATTAGCAAGGGCGGCTGCTGGGCTCAAAGCAAAGTGTGGGACCCAGGAAGTGTGGTGCACTCTACTAGATCACATGTCTCCAGTAAACATCCAATACTTACTGCTACACATCTCCCCACCCCAATTGCATATTAGAGCTGTTGCAGTGTAAGCCTTCTTTGTTCTCTGATCTATGTGTTACATAGAGTTGTGATTGGTGTGGTTAATGGAGAAGTCTAGAGAAAGAGTTTACACATTGGCAGAGATAATAGTCCTTCTTTCTCTTCGATACACCATTTACTGAGACAGTGGTTTATGTTTGAAACTGATACTGAAAGCAGCAGTTAGGAGATAAATTTACCTAATTCCTGGTTTAACACTGACAGGCTATACCCTGAGGCTTACATTTCCATATGAATGAAAGCAAGCAGAAATATTAATATATGAAGGAATGGTTCTCATGGTCCTTCATGCATGCACACACACACTCACACATACTCTCTCTCTCACACACACACACTCACACACTGACCAAATCCATATGTGCATTTTCTTTCCAGTGGTTCTCAACCCGTGGGTCGCAACCATCGGAAAACACATATAGCATATCAGATATTTACATTACGATTCATAACAATAGCAAAATTATAGTTATCAAGTAGCAACGAAAATAATTTTATGGTTGGGGGTCACCACAACATAAGGAACTGTATTAAAGGGTCACGGCATTAGGAAGGTTGAGAACCACTGCGAACTTTCCTGTATGGTACAGAAAAATAAGATTAGCAAAATCTGAAAGTAGGTTGGTTAGCTGGTTGAAAGGAGGAAGGGTTGAGGTGGTGGGAGTGACAGGAGCAGACTTTGGCAGTTATTTGCTTATTTGTTGGGTTGGGTGGAGGAATTAAGCCAAGAAATTGAGTCAGTTGATATAAAGCCCAAGACTATTAGGGAAGAGAGATAAATAAAGACGACTTTTAGGTCATTTTACGGACATTAGTATGGTAATCTCTTTTTGCCTCCTCCTCAAGTATTCAGTCTCCTAAAGTTCCCTTTCATACACAGATCTACATTACTCTTCAGTGAATTTTGGAGAACTATTTATGTTTAGTTTGTAGGGTTGCCAGATTTCACAAATAAAAAGACAAGAAGCCCAGTTAAATGTATTTTTATATAAGCAATAAATACTTTCTTTGTGTGCAAGTCTCAAATATAACATGGAACAATCTTTTACTATAAATTGAAATCTGCGATTTAAATTTAACCAGCCATGTTCTATTTCACTTGGCTAAGACATGTATAAAAGCAAGAACATCTGTTTTATTGGCTTTAATGCAAATTGGAGGAAAGTTTATTGGGGGCTTCGGGGTAGTAGCCACTGTTTCCAAACTTGGCTGCATGTTAGAATCACCAGAGGAACTCCGAATTCTGGTGCAGCTTTGGGATGCGGCCGTGATGTGGTACTTTATAAAGCATTCAAGGTAACACTAATTTGTAACAGAGAGATGCTGGGAGACTGGAGTCCGGTAGTTCTCATCCTGCACTACAAATAAAATACAAGTGCCCATAACCTGATCCTACCCCAGAGCAATTAAATCAGAATCTAGGTGTAGTCCCCCTCCATGGCAATTAAGGAAAAGCTCTTAATAAATTGTAATATTCCTTCAAGATTAGAAAGTCATAAATTATAGTAAAAACTTTGACATCCTAGGGAGCACCAGTTACAGGAAACTTTAAAAAATTACCATTAATCTTTAAAATATAAAGTTAATATTTATTATAATGAATTTAAGCAATAAAGAAGCATGTAAAATAAAGATGAATAAAGGGTCCTGGCCGGGTAGCTCAGTAGGTTAAAATGTTGTCCCGATATGCCAAGGTTGAGGATTCAATCTCTGGCAAGGGCACATACAAGAATCATCAAATGAATGCATAAATAAGTGGAACAACAAATTGATGTTTCTTTCTTCCCTCCTCTCTCTAAAAAATCAATAAAATAATAAAAAAGATGAACTTCCCTAATTCTTCTTTTCAGAGGTATTCATTGTTCCCTGTTAAAACCTTGATCTGTCTTCTCTTGCATGGCAAGCATACAGGGAGGAAGAATCAATGAGAGGTAAATGATGTGTCAGTTATCTTTTTTTAAAGATTTTTAAAATTGATTTTTAGAAAGAGGAAAGGCGAGAGAAAGAGAGAGAGAAACATACATGTGAAAGCAAAATATCGATCTGCTGCCGCCTGCAGGACCCCTACCAGGGACTGAGGCTGAAACCTGGGCCTAAGCCCCGACCTAGAATCAAACCAGCAACCTTTCGGTGCATGGGACAATGCCCAAACAACTGAGCCACACCGGCCAGGGCAGATATGTCAGTTATCTTTTAAAGAAGTTGCCACACGTGCCGGGCTGGCATGACTCAGTGATTGAGCAGTCGACCTATGAACCAAGAGGCCACGGTTCGATTCCTGGTCAGGACATATGCCAGGGTTATGGGCTCGATCCCTAGTGGGGTGTGTGCTGATGTTTCTATCTCTCTCCCCTTCTCCCTTCCTCTCTAAAATCAATAAGAGTATTTTTTTTTAAAAAAAAGGAATTGCCACACTTCACTTTTAATGGATCAGAACTTTACCAAGTCACTATGCAAGGGAATGTGTCTATTTCAGGCTTCGCTGTGAGTCAGTGAAATCAGAAGCTATACTAATATAAGGTAGGAATGTGAGGAGAGACATGAGTGGACAAAACCACCTCTACCACAGTCATTCTGCACTCCTGACATTCCCTTGTAATGGCAGTGGCATTGGACACAATCCTGGCCAATCTCTATTCCCTCATTTATTTGCCTCAGGGGCAAGGGTTATTTACCCATGTAGTGAGTTTGAGAGAAGGAACTAGACATAAGTAGTTCAGTTCCTTCTTTTTATCTCTTTGGAGAGGCAGCCTGTCTGCAGGGAACACACATTCATAGCTCCTCCCTGGCATCAGTTTTATAGGGGCCAGCCTGCACCAGGGATCCCTCCAGTTTTCCAGCTCTGCCTTGAGGTAGGGAGGGAAACTCTGATTCTAGATTATTCTGTAAACCCCTTGTTGTCAAGGAACACTGCATATTCTTAAAACAGCTTCAATCATTATAAAAATAATTTATGTAGCCGAAACCGGTTTGGCTCAGTGGATAGAGCGTCGGCCTGCGGACTGAAAGGTCCCAGATTCGATTCCGATCAAGGGCATGTACCTGGGTTGCGGGCACATCCCCAGTAGGAGATGTGCAGGAGGCAGCTGATCGATGTTTCTCTCTCATCGATGTTTCTAACTCTCTATCTCTCTCCCTTCCTCTCCGTAAAAAATCAATAAAATATATTTTTTAAAAAATAAATAATTTATGTTTTCGTCCTGATTTCATTCACAAAGTACTCTGTTAAAACACCAGCAATATAAACATAGTTTCCCTTTGGTAGTTACAGAGCTCTCAGTGAAGAAATTAGCATAAACCTCTCTGATTTCCATGTCCAGGCATGTCCTGTGGCCATATCTCAGACAAGTGGCATGAACACATCATAAACAGAAACACAGAGAAAACTAGAAATGCCCCCTAACTAGTAGAAAAAATATTAATAGTAAAGCAACTCAAGGGGATAAAATAGACACTGAACATTGCCAGGAATAATCCTCATAGTTGACTCTCATCTACTAGATCCCTGAATAAAATAATCCCACATCCCCAGCCATGTCATCTCTTTCTGTCATCTGTTGGGCCAACAGGCAGACTAAGTCATATCTATGCAGGAGTTGTTTTCAATTGTCCATTAGCTATATTTTCCTTCCTCTACTCAGGGTAATGGTATGACTGTGTCTTTGTTCAACTGTTTCCTTGTTGAGACAACAATTACATTTCTTTTTAAAAAAAATTATTTATTGATTTTAGAGAAAGAGGAAAGGAGAGAGAGAGAGAGAGAGAGAAAGAAAGAGGTTTGTTGTTTCACTTATTTATGCATTCATTGGTTGATTCTTGTATGTGGCCTGAACCTGCAACCTTGGTGTGTCAGGATGACTCTCTAACCAACTGAGCTGCCCAGCCAGGGCAACAATTATATTTCTTTGAAGAAGGAAAATCTATCAACAATGCATAGCATTTTTACCAAAAAAACCCCACAAAAAAACAAAAACAAAAAAATACCCAAACAACAACAACAACAACCCTAAATATACATCTACACTAATAAAAGAGAAACATGGTAATTAGCGTACGACCACTACCCTTCCCATTGGCTAATCAGCATATCCTTATGCAAATTAACTCTCAGCCAAGATGGCGGCCAGCAGCCAGGCAGCTGGAAGTGAACATGAGGCTTGCTTGCTCCAGTGACTGCAGACTCCAACGTTCCCCGCCTGACTTACCGGCCTCTGAGCTACAACTCTAAGAAACTATGTTGCAAATATAGAAGCTAAACAAAACTCCAGAAACCAGCTTTCAGCCTGCCGGGATCTCAGAGCTAGAGTTATATATTGTTTCGATTATAGCAGCGGAAGCCTCAGAGCTAGAGCCAGAGCTAAAGCTGGCCCAGAATAAAAAAAAAAAAAAAAAGAAAAAGAAAACAAGGAGCGGTTGGGAGCTTCAGTCAATTGCCAGCCTGAAAGCAGCCCTCAGCCCCTCACCCAGACTGGCCAGGCACCCCAGTGGGGACCCCCACCCTGATCCAGGACACCCTTCAGGGCAAACCAGCTGGCCCCCAGGCCTCTATCCTATATAGTAAAAGGGTAATATGCCTCCCAGCACTGGATCAGCGGAGCCGCGAGGCCTCCTGGCACCGGATCAGCATGACAGGGGGCAGCGCCCAAACCCCCTGATGGCCCTGCAGCTCTGTGTGTGACAGGGTGCGGTGCCCCAACCCCCCCCCCCCCCGGGCCCTGTTTTGGTTGGGACATGGTAAACCCATAAACTCCCCATGGGCCCTCCCCGGAGGGGAAAAGGGAGAGCCCCCCAACCCCTTGAATGGCCCGGCTCCTGGGAGAAAAGGGGGGGGACCCAACACCCCTATTGGCCCTAATTGGTTGAACAGGGGTAAGTTCCTTCTTTGATTTCTTATCACCGAGAAAAATTATTGAAACGTCAAATAATGAGTTTCCAGTCCATGGTGATAGAGTAGTATAAAGTTCTCCATATGAGCAGTTTTTATATAAAATCGAGATAGCGTCACCACGCCACAGAGCATGGAGAAGGAGAACTATAGATCTTAGAAG
>NW_005871098.1:287949-311873 GCF_000147115.1 Myotis lucifugus
CCCCTGATCGGCCGTGCTCTGTGGGTGATAGAGGGCAGTGCCCAACCCCCCCCGCCACGGGCCTGCTCTGTGTGTGACAGGGTAGAGCCATAACCTCCCCATCGGCCCTGCCTGAGTGTGACAGTGGTGGCGCCCCAACCCCCTGATTGGCCCTGCTCTGTGGGTGATAGAGGGCGGCGCCCCACCCCTCTGATCCCACCCTGCTCTGTGTGTGACAGGGGGGCGGGTGCCCTAACTCCCCTATTGGCCCTACTCTGCGTGACAGGGGGGAGCTCCCCAACCCCCTGATGAGCACTGCTCTGTGCGTGACAGGGGGGGAGCTCCCCAACCCCCTGATTGGCCTGCTCTGTGCGTGACAGGGTACGGAGCCCCAACCCCCTGATGGGCCCTGCTCTGTGAGTGACAGGGGGGAATCGCCCCAACCCCCTGATTGGCCCTGCAGAGTACAGAGCCCCAACCCCCCTGATGGGCCCTGCTCTGTGCGTGACAGGGGGCAGTGCCCCAACCCCCTGATTGACCCTGCTCTGTGCGTCACAGGGGGTGGCGCCGCAACCTCCCCATCGACCCTGCCTTGAGTGTGACAGGGAGCGGTGCCCCAACCCCCCAATCAGCCATACCCTGAGCGTGACTGAAGGTGGCATCGCAACCTCCCAATCCGCCCTGCTCTGTGCATGACAGGGGGCGGCGCCCCAACTCCCCAATCAGCCCTGCTCTGAGCCCGACCAGGGGCTGCACCTAGGGATTGGGCCTGCCCTCTGCCACCCAGGAGCAGGCCTAAGCCAGCAGGTCGTTATCTCCCGAGGGGTCCCAGACTGCGAGAGGGCACAGGCCAGGCTGAGGGACCCCCCTTCCCCCCTGAGTGCACAAATTTTTGTGCACCGGGCTTCTAGTATTTTAATAAAAAAAAGTTGAACTCAGATGTGAGTGGTGACTATGGATATCACTGTATCAAGGGATGAAGAAATAAAATACACCCCTATGTTCCCCATGACACAAACATTTAAAATATTTCTGTTGTTTTTGTCACATAGTAATTTAGTTTCTTTTTTATAACTAGAAGATCTCTGAAATTAGTTTGGTTTACTGAGGTAGATTCTATAAGCATATGCTTACAAATTATTTAGAACATTTAAAAAATTTTGAAACTGGGTTTTTAGTTTTTTTTAATTGTTTAAAATTTCAGTGTTACGCAAGATGATGCACAAAATGGTTTAAGTCATTGTTAAATATTTGGTGTGGTGGTAGGAAATTGGAGTAAGAAATGGAGACCTGTACTCTTACTTCTGGTTCTACTACTGATTCCATATAACTTTGAATATATGATCTGAGTCTCTCTTTAATTTCATCATTTATACATTAGAATGTAGAGCAGATAGTTCATAATGCCCCTTCTAACTCTAAAATCCTTTAATTTCATTCCTTAAAACTTGTAGATTAGTACCAATATATTCTTGGCTGAAAAAAAATTAGCATAGGTTTCTAAAAACATCCATGAGCTAGTGCTGCCCCCTATAGTAGAGTGGAATGGGGGTGGTGCTACAAAACTAGAACATTTTGTCATTCTAATTACTATCTTGGGCTGTCCTCTACATGCTTATTTCTGCAAAACCCAGAGTTTTAAAACATTGTCTAATTTCTAGCTGTCTATTTTTAGCTGTTAAAATGAAAATATTAAAACTCAAATTATATTTAACTAGAGGCCCAGTGCACGAAATCCGTGTATGGGTAGGGTTCCTAGGCCTCACTGACAATCAGGGCCGATCTGTGGGGCTACCGGCAGGGTGATCGGGGAGGGCACCGCCTTGGCTGGCCTGGTGCCTGCGGGCTGGGGGCAGCTCCTGCATTGAACATCTGCCCCCTGGTGGTCAGTGTGCGTCATAGTGACTGGTCATTGCACCAGTCATTCTGCCATTCAGTCAATTTGCATATTAGGCTTTTATTATATAGAATGATTTTTAGCTAAGACAATTTGAGTAAACATGTTTTTAAAACAGTTCAAGGAAAGGATTGTTTCTATAATCTCCCAAAATAAACTTATCTGAGCCTGGGACACCCATAGAAGCAAAAGAAAGCCTCTTAGAGAAAGCACACACTCAGATAAGACCACCTCAGAGCCTCACGGGCTTCCCAGCCATAATCCTGAACTTGAGAACACAAGGGGTAACACTCTACTATTTTACTCTATTGCTGGCTCTCCATATTTCCCTGTTAACACACAAGGAAATCACATATCACACATGTGGGAACCATGCCAGGTCCCTGGATAGTCAAGGCTGGTGGGAGCACAGAGACCTTGTTATCAATACACCAGAATGGCTAAAGGCTGCTCTGGGTATGTGCCTAAACAGGATGTTCAAGGACTCTGAGCCTGGGAATCCTAATCAGGCTGATACCATGAGCAGGTGCAAAGACACACAGTACACTGTGCCCATCAGTAGCCAATATGATTGATGTAACTATTGGCATGAAGCCTTCTTTGTCTAAATGGTATAAAAGTAGGTTACTGACCAGTCTAGTTGGCTGAGGTGGGAGTGAGAAGAAGTCTGTTGGAGAATGGAGAGAGAGCAGCTAGGATGAAGTGTGTGAAGTCTGCTAGAGAGCAGCTGGGTAGGAGAGATAGAAGCTGCTGAACCGGAGAGCTCAGATACTGCTATGATGTGAGGTGGTGAGTCTAGGAGGCAGCGTGTAGCTGCTCAGATAATAGCTGTGAGTACAGATACTGGTGCTGCTTTATGGGAAAGATATGTTTACCAGCTGGTGTCCGGCTGCCTGCCTGTATGGACTTTGCTGTGAAAGGACTGTCTTGTCTGATGGCTATATGGCCACTGGCTTCTGCAATAAAGACTCGTATATACCCACAACCTCTAATGGCTTCTCCATCTAAGACCCGGCATCCTAGGAGGTCCATCCCCAGGCAGAGGGGCTTGGACACAACACCTGTTACTAGTGAGCAGAGAATAAAGAAGGAACTTTGACTAAGTTCCAAACAGTTAGTACAGTGGGCAGAGTTCGAGAAGAACCAGCCCTGGCATAGTCAGATAGGAGAATTTAGAAGAATACATGGACTCACAGCCAGTCAGACCAGCAGAGCTGTGAGGTGCTCTTGCTGCTGGCTCTGACAACACAGAAGCACAGAGCATAGTGGTTTAAGGTGTAGCCTCTGGAGCCAGCTGCAAATAATTGTGGTGTGGGCACAAGCTGGATACCTAAATCTCTATTTCTCATCTGTAAAATGGCAAGTATTATAGTAGTCTATCTCACTGGGTTGTGATAATTGAATGAATTAACATACGGAAATGTCTTAATGGGAATGGTGTCTATTTTATAGGAAGCACTAGAGAGGTAGCTGGTATCATCATCATTGCTGTTATATAGGTAGTTAGTCACATTATATCACCTATATCATGATTAGGTTACTTTTTCTCCATACATGCTCAGATGCATATCCATCTAGCTTGGAATGAACTCTTTTTTTTTTAATTAAATCTTTATTGTTCAGATTGTTACATTTGTTCCTCTTTTTCCCCCCCATAACTCCCCTCCTTCCAGCTCCCACCCCACCCTCCGCCCTCACTCCCCACCCACTGTCCTCATCCATAGGTGCACGATTTTTGTCCAGTCTCTTCCCCCATCTCCCACACCCCTTTTCCCCCCAAGAATAGTCAGTCCATTCCCTTTCTATGTCCCTGATTCTATTATAATCACCAGTTCATTCTGTACATCAGGTTATTTATTCACTTGATTCTTAGATTCACTTGTTGATAGATGCATATTTGTTGTTCATAATTTGTATCTTTACCTTTTTCTTCTTCTTCCTCTTCTTAAAGGATACCTTTCAGCATTTTGTATAATACTGGTTTGGTGGTGATGAACTCCTTTAGCTTTTCCTTATCTGTGAAGCTCTTTATCTGACCTTCAATTCTGAATGATAGCTTTGCTGGATAAAGTAATCTTGGTTGTAGGTTCTTGGTATTCATCACTTTGAATATTTCTTGCCACTCCCTTCTGGCCTGCAAAGTTTCTGTTGAGAAATCAGCTGACAGTCGTATGGGTATTCCCTTGTAGGTAACTGACTTTCTTTCTCTTGCTGCTTTTAAGATTCTCTCTTTGTCTTTTGCTCTTGGCATTTTAATTATGATGTGTCTTGGTGTGGTCCTCTTTGGATTCCTTTTGTTTGGGGTTCTCTGCGCTTCCTGGACCTGTAAGTCTATTTCTTTCACCAGGTGGGGGAAGTTTTCTGTCATTATTTCTTCAAATAGGTTTTCAATATCTTGCTCTCTCTCATCTTCTGGTACCCCTATAATTCTGATGTTGGTACGTTTGAAGCTGTCCCAGAGGCTCCTTACACTATCTTTGTATTTTTGGGTTCTTTTTTCATTTTGCTTTTCCGGTTGGGTGTTTCTCACTTCTTCGCATTTCAAATCTTTGACTTGATTCTTGTGCTCCTCTGGTCTGCTGTTGGGAGTCTGTATAATATTCTTTATTTCAGTCAGTGTATGCTTACTTTCTAGATGGTCCTTTATCACACCATCGAGGGTCTCATTAGATTTCCTGTACATCTCATCAAGTTTATCGACAGACTCTAGAAGCCTCTTGAGAGACCTCAAAAGTGTGGTTCTGAACTCAATATCTTCCCTTGATAGTTTTGTCCTGTTTCTTTGTCTCTGCATTTTTTACGCTTTCTTGGTACACCCCCTAGTGGTCTTTGTGCACAGTCTTGTTGTAGTTAAGCCTTGATTGTTGTAGTTAATACTAGAGGGATTTGACCTCCAGGCCGACTGGCTGTGATAATCAGCTGTGTCTGCAGTGGAAGAACTTGTGTCCTCTAGGGAGGTGCTAATCTAGCCTTTGCCTGAGGCTATCCGGCAAATGCCTCTGTGCAGGGCTTGGGCGGGGTGGGTCCCACAGGATCAACAGGGCTGAGGAGGGAGCAGTTATGGCTGCTCTCAGTCCGTCCCCAGGGGCTCTGCCTCTCTGTCCCAGCAACAGCTGCAAACCTCGGAAGGACCATAGCCAGACAGTCCTGCTTCTCCCGTTTGAGTCTGGGTCCCTAGAGACTCGCCTGGATCTGGAGCTCAGAGTCTGAGGCTCCCTCTGGATTGAAACAGACAACCGTGCCCTCAGCCACCAGCCCGCGCCATGCGCACTCCGCACCTTAGTATTTTACTTCAGCACTGTGCCTCCTCTGATTCTCGGTTCCTCCTAGTTGTAGAACTTCCATTCAGCCAGCCTTCCTGTGGTTCTGGATGATGTCCATTCCATCTTTTAGTTGTATTTTTGAAGTGGTTGTTCAAGGCAGCAAACTCCGGCGTTAACCTATGCCGCCATCTTCCCAAATGACGGAATGAACTCTTGAGGCAAACTTAGCAACTACACATCTCAAAATTTATGATTTCATATGACTGGCTCTTTTGTTGAGAAGCAGCAGAACTAATAATTACAAGAAAATCTAATGGACAACCATTAGGCTAATTACTGAATGTTTTTAGAATTTGCTATTTACTTTTTGTTTAGATATTATGTGCAGAGCCATCACCATCACCGCGACCATAGCACCTACCCCAGCTCCAACACACATACCAGTGAACACTCACCAAAAACTCATTCTCAACAACTAGGAACATGGGGTTAGAACAGTAGGCTGCCTGACCAGATTCCAGGTGAAACCATGTGACTGGGAAACTTTGTTCTATCCTTCCTTTTCCAAGAGCTTTCATATTTCTCACCTTTATCTAATCTTTGTTTTTCTTCATCACAATTACAGAAGGAGGAAAAGATTCCTTAGCACTCCATCTACTTCTTACTATTACTGCTTTTTTATTTTATTGTTGACAGTATTTTGTAAAGATGCCCCCTAATTTCCCCCCTTTGACCCACTCCTCCCAACCCTGCCTCACCCCAGGCCTTCACCACACTTTTTTTTTTCAAGTTCAATCTGCTAGTTTTATTTATTTATTTATTTATTTATTTATTTATTTATTTATAATGTCCTTATTGTTAAAAATCTATATATATAAAAGCCTAAGTGACCGAATGACTGAACAACTGGTGGCTATGATGTGCACTGACCACCAGGGGGCAGATGATCAACACAGGAGCTGCCCCCTGGTGATCAGTGTGCTCCCACAGCCAACCTCCCATGGCCGACCAACCTCCTGCGGTCCCTCCCCCCAGCTCGCCGGCCCCAATCGGCCCCGATAGTGTCAGCTGGCCAACCCGCCATGGCCCCTCCCTACAGCCGGCTGGCCTAGATGGCCCCAATCAGAACCTCCTGCGGCCCCTGCCCCCTGCTAGCCAACCTCTCGTGGCCCCTCCCCCCACCGGCCAACCTGCAGCCCCTCTCCCTGGCCAACCTCCCATGGCCCCTATTAGTTCCAATTGCTGCTCAGGCCGAGGGACCCCACCCGTGCACGAATTCATGCACCAGACCTCTAGTATTACATATGTCTCCTTTTCCCCCCATTGACCTCTCCAAACCCTCTCCTACCTCCCAGCACAGGCCACCCCCCCGCTCAATTGTCTGTGTCCATTGATTATGCTTATAGGCATGCATACAAGTCTTTTGGTTGATCTCTTACCGCTGCACACCCTCCCCACCCCGCCCTTGCCTTTCCTCTGAGGTTTGATGGTCTGTTCCATGCTTCTCTGGATCTATTTTTGCTCATCAGTTTATGTTGTTTATTATATTCCACAAATGAGTGAGATCATGTGATACTTATATCTTTCTCCAACTGGCTTATTCTGCTTAGCATAATACTCTCCAGGTCCATCCATGCTGTAGCAAATGGTAAGAGTTATTTCTTTTTTACAGCAGCATGATATTCCACTGTGTAAATGAACCACAGTTTTTTTTATCCACTCATCTGCTGATGGGCACTTAGGGTGTTTCCAAATCTTAGCTATTGTAAATTGTGCTGCTATGAACATAGGGGTGCATATATTCTTTCTAGTTGGTGTTTCTGATTTCTTGGAATATATTTGTAGGAGTGGGATTACTGGGTCAAATGAGAGTTCCGTTTTTAATTTTTTGAGGAAACTCTATACTGTTTTCCACAATGGTTGCACCAGTCTGCATTCCCGCCACACTTTTTTTTTTAATAATTCCAAATAATTTATCTTAGCTATTCCTCATTAAAGAGTGGTATATAACTCCCCTTAAGGGAGGGCAATGCTTAGTGACTCCCTTCCAAAGAGTACAATATGGAAAGTAGAAAAATAACAACTTTATAAGGAGAGACCTGGCAAACAGTATGTCACATTGAGAGCATGGATCTTGCTAGGATTGTGATCAGAAGGGCACTTCACCTCTGTGGTATTTTCCCCTCAAAAGCCCACAGTCTAATTATAGGAAAAACTTCAGAAAAACCCAAGCTGAAGGTTGTCCTACAAAATGCCTGAGGAGTACTACTCAAATATCAAGGTCATCCAAAACAAGGAAAGTCTAAGAAACTCACAGTCCAGAGAACCAAATGCTAGATGTGATGTGGTGTTCTGAATGGGGTCTTGAAACAGAAAAAGGGCATCTGGGGAATACCAAGAAAATCTATGTAAAATATTTTGTTTAGTTAAAAATATCATATTAAGATATGAAGAATGTGAATCATTAGTTGTGACAAATGTACTAATGTGAGACATTGACAGTAGGGGTAACTCTGTTTACTATCTTTGCAACTTTCTGTAACTCCCAAACTATTCTAAATTAGAAGTTCATTAAAAATATTTTATTGGCTTTTTAACATTTTATATTGGTGTTCTCTGTAGTGCAAACTGTCTCTAGTTCTCAATCCCATAGTTCAGTATGCAATGCTGAACCACAGTAAGGAAATGAATGGCTTTTTGGAATTTGTGTCATCATCTCAACCCATTTCTGGCTTTGGAAATGCCAACACCACTGGCTGTCCAAATCCCACCAATCCTTCATGGCCTCAATCACTCACTCATTCTCTCATTCATTTACTCATCCAAGCAGAATCACTGCCTGAGCATCCTGCAGTGGATGCATTTAACCTAAGCTACAAAGAACCGCACAGTCCAGTGATGGAGTTGAGAAAAAAAATCACCAAAATAAATACAATCTGTGAAGAGACAATGAACTTTACTCTCAGGGCTGGGAGAAAACTTAAAAGCTCAGAGATATTAGAGAATAGTGTTATAAAAATAGTAAGAAATATCCTGCCAGACAGAAAAGAGAAGGAAGCGTTTTCAAAGTGGAGGGATAGCATATGCAAAGGCCTTGGGTACATGGCCTTCCAGGGCCTGTTTATGAGTAAGAATAATTTCTCAAATTTATTTAGCTTCTGCTCTGTATCAGGCAGTATAATAGCATTTATATCAGTTTCCTTGGTGTTGTAACAAATGACCACAAATTCCATGAAGTTACAGTTTTGGGGGTTAGAAGTCTGAAATTGGGTTTTACAAGGCTAAAATCTATCGGCGTTATATCTGAAGACTCCTTGTCCTTTCCTGATTTTGAAGATTGGATATATTCCTTGGCTCATGGTCCCTTCCTTCTTCTTTAAAGCCAGCAGCACAGCTTCTTCAATCTTCTCTCTCTTGGACCTCTGTTTCCATCGTACTGAGTGTGGTTCTGTGGGCCAGGTACTGTGCTAAGTGCTTTGTTCCTGTTAACTTATTTAATCCTCACAATATCAATATGGATCATTTATTTCCCACTTTAAAGATGAGGAAACAAAGGCACTTGAGAAGTATAGCCAGCAAGGGTCAGGGTATGAAGGGTCTCCTGTATGCTAGAGCAGCAGTTCTCAGCCTGTGGGTTGCGACCCCTTTGGGGGTCGAATGATCCTTTCACAGGGGTCCCCTAAGACCATCGGAAAACACATATATAATTACATATTGTTTTTGTGATTAATAACTATGCTTTAATTATGTTCAATTTGTAAGAATGAAATTGGGGGTCACCACAACATGAGGAACTGTATTAAAGGGTCTCAGCATTAGGAAGGTTGAGAACCACTGTGCTAGAGAGTCTAGATTTTATCCTATGATATCCTTGGCTGTCCCAATGATTTTATATAGAGAAGTAACATGACGAACTATATATTTTTAAAATTCTTTTGTTTGTTTTTAAATATAAAAATTGTAATGCTTTTTAAAAAATCTTTGTTGTTGAGAGTATTACAGATGTCTCCTTTTCCCCCTTCCCCCCATTTCCCTCCTCCACCTGGTTCCCAACCTGCCCCAGCCTTCACCCCGCTAATCTCTGTGATCATAGGTAAGATCTTTGGTTAATCTCTTCCTGCCCCCCTCCCTGCTTCCCTCACTCATTGGTTTGTTCAATGCTTCCATGCCTCTGATTCTATTTTATTCACCAGTTTATTTCACTCATTAGATTTCTTGTTTATTTTGATTTTTAGATTCAATTGTTGATAGATATGTATTTATTGCCTTCTTCCTCTTCTCCTTCTCCTTCTTCTTCTTCTTCTTCTTCTTCTTCTTCTTCTTCTTCTTCTTCTTCTTCTTCTTCTTCTTCTGAATACTCTTCAACATTTCATGTAATACTGGTTTGGTGGTAATGAATCCTTTAGCTTTTTCTTGTTTGTGAAGCTCTTTATCTGACCTTCAATTCTAAATGAGAGCTTTGCTGAGTAGAGTAATCCTGGTTGTAGGTCCTTGCTATTCATCACTTTGAATATTTCTTGCCATTCCCTTCTGGTCTGCAAAGTTTCTGTTGAGCAACCAGCTGTCAGTCATATGAGTGCTCCCTTGAAGGTTACTAACTGCTTTTCTCTTGCTGCATTAAGGATTTTCTCTTTGTCTTAAACCCTTGGCATTTTAATTATGATGTGTCTTAGCATGGGCCTCTTTGGGTTCCTCTTGTTTGGGACTCTCTGTGCTGCCTGGACATGTAAATATATTTCTTTCACCAGGTTGGGGGGTAAGTTTCATTATTTCTTCAAATAGGTTTTCAATATCCTGCTCTCTCTCTTCTTCTGGTACCCCATAATGTGACTGTTGGTACACCTGAAGTTGTCTCAGAGGCTCCTTACACTTTCGTCATATTTTTGGATTCTTTTTTCATTTTGCTCTTCTAATAGGGTGTTTTTTGCTTCCTCGTATTCCACCTCATTGATTTGATTATCAGAATCCTCCACTCTACTGTTAAATCCCTGTAAATTATTATTTCAGTTAGTGTATACTTAATCTCTGACCGGACCTTTTTCATGTCTTTGACTTTCTCACTAAGATCCTTGAAAGTCTCATGAAGAGCCTTGAGTAACCTTATAACCATGGTTTTGAACTGCATATCCAAAGGTTTCCTTGCTTTCATTTCTTCCATTTTGGCTGTTTCCTTGTGTTTGTTTCTATGTATTAGGTAGAGCTGCCATGTCTCCTGGAATTGGTAGAGTGGCCTTGTGTAGTAGGTATTCTGTAGGGCCCAGTGGCTCAGCCTCCCAGTCACCTGAGCTGGGTACTCTAGGTATGCTCCTTTGTGGGCTGCATACACAGTCTCATTATAGTTGAGCCTTGATTGCTGTTGGTGTCACTGGGAGGAATTGACCTCCAGGCCAATTGGCTGTGAGGACCAGCTGTGGCTACAATGGGATAGCTTCTATGCAGGAAATACCCTATGGAACAGGATTTTCTTCAGGGGGCTTTGGTGCTCACTGAGTCTCCCTCTTGAGTGTGTTGCTTATGGATGTGTAGAGTTGTAATCTGGTATGGTCTGAAATGTCCGCTGGGTTCCCTGGCTCTAGGGCCTTCAGGGAGGTGCAAAGTCAGCCACTGCCTGGGGCCACCCTGCAGGAGCTATTTGTATTGGGCTTGGAGGTGCCCATGCAAGGCCCAGCTGTGAAGCACAGTAGGCTTGTGCTAGTGCAGGGTCTTGGGCCTTTTATTGATAGGTTTGGGGCACACTGACTCACCTGCAGCTTGTTTGAGAGATTTTAGCCTGAGCAAGGACAGGCCATTCATCTGCAAAAGCCACTGCAAACAGGTTGGGTGGGGCTGAAAATTGGATGGGGTGGGGTCTCAGGGAGTCATCAGGGCAGAGTAAACAGATACAGCTGCCAGTCAGCCCTGTGACAGGGGAGGTCCCAGCCCAGGAACAATGACCCTTGTGAGCACCTCAGTCTCTGAGAAAACCACCTCTGAGTTCCTGACCCAATGCCATGAAGTCCAGTTCCTCCTCGGATGTGTCTGGGTCCCCTAGCCTACCCCTGGCACTGGAGCTCGGAGGAAGCTGGACCATGTAAGTCTGTGCACAGGCCCTTTAAGAGGAACACCTGGGTCTCTAGCAGCCTCCATGTCTTTAGGCCAGAATTTCCATTGGTATTTACAGTCCATGGTCATGGGAACTTCTTTTTCCAGCTCTGAGAGCCTGGGCTGGGGGTCTGGTATGGGGCTGGGATCCCTTGCTCTTCATGGGTGGCCTTTGCAGAGATGATAGCCCCCCTGTTTAAAAAAGCAGCACATGTGGGTGCTGGTCCAGCCCTGTCTGCACCTCTGCCCCTCCTGCCAATCTCAATGTGCTTTCCTCTTTACTTCTGAAGTTGTAGGACTTCCATTCAGCCAGCTTCCAGGTGGTTCTGAATGATGGTTGTTCCGTATTTAGTTGCAATTCTGATGTGGTTGTGGGAGGCAGTGAGTATAGGCATTTACCTACACCGCCATCTTGGTTATCTCCTTTACCACACTATTATCTCTGTCCATTGGTTACACATATATGTATATAAATTCTTTGGTTAATCTCTTCCCGTCTCTCCCTCCCTCCCCCACCTTCCCTCTGGTAAATGTCAGATTGTTCCATGCCTCCATGGCTCTGGACCTATTTTGTTGTTACTTCCTTTGAAAAATGGTATTGATGGTTATCTCATGATGCAGTTGGGGGAGTTAAGTAATATACATTTGAAACAAAATAATTTTTATTTTATGCACCAATTCTTTAGTTTTGTGATGCAATTACATACTTACTTGCTTTAGCCTACTGAGGGATAGAGGATATCGTTTCATTTGTCTTCTTGAACACTTAGTGCAATGTCATACACAGAGAAATTTTGTCATTCATTCCACAAATGTTGGTTGAGCACTATTCATGTACCACTCTCCTGGGCTCTGTTTACTATCCCAACTTGGCTTGATAGAATTTTGCTAAATTGACCCTCCAATTGTATTTACTATGCATTCAGCTTTCAGACAAGACTGAAAAATATATCTTATTCTCCTTCAGTAGTGCCTGGAGGTTTACCTGGGCCTAGAATGTGATTAAATAGGACAGAAGTATATTATACAGCACATGAGATGGTGCTAGTGACCATGGCCTCTATTGAATGTGTCAATATCCCATTGAATACACATGTCCACTGTGGTCTTCAAAGATGTGTATTTTTTGTTTGTTTAAAAGTCTGTCTCATTCATTAGCCTGAAAATCCCTGAGAATAGCAGCTATGTATTTTTTACCTTTGCATTTCCCTCTGTCTTCAAAAATAGTTCAGCAATGAATTAATGGATGCTCAATAAAATAATTATTGATAAGGGGAAATAGTGGAGAGGAGGGTAAAATTGACACCATTGTAATTAACTCAGTTATTAATTAAATAACAGAAAAGGAGCAAAGGAAAGGCCAGATAATATAGGCATGCCATTTGTGCTAGAAAGCGTTTGACACTTTACAGGTCTGTTTGCCACAGATCCCAGGGGAAGGGACTGGACAAAGGAAGAATAGATGCATGCCCAGTAAGGTCTAAATGATGAAGGAAAGGTGATTATCTGTCAGTCACACGTGGGAGCAGGTCATTGGCCAGAATAGGCTTGGCCACTGCAAGGGTGGGAAATCTGAGATACATAAGCTCCTAAAGAAAGGGAATTCCCTCTATTGGCCCTCTTGTGCTCCTGGCTTTCTTGTTGTAGGTGGTGTGCTCCCCTGCATTCACCCACATGGCCCACAGCCATATGGACCCCACATATAAGAAACCGATGAACTAAAATTAGTCTGATGCCCTGCTGGACTCAACTCCACCACAGAATGGAAACTCTGGACACTGGCTTTACTTTTAGCTCTGCTGAATCCCCAGCTGCACATTTTCCAGATTTGATTTAAAGGAAATGAGACTTTGAAAATCAAGGGATATAATTCCATGCAAATAAAACTTTCTACCACGTATCATCTTCCTGTGGATATTTTTTATAGCAGCACCTCCCTTCTCAGTACCAAACTCCTATCTTAATCCATTTGGGATGCTGTTACAAAAATACTATAGACTGGTGGCTTAAACAACAAACTTTTATTTCTCACAGTTCTGGAGGCTAGTAAGCCCAAGATCAAGGTGCTGGCCTATTCCTCCCCCAAAGTGCCTACCTCCAAATACCATCACATTGGGGTAATTAATTCATAAAAATATGAACTGTAGTATAAAATATGACATTCTTCCTTAAAGAAAGAGGAATTATAATAACTGTAAGATACAAGTTAATACCACAAAAACTTTGAAAAAAAATTTAAAATGTCATATGATAAAAATAATTTTTTTTAGTATTATACAGCAGGTCCTGAAATGGGGTATAAGCAAATAAAAACGAAAGTTTATATAAATTTTCTGAATACAATTTTATTTTCTATAGAAAATGTTAGACATTATTATAAGGAATAATATATATGTGTAAGAGTACAACTACATTTTCAAATACAAGGTAATTAGTATTTTAGAAAGCAGCAGTTTTTCCGTTTTTTAAAGCTAGCAGTCATGCATAAAAATGAACATTACAAGAAACTGAGTAGACAATTTTTGCCATGAAAAGATTAATATAATTAAAAACTGAGGCAGCTTTCTTTCACTTCAATAAGAAGTGTGGGTAAAGGCCCTCATCTCAGAATAACCAAACCTAAGAGCACTCAGCTTATTATTATTTTTTTTAATAAGAAGCAGAAGAACACGTTCCATTCAATGTACTGGTTGTGTTAAAAAGACACACAGTCCATGTCCAGATAGGCTGCTAAAGTGCAATAAAAGCAAGCGGATTTGTCACAGTGTAGTCATTGACATAGTATGTTGTTAATTAGTTAATACAAACAAGTACAATTTATACTTTAACTAAATTGATCTTATATAATCTGTACTCATCCTATAAAATCTGTAGAAAGTTTATTGTTTTATTATCTTTGCATAGATACAAATTTATCTATTACTTAAAAAGCAGCAAAGCAATAGTAAGCAGTGTCAAAATTTATAGTTCTTGCTTTTACAAAGTGCTACTCAGATTGTCACATTTTAAAATTTGAAAACAAAACTCCAACTCTTGCCATACAAACAGCACATTTTTTTATCAGGGATCTCCTCTTTTTTACATCAAAGGAGATACATAGGTTCAATAGGCAATCTTAGAGATTTGGCTGAGAATATTTTATATATAAGGCATCTGTGACCAAAAGAGGTTAAATGTATTAAATGCAAGCTTTTTATAAGGGCACCAATGTCTCTAAATTGCTAGATCTAGAGTGGCTGTGGTCCTGGTCACCTTTTTTCCTGATAGTCTGACCTTGTCTTCATATACCAGGTGTACCGGTTAATAATAGCGAATTTTGTAATCAAAGAAAACATGGTAATTTCAGAGAAACATCAAAAGTGCTTTATTCAAAGTAATGTCCATCGCTAGCTACACATTTCCCCCATCTTTCAGGTAATTTGTGGATACTGTCCCAATAGAACTTTTCTTGTTTTGAGGCAAACCATTCAGAGACACAATTTTCCATTTCTTCATACATTTTGAAGTGCTGCTCAGAAAGTGCTTGTGCCATCGATCGGAACAAGTGTAATCTGAAGGAGCAAGGTCTGGTGAATACAGCAAGTGGGTTAATACTTCACAGGCAAGATCTTTTAACGTGTCTTTAACTGATTTTGAAGTGTGTGATAGTGCATCATCATGAAGCAAAATTACTTTGCCGTGTCTTCTGGCACATTCTGGTCATTTCACGATCAAAGCGTGGTTCAAATTGATTATTTGTTGTCAGTAGCGATCAGTATTAATGGTTTCACCTGGTTTTAGAAGCTCACAATACACACCTTCCTTATCCCACCAAACACAGAGCATTGTCTTCTTTCTGAAGTGATTTGGCCTTGCAGTCGATGTTGATGGTTGACCAGGGTCAACCCATGATTTTGTGCATTTGGGATTCTCAAAATAAATCCACTTTTCATCACCAGTCACAATTCGACGCAAAAAAGACTTTCTTTCATGCTATTGAAGCAACATTTTACGGATGACTTTTCAATTTTCCATTTGTCTTTCGTTCAGTTGATGTGGCACTTATTTTCCTTCCTTTAAAATCTTTCCCATTTCTTGTAAACTATCAGAAATTGTTTGTTGAGCAACGTTTAATCTTTCTGCAAGTTGTTTTTGAGTTTGACATGCATCTTCATCCCATAATGCTTGTAATTGTTGGTCTTCAAACTTTTTCGGTTGACCTGGACGTTCTTTGTCTTTCACATTGAAATCATCACTTTTAAAGCATTTAAGCCAGCATTCACAAGTATCTTGAGATGGAGCATGTTCACTATAAGCTTCCCAAAGTATACAATAACTTTCAGCAGCACTTTTCTTCAAAATAAAGTAATGAATTAAAACTTCCCACAAATGCTCTTTTTTTGGCAAGAAATTCGACATTTTTAAGCCTAAAAATATCTATGATGTTAACACCTTCAGCAAATTTGACATATGAAGTTTGGAAGCTTGCTGTCAATACAACAAAATAGCATACATATCAAATCGCATATATATATATCAACATATGTGTAACTCCATCTAGTGAAAAAAATGTCCATTATTAACTGGTACATGTGGTATAAGGCAGTTCTTGACTGTCCATGAACAAGGGGGCAGGCATGGAAAACATAAACATTATGATAAAAACAGTTTTATTTGATAATGAAATCAAGTTTTCCATTGAAACTTTTAAAAATTTTGCAAAATGAGGCATTGATACATGTGCACAGGTAAAATGTTCCTTGTACAATAAAATAGAATACTTCTGCCTGCCTTCCTTTTGTTTTTAAAGATGAAGAATATTGTTCTTTTCATCTCGAGTCAAATTTGTCATTGGTGAGAAGATATGTTGATGAACGTTAGCTATTAATGTGAGAACTCTGGGATTCATTTTCCCCTATCTTATATTAAAGTGTTTTCCAGCTCATCATATCTACATTTACTGGGTTAATGAGTCAAAGCTTTTTCAGGATGAACTCCTAGTTTAACAAGTAGACAACGAGACAGATTCTCAACTGAAACGCACATTAGACTGTGTTCTTACACTCTCAGGCTGCCTGTCAGAGCTAACATGAAATAAAAGTAATCTTCAAAAGCAGGCACATAATTGAGGATTGACTGTAAGCCCAATCCAACTTTTTCTAACTTTTAAAAAACCATAACTGCTGATTTTCTTTGTCCATCTATCTTGATGAATGTTGTGGTGATCTTTCAAAATACATGAAGTCCTGAAATTGGAAAAAGAGAGGGAGAGAGAGGGAGAGAGAGCACTATGTATATAAATACATAAATAATTTGATGTAATGCATAAAACATTATCCTTTATAATTTATCTGGCAATCTTCCCAGACCAGTTAAGAAATCTGATAAATCTTTATAAAGAGGACTTAATATAAAGAGCAGCAATTACATACTTAAAACTGTTGTTAGCCAATATGTTCTCCATTTGGAATACTAAGTAAATTTTTATTGTTAAAGGAAAAAAACTTGATAATCAATATTAAATACGCTAAATATACCAAATGCAATATATTAGTGAGATATTTTGGGTAAATATTATCAATCTATGCTTTACTTATGACTATTAACCACTAATTAGTCAGAAATACAGCAAGGGGACCGCACCTAATAAATCTAAGGACAGTGTAACACCAAGTAGTACACTGACAGAGAGACAGTGAGGTGGAGAAAAAGGACATCAGCTTTAGAGTTATTTTATTTCGTTAAGAAGTCACAGGATAGGCTTTAAAAAATATCTATACTAATAAAAGGATAATATGCTAATTAGACCAGGAGACCTTCCGGACAAAGCCATGGTGGCGGGGCTGAAGCAGAGGCGGTTAGGGCCAGGAGGGGAGGGCAGTTGGGGGTGATCAGGCCAGTGGGGGGCAGTTGGGGGTGAGCAGGCCGGCAGGGGGGGCAGTTGGGGCAAGCAGGCCGGCAGGCAGAATGGTTAGGGGCAATCAGGTAGGCAGGCAGGTGAGCAGTTAGGAGCCAGTGGTCCTGGATTGTGAGTTGGACATCCCCCGAGGGGTCCCAGATTGAAGAGGGTGCAGGCCGGGCTGAGGGACACCCCACCCCCATGCACGAATTTCGTGCACCAGGCCACTCGTCTATCTATAATAATAAAAGTGTCATTCTGTATGACCTTCTGGAGGAAGCTGGGGTTCCAAGAGGAGCCTGGGTTCCGGGTGCCAGAGGGAAGCCGGTGCTGGCAGCCGAGGGAAGGAAGGCCTACTCTTGCACAAATTTTGTGCATCAGGCCTCTAATATATATATATATAATTGATTTCAGTGAGAAAGGGAGAGGGAGAGAGAGATAGAAATATCAATGATGAGAGAGAATCATTGATCAGCTGCCTCCTGCATGCCCCACACTAGGGATCTAGCCTGCAACCTGGGCATGTGCCCTTGACCAGAATTGAACGTGGGACCCTTTAGTCCCCAGGCTGATGCTCTATTCACTGAGCGAAACTGGCTAGGGAAGATAGGTTTTTTTTTAAGTAATAAAAATAATTAATAACATGCAATGATGATCCCACTGGATGCCTAATACCTTCCAAGCACTCTCTTGCCCCTTTATTCATATGGTAGTTAACATTTATAACCTTGAAAATAGATGTATTTTTATATTCATTTTATAGACAAGGAGACTGAGGCTTGCAAGTGTAAACACTTTACAAAACATCTACACTAATAAAAGACAAAGATGCTAATTGACTGTACCTTCACTACACCCACCAGCCAATCAGAAGAGTACACAAATTAACCCAACAAAGATGACGGTTAATTTGCATACACAGGTGCCCAGTGAAGACTGAAGAGAGTGTAGAAGGAAGCCAAGCACTGCAGAAGGGAGCCAAGAGGCAGAGAAGGGAACGGATCGGAGGTAGCAGAGATAGGAGCAGAGCTGAGGTAGCGGACATGAGAGGGAGTGAAGTGGTGGAGAAGGGAGGGAGCCGAGGCGGTGGACATGGGAAGAAGCAAGGCAGTGGAAAAGGAACGGAGTGAGGCAGTGGAGAAGGGAGGAAGCGAGGCAGCGGAGAAGGAAGGGAGCGAGGCAGCGGAGAAGGGAGGAAGCCGAGGCAGTGGAAAAGGAACAGAGCGAGGCAGCGGAGAAGGGAGGAAGCTAGGCAGTGGAGAAGGGAGGAAGCGAGGCAGTGGAGAAGGAAGGGAGCGAAGCGGTGGAGACGGGAGGGAGCCGAGGGCAAAGCGGCGAAGGGAAGGAGCGAGGCAGCGGAGAAGGGAGCTAAGCCCGCCTCAGTGGGCTTCGCTCCCTTCTCTGCTTCGCTACGGTCTCCGGAAGCCCTATTCTTGCAGGAATCTTCCTGCAACAGGCCTCTAGTGTAACTAATAAGTGGTAGAGACAGAACTTGGTCTAGTTTCAAAGCTACTGCCTTTCTTCTACACTGCTTCTTATCAGAAATAATAATTCTCTCAAGATAACTCAAAAGCAAAAGACTTACAATGAGGAAGCAAGCTCCAAAAATCATAGCTTTCATCTTCACATCCAGGTCTAATGGGAAGTGAATGTCAAAGTGGTCAGCATTGCCCATGGCTGACATTAAACCATTCCACTTTCTAATAATACTGCCGATGTTAGAGACACCATTGATGGCTTTGACCTAGGAAGATAAGAATTAGACTTTATGGTAACTAATACTGTATATCTTATACTTCTCAGGCCAATGCTCTTTCTTCATCTTCAAATGAGTTATTAGGGAGGTATGACTTGAACTGATTTTTTTGAAGTTCTTCTCCATATAGCAAAGGGTGGGAATTCGGGATTAGAAAGGAATTTCTTCTAGTCTAGGGAAACACATGAGGCATGGTTCTGTGCACTTCACAAACTCCATATAAACACTTAAACTCATGTGTGCCAAACAAATCAATCTTCTTAAATTATGCCAGGATCCCAAAAGACTTCAGCTTCTATAAGGGGAACACTGGCACTTGCCAGAGGAAAAACAGTCAGACATTGACTTTCAGTGATCTGAATGATCCCACACAGCCTGACCCTGAAATCTAGCTTATCTATATTTTCTATTTCTCCACATGGTCTTTTAAAAAGTAAACAATGCTTGATGACATGGTAAAGTAAACTGAGAACTAAGGGAAGTTTATTGAGTGTCATGGGCAATACTAGAAGGAGCAATTTTAGATGATGAGCCTTGCTGAATTACAAGGCATTCAGAAAGGATTCCTAGAAGCTCATGAAATATTTCTAGGCATCTCCTTTGTCAGATTCACAGGATTATATGCAATCATTTTGTATCCATGAAGGCAAAACAAAAGGATTTTTCTTTTTCCTGAGAAAATGTTATAGCTATGAGTTTTATATATGTTATCAACATTGTCCTGTTTCCTGAGGACACAAACTTCTATTCTGCAAATAAGCAACGTGCATAGCCTCGGGGGCCACAGGTTCTGTGCGAAGGTGGGCACTTTCATTCCTCAGGGCATATTTTCTGATCCTGGAAATCTTTGGTAAAAAACAGTTAATTAAATACAACCAATAATTAAATAGATGTATGTCAGGCTACTTACTCTCAGGATTAATGTTTTAATGGTTTCTCTTATCTTTACAAAACACTAAAATCATTTTTAAAAGATCTTACATTTTAGAAAACATTAAGCAATCCAGTAACAATAATTTGAAAATCACATAATGTCAACCAGTTAACTCCTCATACTAATTTATTGATTCACATGAAAAATGATCTAAACCAAATCATTCTGAAGTGTGTTAGTACACGCAGAAAAAATAGAAGAAACATTATTTTTATATTTGTTTACCTCAAACACAGAATCTGAGCCACAGCCATAGGTTGAGCATGGCCCACGAACGCTCAGCACATTTTCTTTCTTCTCATTTTGGATGCTGTACACCGCCCGGCACAGGTTCCAGTGGTCCATAACAAAGCCAATGGTGATGCCAGGAGGACACTGCACCTCTAGCTGCAAGTGAAGCACGACAGAGGGGAGGATGTTATATACATATAAATACAGATACACAAAACCAAGATGTATCCTTAATCCATTTGTGGACTGGGGAATTGTTACTCTGAACTGTCTTCCACTTTACCTGGCTATTTCTTAGGCTTGTATTTCAGTGAACAGTCTTGAGAAAGAGGTTATGATTCCCTCTGAG
Organism: Myotis lucifugus; assembly: GCF_000147115.1. Lineage (NCBI taxonomy): Eukaryota > Metazoa > Chordata > Mammalia > Chiroptera > Vespertilionidae > Myotis > Myotis lucifugus. The sequence goes on from NW_005871098.1 coordinate 308,318, forward strand.
ACAAAGTTACTAACTGTATAATGGCCAGTTCTCCAAGCTCGGTGTCCTCAGCTGTACATGTAGCATCTCTCTGGGCTCCCCCAAGTCAACCTCATAGAACTTGGAGACAAGGGGACTTGCGTAAACATGCTAATGCTCATGCTGCTTTATGTGCTTTAACAAAGATCATGTGTCTTATCTAGGTGTCTTACATCTTATGGCAGAATACACAGAAACAGTAACAAACCAACTTCTTAGATTTACATATCAGACATGACAATTATTGAAGAAAACAAACCAGAAAAGAAGCATTCTGAAGCCTGTGTGTTGGGAAAGCAATAGAATGTGTTATGGGTATATAAAACCATTTTAAAAGGAGTTTTAAATGTTGTCCAATACTCTCTTTTAGCTAATTATCTTTACAGTATTCCTTTGGGAAGAACTAAGATCTTCATCTATACTAATAAAAGCCTAGGTGGTCCTCGAGCCCTTGCGCGACGCCCTCACATCATCACAAGATGGCCGACAGGGGAGGGCAGTTGTGGGCAACCAGGCCAGTAGGGGAAGGCAGTTGGGGGCAACCAGGCCAGTAGGGGAGGGCAGTTGGGGCCATCAGGCCAGCATGGAAGGGCAGTTTTGGGGCAATTGGGCCAGCAGGGGAGGGCAGCTAGGGGGAGATCAGACTGGCAGGGGAGCAGTTAGGCATCAATCAGGCCGGCAGGGGAGTGGTTAGGGGGCGATCAGACTGGCAGGCAGAAGCGGTTAGGGGTAATCAGGAAGGCAGGCAGGTGAGCAGTTAGGAGCCAGCAGTCCTGGATTGTGAGAGGGATGTCCCAGATTGGAGAGGATGCAGGTTGGGCTGAGGCACACACACCCATGCACGAATTTCATGCACTGGGCCTCTAGTATCCTAATATATAAAAGCCCAGGATCGTAACGAATGATCACAACCAAAGGCTGACCAACCCGGAAGTCCTTCAGTCAGTGCTGAGTTGCCATGGCGACCCAGCACTGACTGCCCTGCTGTAGCCTGGTGACCCAGCACTGACTGCCCAGAGGGCTGAGACCCAGAGAGAGAGGCGGGGTCTGATCCGCAGCCTCAGTGGCAGCTATTGATCATTAATTGCCTCTCTCTTTCTCTCCCTCTTTCTTTCCAGGCTTCACCAGCAGCCAGGCCTTTCTTTCTCTCGCGGCCTCTGTGGGGGCTGCTGTTCTGCCCTGCCTCTCTGATCAGGCCCGGAGATAGGCCCAGAGATGCTGACTGGCATAGGAAATGACCAATCAGAACCAAATCTGGGTGCTGTGAAGAACCAATGGCTGTCTAGGAGGCGGAGCTTTTGATGCTGACTGGCATAGGAACAGACCAATCAGAACCAAATTGGCCAGCAGAGGAGGGCAGTTGGGGGCGAGATCATGCCAGCAGGGGAGGGCAGTTAGGGGTGATCAGGCTGGCAGGCAGGTGAGCAGATAGGAGCCAGGCATCCCAGATTGTGAGAGGGATGTCTGACTTCCGGTTTAGGCCCGATTCCACAGGGTTCTTGCCTAAACTGTCAGTCGGACATCCCCCAAGGGCCCCAGTTGGAGAGGGTGCAGGCTGGGCTGAGAGAACCCCCCCTCCATGCACAAATTTCGTGCACTGGGCCTCTAGTTTAATAATAACAAGAGTCACAAAATTAAATTATTTGTTAAAAGACCAAAGGAAAAGTTCTACTGATGATTTTCCTGGTGTTTTATATACTTTCTTAAGACTTTTGGGTCCCCTGCATCTCATCATAGGGCAAGACTACACATCTTCATGAATTGTCAAATTAAGATATTATTGTTCATATATATAAAATCACACACATATACAAACATATAAATTTGATAGCTTCCTGGGACTGTGCTCTAAGTTGTCTTGAGATAAAAAAAAAATTGCAAATAAATTAGTTTTATAATAATCTATATCATTCAACCATAAAAAGGAATGAATTATTGATACATGACACAACTTGTATGAACCTCAAGGTAACTTATGTTGATAAAAGCCAGTCCTTAAAGGTTCCATACTATATGATTCTATTTCTATGATATTCTTGAAGTGACAGTTATAGAGATGGAGAACAGATTAGTGGTTGTTAGGGGTTAGGGCTGAAGAGAAGAGAAGAGGTAGGTGTGGTTATAAAGGAGTTTTTTATGGTAATAAAACTATTTGGTATTTGAATTGTGGTGGTGGATACAGGAATCTATATAGCTGATAAACCACACACACATACCCATAAGCACATGTCAAACTGGAGAAATCAGAAAAAATCTAGATAATGCTGTGGGACAAAAATTCCATATACTGGACTAAGGCTGTAATACTGATTTGTTTTACTCTATCCTGGATAACCATAATCATGGAAGGCTGCACCTATAGCAGTGGTTCTCAACCTTCTGGCCATGGCAAGGGCATAAAATTTGGGATATTTAATCCCCTAAACAAAGGCATTTGTTCTCTTGTTGCTCTTAGTTTCTCTTGGTTCCTCTTGGTATGTTGCACTTGACTCCTGGCTTGTGGTGCTCTCTCGCTTCCACTTCCTGGCATTCACGAACCCCACACACAATGGACTAATAGACTGAAACTAGCCTGATGTTGAACTGGACCTGGCTGCAACATGGAATGAAAACTGGATACTGGCTTTGCTTCTAGCATTACTGAAACCCCAGCTACTCTTCTTCTATGACTGGAATAGGACTTTGGAGACCCAGGGATGTAATTCCACTCAAGTAAAAATCACTTATCCTCCCGCGCGAATCTCAGAAAATTCTTTTTCTTGAGATATTGTAAGGACCCCACCCCCAGCACCCAATGGGAAAGAAAATACCCAATTTCCCCGGATAACAAGAGGAGAAAGCAACAAGGCACATAGTAGGTCAAGAATTCAGCAGAAACAGGTAATAAAAGCAAATAATTTTATTGTAAATAATAGAGTGGCAGGTACAGTGCTAAGTGCTTTATATTTGTATATTGTTTGTAAGTCATTTAATGCTATACCAACCCTGCAAAGGAGGAACTTTGACTATCCCCATTTTATATACAAGGAAACTGAGGCATAAAGTTAAATAACTAATACAAGGTCATACCACAAGTAAGTGGCAGAGCTGGGATGTGAACCCAAGCTTCAAACCCATTCTCTTAAACACTACACACTACTGCCCCTCAAGAATTCCCAAAGACAGAGTTCAGGACATGGATTTCCTATTGTACTGGGGGTTGGGGACAGCATGAGGTGGGTCCTTCTAGCCAAACACAGAGGGAAAGATGACCCCAGGACGCTGAGAGACTTGGAGAAACTCAAGAGTCCAATAGATGGATACATTTAAATTAGGAAGATAGGGCCAGGTGATGCCCAAAGTTCTTTCCTGGATTAAGGATCTGTGAGACCAAGATGGGGGTCCTGCTGTGGAAGAGGTTTGTGACGTTGTGGAGAGGACACACACCTGGAAGAAGTAAAATGCCTATCTATGGAACAGTCAGAGAGCCTATAAGGCAGTAAAGGATCTAGTGTAAGGTCTTTTGGTCAAAATGATGTATGTTAGATGAAATGCTTTA
>NW_005871098.1:311973-329095 GCF_000147115.1 Myotis lucifugus
GTTGGGGACGAGAAAGTCAGTGTGTCTTCGACATCCCCCAAGGGGTCAGACATCCCCTGAGGGGTCCCAGACCGGAGAGGGTACAGGTGGGCTGAGGAACACTGCCCTCCCCCCCCGCCCCGTGCACAAATTTTGTGCACTGGGACTCTCTGTCCTATCTAATAAAAGACAAAAAGGTAATTAACCGTACCTCCACTACGCTTCCCATTGGCTAATCAGTGAGATATGCAAATTAACTGCCAACCAAGATGGAAGCCAAGGTTCCCTGCCTGCCATGGCCCTGCTCTGAGCTCAGAAAGCAACAGCTCCAAAAGCAACAGAGTTTCAATTATAGAAGCTAAACAAACCCCAAATACCTGCTTTCAGCCAGGCATGGCCTCAGAGCTGGGAGCGCCAGTGAAGGCAACAGAGTTTCAATTATAGAAGGTAAATAAATCCCAGAATAAAAAAAAAAGAAAAAAAGGAGAGGCTGGGAGTTTCAGTCGCAGGCCAGCCTGAAAACGGCCCTCAGCCCCTCACCCAGACTGGCCAGGCACCCCAGTGGGGACCCCCACCCTGAAGGGGGTGTGACCAGCTGCAAACAGCCATCAGCCCCTCACCCAGGCTGGCCAGGCACCCAAGTGGGACCCCCACCCTGATCTGGGACACCCTTCAGGGCAAACCAGCCGGCCCCCACCCGTGCACCAGGCCTCTATCCTATATAGTAAAAGGGTAATATGCAAACTGACCCTAACAGCAGAAAGACTGGGAATGACTGGTCACTATGACACACACTGACCACCAAGGGGCAGACGCTCAATGCAGGAGCTGCCCTCTGGTGGTCAGTGCACTCCCACATGGGGGAGCTCTGCTCAGCCACAAGCCAGGCTGACGGCTGCCAGTACAGCGGTGGTGGTGGGAGCCTCTCCTGCCTCCTCAGCAGCGCTAAGGATGTCTGACTGCAGCTTAGGTCTGCTCCCCACTGGCAAGTGGACATCCCCTGAGGGCTGCCGGGCTGCCAGAGGGATGTCTGATTGCCAGCTTAGGCCCAATCCCCTGGGGAGCAGGCCTAAGCCAGCAGGTGGTCATCCCCCGAGGGGTCCCCGACTGCAAGAGGGCACAGGCCGGGCTGAGGGACCCCGCCCCCCGAGTGCACAAATTTTTGTGCACCGGGCCTCTAGTAGTAAATGCTGTACTTATCATTTAAATACCGCAGTAACTGAGGGGCTATTGTTCTGTCCAGTGTACAACACTGAGGCTCAAAGACGTTAAATTAATTGTCCAAATTTAAGTAGGTGGCATATCTGAAATTCAAGTTCTCTTAGACCTCTCTCTGAAACTGCTTTTATTTCCCTGTAGTAAACAACTTTCCTAGAACTAAACAGGTTGTATAACAATAACCAAACTAACTCAGAATATCTGCTTTTTAGTTCCAGCACCACCGTCCACCATGTACACCATTAGCAGGCACACCAGCAGGTACAGGTTGTGATGGGTAGAGTAAAAGTATCTAAAGGCCCTTCGAATTCTAAAAGTATTAGAGGCCTGGTGCACGAATTCATGCATAGGTGTGGTCCCTTGGCCTAAGTGGAAATCGCGGCCTATCAGGGGGGCCAGCCGGCAGGGGGGAGGGATCGCAGGAGGTTGGCCAGTTAGAGGGACTGTGGGAGGTTGGCTGGCCAGCCGGAGGGTGGGAAGAGGGGCTGCGGGAGGTTGGCTAGCCTGGGGGAGGGGCCATGGGCTGTTGGCTATGGGAGTGCACTGACCACCAGAGGGCAGCTCCTGTGATGAGCATCTGCCCCTGGTGGTCAGTGCGCGTCATAGTGACTGGTTGACCCGTTGTTCCGATCATTCAGTCGTAATGCTCGCTTAGGCTTTTATATATATAGATATGTTTACATTTAGCATACCTTATCTGGGGACATTTAGGTAAATGTGTGACTCCTGTTTTAGGTGATAGGTAAACTTCTAATTCAGTAGACACAGCTCATAGAATTGTGGTCACTAAATAAATAATTTTGCTTTACCCACCCATTAGCACTAAAGAGCATAAACCCAAGAAAAAGCCCTTTGTGATTTGCCTTAGGTGAGAAAATTTGGCTTCCTCCCTTCTCACTGTCCTGCTGCATTCTGACTCGTAGGGCCAGTGAAAACCCCCAGTGTAGTTTTGGAAAGAGCACAGCCATGTGTGAATAGCTGGATCAGAAAGAAATAATGGATTAGACTTCCATTCTCTAACCTCTTGCCTGGTGGAGGGACAACAGAAGCAACAGCAGGTGCATCTGAAGGGTCTCTGCATTGTCATGATTTCTCGGCCCATAAAGTCAGTGACCCGGAGGACAAAGGGCCTTAGTGTCCGGTAAGCATTCCTGGTAAAGTCGTCTGTGTCTTCGGTTACAATGTACACCATCTGGTCCAGGTTGTTTTTAATATCATATTTATTATTAGTTTCAAAACGTGTTATCACTGAAAAATAAAATGAGGAAACCATCTTACATTAGAAGTAGTTAAGTGGTTCTCAAAAAGGGGAAGAAGAGAAATAAACCTCCAATTATTAAAAACAAATAAAGTTATGGGGATGTATAGGAAATAGTTAATAATATTGTAATAACTTTGTATGGTGACAGAAGATAACTAAATTTATTCTGGTGATCACATCATAAGGAATATACATGTTGAATCACTATGCTGTACAACTGAAACTAATATAATTTACATGTCAACTATCCTATATAATAAAAGAGAAACATGCAAATTGACCCCCGCAATGCCCACAAGCCACGCCCACCGGCCAATGAGGAGTGGTATGCAAATTAACCCAACAAAGATGGTGGGTTAATTTGCATACACAGGCACCAGGGGCGGGGCAGGTACTTCCCCATGTCGCCATGGCGATGCTGGGGAAGTTCCAGCCCCACAGCCGATTGCACACGTATGGGCACCAGGGAGCCGGGGGCAGGGCGGCAGGCACAGATGCTGGGGAGCTGGGGTCAGGAGCTTCCCCCGTGTCACCATGGCAATGCTGGGGAAGTTCCTGCCCAAGTAACACAGGGGAAGCTCCCGCCCCACTGGAGTGCGTGCGAGGGCACTGACGGAGGTTCTCACCCTGCGGCCGCTTGCGCGCGCTCTGGCACTAAAAGGCTTGTGTCCCTGGGACAGGCGGGACAGGCGTCCTTGGGAGCCAGGCCACCCGGAGCCTGTAGGCCCGCACTTAGGCCCAGAGCAGCTGGGGTCCCGGAACATGATAGGGGGTGCATGTCAGGCTGAGGGGACTCCCCCCGCCCCCGTGCATGAATTTCGTGCACTGGGCCCCTAATACTTTAATAAAAAATAAGTCCTTGTAGGGGCTTAAAGCAGAATAGATTTGATAAAATTTCAGGTAAAATATGTATAATTTATTAGAATGTTAAAATAATTTTTATTCCTTATAAGCAAGTAATTTTAAAAATTTGAAACACTTATTTTAAGAAGTCCAGTGTAAAATAATTTTTAAACCTTTCCCACATAAGCAAAGATTGAAACAATAGTCTGAGAGTACTTGAATTCAGAAAACAATTATACAACCATATAAGTGAACAAGACACTGGGCTAGAACTTAGCAGATTTGCAGCTCTGCCACTGATTAGCTAACTATGATGTGCCTGACTAACTAATTTAGATTCTGGTTCCTTATTTTGCTCATCCATGAGGAGTTAACATGGAGGAGCTGGGATGGGTAAAGGCAGGGTAGTTGTCCAGATAAAATATAAATCTTTGCAAAGTCTAAAACTTACATATGATGTATACATATATAAAATTATACAATACTTTCATTACTTTCCTGAAAAGAGGATATCATTTTCTCTTTGAATCACTAAAAAGTGGTCAATATAAATAAGGACATAGACATTGGATAATGCGCATTTCCACCTGGTTCAAATACTGCCAATCACTACTGAACTAATTATACATACTTTCCAGAGGTTCAAAATGCTGAAGAACATGTATGTTGTCCAACTGTTGGGATAAAAAAAAAGCAATTAGGAGAGCTAGAAATAACATTATTAAGTCAAATCAGCATTAGAAAAGAAACTGATGAGATAGGTATTAAAATAGGTCAATTGATACCAAAATATATTTTTGAAATAGAATGGAATAAAAAACATTTTGATCAAGTGGAATCAGCTTATGTGCACCTGACCAGGTGGTTACTAGAGCTATGGAGATAGAAAAAACACTTTTCTCCAGTTCCACTGTAAAAGACTGGTACACTTGTCTAAAATATCAGAAAATCACCTCCTACCACAGTAACAGAATTAGAAGCAGCTGGGCTAATACAGGTTGTCCCTAGCTTAGTTCCTACTCAGTGATCTCTCTAGCATGCCACTCAGACTGGAGGTGCACAGGAACTTCAGGACCTTTTGACAAGGACCAGCCATAGAGAAAGAAATTTTCTCAGTGGCTTAGGGAGAGTGAATCAGCCAGGGTGGATTCTGCTCCATACAGGAGTGTCCAATTTTATAACATTTCCCAGGAACTTCTGAGAGATTAACATTCTGATTTCCACTTACTTGAGCTATTAAACACTAAGACCTTCCCTAGATGTATACTTTAATTCTGGGAGGGTCTGAGAGGACAGGAAGCACGTGAATGGACAGGATGAGGGCAAAGGAGAGGAAACTTTCTGGGATAGGATCCCTTCAAAAGGGAGGTTGAGAATACAATTAAATAAATGTCTAATTTCACTTAGGAATCACTCTAAAGAGAGACAGTTTAATGGGCCCATTGTCAGTTATACTTGAGAACATGCTGGCAGAAGAGAAAAAACTCCTTGAGGATGGACTGATTATATCAATACAATTTTAGATAATAAAGATCATTAGACCATTCCAAATCCCTGAGTCCAGAACACTGCCTGAAATACTACATTTCACCAAATATTTGTTGAATACATTAACTAATGAAAAATACACCAATGTGATTAATAAATAACATTTAAAATTATAACTTGACATGAATGTTTTGTAGTGATTGTTTATAGGAGGGTATAGAGCAGTGGTTCCCAACCTTTTTTAGCCAAGCCCCACCTAAGCATCTCTAAAATCCTGATGCACCCCTTGTGACATATAATTCTTATTATTCAAAAAAGTGAACTCCTATTCATGTGGAGGAAGCCTAAAAGGCCATTAACTTGGTCTAAACAAGCTTCCAAAGAACATGGCATCCATGAAAGAGAAAAATAAAAGAACAAAAGGACAGCTGAAGTACTGAGGAAGAAATCACTAAGAAATTGTTAAAAAAATAATATGAAGTGATATGAAAAAATACCAAATAAAGTTTTAAAACATATAATAGAGAACTGAAATGCATAAATATGTGACAATATATACTTATATACTGCATATGAGGCCCCTAGAACCATAAATGCAAAAAAACTTACTGTTAATAACTCATTCTCGAATTGCCCCCCTTAAAAATCAAATTGCTCCCCTATAGGGTGTGTGCCCCACGTTGGGAACCACTGCTATAGAGAGAACATAATCCTTCCTTCATTCAAAACTTTTCTTGTATGAAAACAAAATCAGGTGAGGGGTTTAAACATGCTTTAAAAATACCAAAAGTGGCCACTAAGGCAGGTCATGGCCCCTTTAAAAATCTAGAAAGTTAAAATCTAGGATTAAGTAAAAATATTCACTGTATGATAAAAGCATCGACTGCTGAACAAAATTTTCTAAGGACATGACATCCATTAATGTGGAAGAAGTTTGACCAATAAGATAGTATGGCTGTTAAGAAACAGCTCTCTAACAAACTGGTGGAGTCATGGGCTAAGCCAATACTCTAGAAATAACATAATCCTGCTACTGTGAATGCTACAATCTTGATAGTTCTGATAAAGATTCATGTGATCTGCATATGAGATGGCAGAAAGGGTAGGATAAAGAAAATGATAAAGATGATGATGGGATAAACACAAATACAAAACAAATAAACAAACAAAACCAACCAACCAAACAAACAAACAAGAAGATGAAGGGCTCTATGTCTTCTGCTCATATTTATTTTAACTAATAAATCCACACAGCTATCATCCATTGGGTGGGCCCTGTGTGCCAAAAATATTAGGCACATTACAAACCTATTCAAGGTTGTAGAGTAAGGGGGGAGCAGAGCTAGAATTAAAATCCAGGTTTGTCTGGCTCCAAACCTGTTTTATTTTTTTTTTTTAACTCAAAATATTCCTGAAAGGAAAAACAGAATTCATGAAATATGAGAATGTAACATTAGTCAGAGTAATAGAAGAAAATGAGAAAGTTTTTTGTCTTTTTAAAATTTAAATTCTTTTTTGTTTAAAGTATTACATGAGTCTCCTTCCCCCCCCCATTGACCTCTCCCATCCCCCAGCACATGCCCTAACCCCCTGCCAGTGTCTGTGTCCATTGGTTATGCTAATATGCATGCATACAAGTCCTTTGGTTGATCTCTTACACCCTCACACCCCGCCTTCCCTTATAGGTTGGACAGTCTGTTCGATGCTTCTATGTCGCTGGTTCTATTTTTGTTCATCAGTTTATGTTGTTCATTATATTCCATATATGAGTGACATCATGTGATATTTATCTTTCTCTGACTTATTTCGCTTAGCATAATGCTCTCCAGTTCCATCCATAATGTTGCAAATGGTAAGAATTCCTTTTTTACAGCAGCGTAGTATTCCACTGTGTAGATGTACCAGTTTTCTAATCCACTCATCTGTTGATGGGCACTTAGGCTGGAGAAACTGTTCTTTTAATTTTTAAAAAAATATATTTTATTGATTTTTTACAGAGAGGAAGGGAGAGGGATAGAGAGTTAGAAACATCGATGAGAGAGAAACTTCGATCAGCTGCCTCTTGCACACCTCCTATTAGGGATGTGCCCACAACCAAGGTACATGCCCTTGACCGGAATCAAACCCTTCAGTCTGCAGGCCGACGCTCTATCCATTGAGCCAAACCAGTCAGGGCTGTTTTTTTAATATTTAAGTGAACAATATTGAAGCTATACATTTTCAAAAGGGAAATGACTCCAAATCTATGATTTCCAAGGACAATTTGAGTTATTTATCTGGCATAATAAAAGACTTTCCAAAATTGAGTAACTTATACATCTACACTAATAAAAGAGAAACATGGTAATTAGCGTACAACCACTACCCTTCCCATTGGCTAATCTCATATCCTTATGCAAACTAACAGTCAGCCAAGATAGTGGCCGGCAGCCAGGCAGCTGGAAGCGAACATGAGGCTTGCTTGCTCCAGTGACGGCAGACTCCAACGTTCCCCGCCTGACTTGCCGGCCTCTGTGCTGCAACTCTAAGAAACATTGTAACAAATATAAAAGCTAAACAAAACCCCAGAAACCAGCTTTCAGCCGGCCGGGATCTCAGGGCTGGAGTTATACATTGTTTTGATTATAGAACGCAAACAAACCAGATACCTGCTTTCAGCAGCGGAAGCCTAAGAGCTAGAGCCAGAGCTAAAGCTGGCCCAGAAAAAAAAAAGTAAAAGAAAAAAAGGAGTAGTTGGGAGCTTCAGTCAACTGCCAGCCTGAAAGCAGCCCTCAGCTCCTCACCCAGACTGGCCAGGCACCCCAGTGAGGACCCCCACCCTGAAGGGTGTGTTACCAGCTGCAAACAGCCATCATCACCTCATCCAGGCTGGCCAGGCACCCCAGTGGGGACCCTCATCCTGATCCAGGACACCCTTCAGGGCAAACCAGCCAGCCCCCAGGCCTCTATCCTATATAGTCAAAGGGTAATATGCCTCCCAGCACCTGGATCAGCAGAGCCAGGAGGCCTCCTGGCACCGGATCAGCGTGACAGGGAGCAGCGCCCAAACTCCCTGATCGCCCTGCGGCTCTGTGTGTGACAAGGTGCGGCGCCCCAACCCCCCCCTACACGGGCCCTGCTCTGTGTGTGATGGAGTAGAGCCATAACCTCCCCATCGGCCCTGCCCTGAGTGTGACAGTGGCAGCGCCCCAACCCCCTGATCAGCCCTGCTCTGTGGGTGATAGAGGGCGGTGCCCCAACCCCCTGATCCGCCCTGCTGTGTGTGTGACAGGGGGCGGTGCCCTTACTCCCCTATCGGCCCTACTCTGTGAGTGACAGGGGGGAGCTCCTCAACCCCCTGATCGGCCTTGCTCTGTGCGTGACAGGGGGGAGCTCCCCAACCTCCTGATGGGCCCTGCTCTGTGTGTGACAGGGGGGAGCTCCTCAACCCCCTGATTGACCCTGCTCTGTGTGTGACAGGGTACGGAGCCCCAACCCCCCTGATGGGCCCTGCTCTGTGCGTGACAGGGGGCAGCGCCCCAACCTCCTGATTGGCCCTGCAGGGTACAGAGCCCCAACCCCCCTGATGGGCCCTGCTCTGTGCGTCACAGGGGGTGGCGCCGCAACCTCCCCATCAACCCTGCCTTGAGTGTGATAGGGGGCGGTGCCCCAACCCCCCAATCAGCCCTACCCTGAGCGTGACTGAGGGTGGCATCACAACCTCCCAATCTGCCCTGCTCTGTGCATGACAGGGGGCGGCGCCCCAACTCCCCAATCAGCCTTGCTCTGAGCCCGACCAGGGGCTGCACCTAGGGATTGGGCCTGCCCTCTGCCCCCCAGGAGCAGGCCTAAGCCAGCAGGTCATTATCTCCCAAGGGGTCCCAGACTGCGAGAGGGCACAGGCCGGGCTGAGGGACACCCCTTCCCCGCCCCGAGTGCACAAATTTTTGTGAACCGGGCCTCTAGTATTTTATAAGGTTCTAAAATAATACAGTGGTAGTTTACTCTAGCACTTTACCTGAATGACTGGCTTTGCATTTTGTCATTATTTTGTCAAAACAACAACTTAATACAAATTTTGGCTCATTTAACCTCTCGAGTGCTGGGGAGCACAATCACGGTTCGAAATGGCGTCCAGTTCTAAGTCTGCTTTTATTAGTGATGATGATATTGCTAAATATGTCAATGTAGTAAAGGTTTCCTTAAGTTTTTGAATATGTAACTTCATTTACTTGCGATTCATAATTTTTTTCCTAAACTGCTGTAAAATCAGCAAAAATGCCTTGGCAATTTTAGCATAGTTCCTAGGATATTGGTTGGTACTCAAAGGGTTAAAATCCAAATTTTCCTGATCCAACAGTACTGACTTGCAATACATTGTAGCCATGGTTTCAATGCAGAGGATTATCAAAGTCTTTCTCATTATATAAAACTGAAAAGAAAAGATATCAACTTAAAGGAGTATTTGGATGACTATGTGGGAAGACAAGTATTGAATAGGCAATTCCCTTACTTGTGATGCATTTCAACACTTCCTTTTTCTAAAAGTAAAACATGGCTCAGTTGTTTCTAAGGGACTTCCAAAACTAGCTTCATCTTATTTTCATTAAGCAATCCTTTTTAGTTTTTGACATGGGTTTTGAAACATACCATTTAGTACAGCAACCTGGCAAATTGCCATTTCTGATCTGGACATCCTGTTAGCTCCAGAATGTCCACATAGTTGGAAATTATAGAGTCACTGTGCTATGAGAAGTGGTTCTTTGGAATTTGGCCTGAAGCCATATCTTTGGTAGGTCCCCTATTTTTATTTACATTGCATGTTTTTTTGGGGGAAGAGGCATGGATGATGAAAGCTACGGGTGGTGAGAAAAGGTAATGGGCTAAGGCACTCAGTAACTCATTCACTGTCTACAGTTTTGTTCTTTTTTATGTTGCTTTTCTTCATGTTAACGCTACTTCTTTGCAAATGGCACCCCGATTAGGATCTTTGTTAGTTTTTCTTATATTCGTATTCCTATATTTTAAACTGCCTTTGACAGGGCATCATGAATGTCTTAAAATTCAACATATAACCTTTAGAAAAACCATACTCATCCCACCAAAACCACACCTATTCTCTCTGACCTCCTTTCACATTTCTAAACTTAGTACCCTCACTCTTAATCTCACAAAATAGATATCTGTCATTACTAGTTTGTTACTTTACCCACTCAATTTAGTCTTTTGTCTCTTATTGAATCCCCAGTCATACTTCATTAGAAAATGTAAATTGGATTTGTGTAAAGTACCTGGGTTAAGTATTCTAGACCAGGAGGGCAGTCTGGCATAAGAGTTGGCCCTGGCATCCATGTTATTGGAGCAGACTGACTTGGCACTGGATAGTTGCCAGGCTGGTACTGGATAGGATGTGTACCACCAGTTGGCTGGCAGTACGGGAAGGCACTGGGCTGCTGTGGATTATAATATCCCATAGGCACGCCCCTTGGGTAGCCTGCAGGTGGAAGAACAGCTGCTCCAGGGGGTCCTGTGTTAAAAAATAAATGAAAGTATTAGATATCATTAATACTGCAATATATTGGAAGTTAGCATGACTTTTTACATTAAGATGTTATGGATCCCATAACATCCACTTAGAAATAACAAGATGTTCTAACTTCCGAGTATGTACTATTGTATCAACACTGTTCTAATGGTATTGCATATCAATTTATTTAGTCCTCTTGAATTTTATGAGATAATTATTCCTATTTCAAAGGTGTAGAAATAAGGCTGAAACATGAAGTAACATGTTAAACTCTCTATGCATTAGGTTTGTTCCTCCTTTGAAGAAATAATATATCTACTTCATTAGGCTATAGTGGATTACCACAAGACTAGCACATAATTAGTACAGTAAATTTCTGTTAAACCTCACAAAGATAGTAAGGTCTACTTTAAAGGAGTACTTTTAATGACTGCTATCTAATTCCAGAAAGGCTTCACAACCCATCCCTATTAGCAGTCTTTTCCATCCCCTGGCCCCCTCCTCAGTTCCTGGAAACAACGGTCTCTACAGACTTGCCTAATCTAGATATTTCATATAAATGAAATCATATATGTAGCCTTTGTGTCTGGTTTCTTTCACTTAGTACCCATGTTGTAGCATTCTTTTTACCTTACTCTTTTGTTATATTCAATTAATTTTGAATTTATTGTAATGCTCTTTTTTGTTTATTGAGAAATAATTTACATATAGTAAAAGTCACCCTTTTTGGTGTACAGTCAATGAATTTTCAAACTTACGCAGTCAGACAAGATACAGAACATTTCCAGGACCCCAAAAGTTTCCATCAAACCCCTTTGTAGATCATTCCTTTTTTAAAAATTCTTTTTGTTTTACTTTTTATGGGCAACTAATATTTCACTGCATGGATATATCACATTTTATATATCATGTAATCATTTGATGGACATTTGGATTGTTTCTACTTTCTGGCTATTATTATAAGTAATATTTCAGTGCACATTGGTGTACAAATACAGATATATATATATAAACACACACATATACATAGGGGGCCCTCAGCCCGGCCTGTGCCCTCACAGTCTGGGAACCCTCAGGGGTGACCACTTGCTGGCTTAGGCCTGCTCCCCGGAGGATTGGGCCTAAGATGGCAATCAGACATCCATCTGGCAGCCCAGCAGCCCTCAGGGGATGTCCACTTGCCAGCAGGGAGCAGACCTGAGCTGCAGTCAGACATCCTTAGCGCTGCTGAGGAGGCAGGAGGGGCTCCAACCACCACTGCTGTACTGGCAGCCATCAGCCTGGCTTGTGGCTGAGCAGAGCTCCCCCATGTGAGAGTGCAATGACCACCAGAGGGCAGCTCCTGCATTGAGCATCTGCCCCCTGGTGGTCAGTGTGTGTCATAGTAATCAGTTATTCCCAGTCTTTCTGCTGTTAGGGTCAGTTTGCATATAGGATAGAGGCCTGGTGCACGGGTGGGGGCCAGCTGGTTTCCCCTGAAGGGTGATCTGGATCAGGGTGGGGGTCCCACTTGGGTGCCTGGCCAGCCTGGGTGAGGGGCTGATGGCTGTTTGCAGCTGGTCACACACCCTTCAGGGTGGGGGTCCCCACTGGGGTGCCTGTCAAGCCTGGATGAGGGGTTGATGGCTGTATGCAGCTGGTCACACCCCCTTCAGGGTGGGGGTCCCCACTGGGGTGCCTGGCCAGTCTGGGTAAGGGGCTGAGGGCCGTTTTCAGGCTAGTGGGCAACTAAAGCTTCCAGCCTCTCCTTTTTTTCTTTTTTTTTTATTCTGGGATATATTTACGTTCTATAGCTGTCATTGGAGCTGAGAGCTGGCTCCAGCTCTGAGGCCTGGCTCCAGCTCTGAGGCCGTGGCTGGCTGAAAGCAGGTATTTGGGGTTTGTTTAGCTTCTATAATTGAAACATTGTTGCTTCAGGAGCTCAGAGCTGGGCCGCGGCAGGCGGGGAACCTTGGCTTCCTCCATCACTGGAGCAAGCAATCCTCCTGCTCGCTTCAGCTGCGTGGCTGCCGGTCGCCATCTTTGTTAACTAATTTGCATATCCTGCTGATTAGCCAATGGGAAGTGTAGCAGAGGTACGGTTAATTACCCTTTTTGTCTATTATTAGATAAGATATATACATACATACACAGTGGGGCCTTGACTTACGAGTGTCCCGACGAACGAGTTTTTTTGAGATACCAGCTGTCTCTCGGCCTATTTTTTGCATTGAGTTGATAGAGTAATTTGAGTTAATGAGCTCCTTAATGAGCTCGGTCTCGGAACAAATTAAACTCGTAAGTCAAGGCCCCACTGTGTGTGTGTGTGTGTGTGTGGGGGATATATATATATATATATATATATATATATATATATATATATATATATATAGAGTTGGCAAATGGTAACTCCGTGTTCAACTTTTTGAGGAACTGTCAAACTATTTTCTAAAGGGCTTCACACTCCCATTAGAAGTATATGAGAGCTCTAATTTCTCCACATCCTCACCAATACTTACTATCTTTTATCTTAGTTATTTTACTGAGTGTGAAGTGGTATCTATTGTGTTTTCTTTAAAAATCTATTTTTATTGATTTTAGAGAGAGAGGAAGATAGATATAGAGAGAGAAACATTGATGAGAGAGGAACATTGATTGGTTGCCTCCTGCATGCCCCCTATTTGGGATTGAGCCTGCAACCTGGTCATGTGCCCTGACTGGGAATTGAATAGGTGACCTTTTGGTGCATGGGTCGATGCTCAAACATTGAGGCATACCAGCGAGGCTCCTATTGTGCTTTTGATTTGCATTTTCCTGATGACTAATGATGATGAGCACCATTTCATGTACTTACTGGACATCTGTATATCTTCTTTGGAAAAATGTCTATTCAAATCCGTCCTTAGACCACTTTAAAACTGAATTTCTTAATCTTTTTGTTGTTGCATTGTAAGTATTGTTTACATAGTTAGGCTAAAAATCTCTTGCCAGATAAATGATTTATAAATATTTTCTCATTCTGTTGACTGCCTTTTCTCTTTAATAGTATTCTTTGACACACACAAGTTTTTAATTTTTATGAAATTCAATTAATCTATTTTTCTTTGGTTGACTGTGTTTTAGATCTCATGTATAAGAAATTGCTGCTTAGGCAGAGAACCAAGATGGCGGCATAAGATATATACCTGTACATGCTACCCCCACAACCACATTAAAACAACTAAAAGACAAAACGGCTATCATACAGAATCATGAGAAAGCTGGCTGAGTGGAAGTTCTACAACTAGAAGTAAAGAAAAAAGCACACTGAGACTGGGTAGGAGGTTTGGAGGCACCAAGAGCAGAGGTATGGAGGTGTGCAAAATGGGCTGCAACTGGGTGCAAGGTTTTTTTCAATCGGAAGGGAGATACAAGCTCCGGACTACACTAAACTTGTTTCCAGCAAGACTCTGGGGACCCAGACTCCTACGGGGAGAAACTGGACTGTCTTGCATTGGGTCGAAAAGTGAGGGTGGCTTTCTCGCAGAGCTGCTCACAGGGATCATTGTTACTGTGGGGGCACCGGACTTGGGGACTCGGGGACGCCGAGACGAGGAGAAATGGAGACATGGAGAGGGCTGACAGACAGTCATCACTGTTTGCTCCACCCTGGTGATTCTCTGAGACCCCGCCCAACCCAATTTACAACCCCACCCAAGCTGTGCGCAGTGGCGCAAATGAATCGCCTGTCCTTTCACTGCCTAACCTAACAAACTGCAGCTGGGTTAGAGAGCTCCAAAACTTACCAACTCCAAACAAAGAGGAGAAATCTGCAGATCTCGCTGTAGCTCCTGCTGGGTGGACTCATGCAGTGGCTGACTTTGCACCTCCTTAGAGATCCAGGAGTCAGTATACCCAGTGGTCAGATACCAGATTTCAACTCCTTACATCCATAAGTGACACACTCAAGAGGCAGACTCAGTGAGCACCAAAGCCCCACTGAAGCAAGTCCTGCCCCATAAGGGTGTCTCCAGCACAGCAGTTCTTCCACTATAGACACAGTGGCTCCTCGCAGGCAATTGGCCTGGAGGTCATTTCCTCCCAGGGATACCAATAGCAATCAAGGCTTAACTACAACAAGACTGTGCACCCAGCCCACAAAGGGGTGCACCAAGAGTGTCCACCTCAGGTAATTGGGGAGGCTGAGCCACTGGGCCCAATAGGACACCTACCACACAAAGACACTCTATCAACACAGGGAAGCAGCCAAAATGCAGAGACAAAGAAACATGTCACAAATGAAAGAAATGGAGGAAAGCAAACTACTGGATATAGAGGTCAAAACCACAGGTATAAGGTTACTCAAGAATCTTCTTTAAACCTATGAGGAACTTAGTGAAACCTTCAAGGATCTTAATGAGAATGCCAAAAAAAATGGAAAAGGACCAATCAGAAATTAAGCATACACTGACTGAAATAAAGAATGATATACAGAGATCCAACAGCAGACTAGAGGATCCCAAGAATCAAGTCAAAGATTTGAAATACGAGGAAGCAAAAAACACCCATCCTGAAAAGAAAAAAGAATCCAAAAATATGAAGATACTGTAAGGAGCCTCTGGGACAACTTCAAACGTACCAACATCTGAATTATGGGGGTGCCAGAAGAAGAGAGACAGCAAGATATTGAAAGCCTATTTGAAGAAATAATGACAAAAAACTCCCCCTACCTGATGAAAGAAATAGACTTATAAGTCCAGGAAGTGCAGAGAACCCCAAACAAGAGGAATCCAAAGAGGACCACACCAAGACACATCATAATTAAAATGCCAAGGGCAAAAGACAAAGAGAGAATCTTAAAAGCAGCAAGAGAAGAACAGTTAGTTACCTACAAGGGAGTACCCATATGACTGTCAGCTGATTTCTCAACAGAAACTATGCAAGCCAGAAAGGAGTGGCAAGAAATATTCAAAGTGATGAATAGCAAGAACCTACAACCAAGATTGCTCTATCGAGCAAAGCTATCATTTAGAATTGAAGGTCAGATAAAGAGCTTCACAGACAAGAAAAAGCTAAAGGAGTTCATCACCACCAAACCAGTATTATATGAAATGCTGAAAGGTATTCTTTAAGAAGAGGAAGAAGAAGAAAAAGGTAAAGATAAAATTATGAACAACAAAGTGACAACAAATATATATCTATCAACAAGTGAATCTAAAAATTAAGGCAATAAAAAAAATCTGATGAACAGAATAAACTGGTGAATATAATAGAAGCAGGGGCATAGAAAGGGAGTGGACTGACAATTCTTGGGGGGAAGGGGGTGTGAGGGGTGTGGGAAGAGATTGGACAAAAATCTTACACCTATGGATGAGGACAGTGGCGGGGGGTAAGGACATGGGGTGGGGTGGGAACCAGGTGGAGGGGAGCTATGGGGGGAAAAAAGAGGGACATTTGTAATAATCTGAACAATAAAGATTTATTTAAAAATAAAAAATTGCTGCTTAGTCATAGATTATCAATACTTATACCTATATTTTATCCTAAAAGTTTTATACTTATCACTCTTGCATGTATGTCTTTTATCCATTTTAGTTTCTTTTTTTGTATGTAGTGTGATATAGGGGTTCAAATTCATTCTTTTGTGTATTGATATTCAATTATCTCAGTACTATTTGTTGAAAACAGTATTCTTTCTGCAAGGAATTGCTGTGGCATCTTTGTCAAAAATCAATTGGATTTGTTTCTGGACTTTCAATTCTATCCTATTGGTCTACATGCCAATCATTATGCCAGTACTATATGATCTTGACTTTGGTAGCTTTGTAGTAAGTTTGGAAATTGGGAGGTCAGTCTTCCAAATTTGTTTTTCCCCCTCAAGATTGCTCGGGTTATTCCGAGTGCTTTTTATTTCCATATATACTTGAAGATTAGCTCGCCAATTTCTTTTAAAAAGCCTACTGGGAAATTGTTTAAGAATTGTGTTGAAACTGCAGATCAATTTGGGGAGCAATGCCATTTAATAATATTCTCAAATCTATATGGGATATCTTTCCATTAGTCTTCTTTAATTTCTTTCAACAGTAGTTTTTTTAAAAAATATATTTTTATTGATTTCAGAGAGGGAGGGGAAGGGAGAAATAGAATCAATGATGAGAGAATCATTGATTGGCTGCCTCCTGCACACCCCCTACTGGGGATCGAGCCTGCAACCTGGGCATATACCCTTAACCAGAATTGAACCCAGGGCCCTTCAGTCTGCAGGCTGAGGCTCTATTCAATGAGCCAAACAGACTAGGGCCAATAGTTTATTTTCAGTGTACAAATCTCCTAAGTATTTTATTCTTTTAAAAATGTTATTATATGTAGAATTATACTATTATTTCTTTGGGCGTGTTCAAATTGTTTGTGCATAGAAATAGCAGGGGATTTTTGTATATTGATCTTGTATCCTACTACATTAATGAACTCATTTATTAGTGCTATCTATGCATGTTTGTGTGCATTTCTTAGAATTTTCTGTATACAAGATCATCTCATCTGCAAATAGATAGTTTGCTTCCGTATTTCCAATCCAGATGACTTTTATTTCTTTTTCTTGTTTAATTACCCTGGCTAGAGCCTCTAGTACAACGTTGAATATAAGTGGCATGAGAAGAAATCCTCTGTTCTTGATTGTAGGGGGAACTTATTCTATTTTTATTAAGTATAATGTGGGATTTTCATAGATGCCTTTTCTCAGGTTCAGAAGGTTTCTTCTCATTCTAGTTTGTTGCATGTTTTTATTATGAAGGATGTTTCATTTGGTCAAATGCCTTTTCTATATCTATTGATGTGATCATGTGGTTTTTGTCCTATATGAGATTATA
>NW_005871098.1:329195-336716 GCF_000147115.1 Myotis lucifugus
CACACACATACACATACATACCTATATTTTCTTTTTTTGTATGTAGTGTGATATAGGGGTTCAAATTCATTTTGCGATTTCTTTTTGCTCCTTTGATTATTTAGGATTGTGCTATTTAATTTCCTGATATTTGTGATTTCCCAAATTTCCTTCTATTGTTACTGATTTCTAATTTAAAAAAAATTAAATTTATTGGGGTAACAAAGGTCAATAACATAAGTTTTAGGTGAACAACTATATAATACATCATCTCTGTATTCCATTGTATGCTCATTGCCCGAAGTCTAGTCTCCTTTAGTCACCACATATGTGACCCCCTTTACCCTCTTCATCCTTCCCCAACCCTTTCCCCTCTTATAACCACCAAAATTTGGTCTGTGTCCATGAGTTTACTTATTTTGTTTATTTGTTGCTTTTTGTTTTAGATGCCACATGAGTGATATCATATGGTTCTTGTTCTTATTTTGCTTTATATCAATTAAATTTCATATGACAAACCAACGTTTCATTCTTGGCATAAACCCCACTTGGTCATGGTGTACAGCCCTTATTATATGTTGCTGCATTTGGTTGGCTAGTATTTTGTTGAACATTTTTGGATATTAGTTTGTAGTTTTCATTTCTTGTGATGTCTTTGTTTGATTTTGCTAATAGGGTAATACTTGCCTCATAGAATGAGTGGGAAAGAAGTCACTATTCTTACTTCTTTTTAAGAGTTTGCAAAAGCTTACTATTCAAACCTTCATTGCACCAACAGGTCACCAGTTCAATTCCTGGTCAGGACACATGCCTGGGTTGTGGGCATGATCCCCAGCAAGGGGTGTGCAGGAGGCAGAAGTTGATGTTTCTCTCTCATTGATGTTTCTATATCTTTTTCCTTCTCCTTTCCTCTCTCTCTCTAAAATCAAATAAAAACATATTTAAAAAAAAAAAAAGAAGAAGAGCAAATACATTAAAAAAAACCTTCATTGAGCATTTGGTAGAATTCCCTAAGGAGGCCATCTGGGCCTTAGCTGTACTTTGTCAGAAATTTTGAGTTATTAATTCAGTCTCTTTACCTGTTTTCCATTTCCTCTTGAGTCAGTTTCAGTTGTTTGCATCTTTCTAGGAATTTATTTCCTCTAGGTTTTCTAATTTGTTGGCATACAATTATTCATAGTATTCCCTTACAGTACTCTTTAATTTCTGTCAAGTTGTTAGCAATGTTCCTATTTTCATTCCTGATTTTAATATTTGTGTATTATTTTCTTGGTCAGTTTGGCTTAAATTTTTTCAATGTTGTTGATCTCTTCAAAGAACCAATTTTTGGTTTGTTGAGTTTGTGTACTGTTTTTGTTGTTTTGGTTTTTTTTTTTCTCTATTTAATTTACTTCTGCTCTAATGTTTAAGATTTCCTCCTGCTTGCTTTGGGTTTGGTTTATTTCTAAGGTGGAAAGTTGGATTACCTGAGATTTATTATTTTTTGTAGATGTTTATAGCTATAAATTTCCCTCTAGGTACTGTTTTACTAGTAGCTGCATCCCATAAACTTTGGTATATTGTGTTTTTGTTTTTTCATCTCAAAGTGTTTTCTAATTTCTCTTGCAATTTCTTTTTGCTCCTTTGATTATTAGGATTGTGCTATTTAATTTCCTGATATTTGTGATTTCCCAAATTTCCTTCTATTGTTACTGATTTCTAATTTTATTTCACATGGTAGAATATATTTGCATGATTTCAATTGTTTTTAACTTATTGAGGCTTGTTTATGGCCTAACCAGGAGGTGTAGCCTGCAGAAAGTCATATGTGCATTTGAGAAAAATGTGTACCTGCTATTGTTTGGTAGAGCGTTGTATACATTTGTGTCTGTTTTGGCTAGTTTTATAGGGTTATTCGTGGCTTTTATTTCCTTTCTAATTGTGTACCTACTTGTTCTACCCATTATTATAAGTGAGGAATCACAGTTCCCAACTATTATTTATTGAATTGTCTATTCCACCCTCTAGTTCTTTCAGTATTTGCTTCATGTATTTTGGAGCTCTGTTTTCAAGTGTACATAAGTGCTATGTATTCTTAATGAATTGATACTTTCACTATTATAAAATGTCATTTATCTTTAGTAATATTTTTTTAAACCTCACCCAAGGATATGTTTATTGATTTTAGAGAGAGGAACATTGACCCTGCGAGAAACATCAATTGGTTGCCTCCCGTGCAAGACCTGACCAGGGCCGAGGAATCAAACCTGCAACTGAGGTACGTGCCCTTGACAGGAATCAAACCTGGGAACCTTCAGTCCACGGGCTGATACTAACCACTGTGCAAACTGGCTAGGGCAAATATTCTATCTTTTTTGTAATAAAAAAGCAATGCCACACAGCTGTGTAGGGCAGGGACTGTCATCTCCTGAAAAATATATACAGTTCCATTGGCAGCTGTTCTTTTAAAAAGTCATTACTGTGGAATGAAGAAGACTTGAGAGAGAAGGCTAAGGTGGAGACTATGCTCTTTCATAGAACCCAAAGGAATGAGTCCTAGACTCCATGTAGACCTGGAAGGAAGCTATGTTGACTATGAAAAAATATATAATAGTAACACTTACTGAGCTCCTATTTTTTTATGTCCCCTTTGTTTGCATAGTTTTCTTTCCCCCCATTGACCCTCTCCACCCCATACCACTCCTCCCAGGCCTTCACCACTCTAGTTTCCGTGTCCATGGGTAATTCATATATGCATATAAATTCCTGGTGATAACTCTCTCCTTATCCCCTCACCCCACCTTCCCTCTGAAATTTGTCAGTCTGTTCCATGCTTCTATGTCTCTGGTTCTATTTTATGCATCAGTTTCTTTTGTTGATTAGATTCCACATATGAATGAGATCATGTGATACTTATCTTTCTCTGACTAGCTTATTTTGCTTAGCATAATACTCTCCAGGTCCATCCATGCTGAGATCTCATTATGTTCCAAGCACTGTTATAACTACTTTACAAGTATCAAATCTTTTCATCATTATATCAACACTATGTGGGAGGTACTATTATTATCCTTAATTTATAAAGAAGGAAACTGAGGCATAAGAAAATTAAATAACTTGTTAACAACTAATATGTAGCAGAGTCAGAATTAAAACTCAAGCATTCTGACTGCAGAGGCACCATTAACTAAATCATGACAATGACAATGCTTCCCCCTAGATCAGAGGCCAGGAAGACAAACACCAAAAATGGGATTCTGTGGATGGCCTGGAACTGCAGACTGAAAGAGCAACTCTAGCTAGCAGCTATTTTCAGGTCCTTAAATCCTTAGGTTCTGCATATCATCCCACTACCCACGGAATACCACAGTGCAAGAAAAAAACAACAACACAGCTTAGCTGGCAGAAAGCTGGTCTCAAGCCAGTAAAGGGTGACCAGTATAGAAACAAAGCAGTAGTGAGGAGTCAGCTAATGTTGAGAAAGCCAGCCATCACCAGGAATGAAAGTACTTTGGGATGAGAAATAAAACAAAGATGGCAATTTCTGTAAGGCAAATTGGACAGAGGCTCAGGTTCCGGTGATTTGGGCATTAAAGGGAAGTGTAGCTTTTGAAGCTGATGAAGTCTGAGTGATTTTGGTTACTCATAAAAATCCCACTCATGAAAGTCATGAATTGTAAAACTATTTCTCTTAATACTATCTGAGAACAAACCATGAAATAAATCAGTATTACTTTATCTTGAAAACATTCCTCAAGCCCATTTCCAGAAGCAGCTGCTGTGCTTGCTGCTAGGAACAGAAAGGTGTACAAAGACACACCTGTCTTTAAGGACATCCAGTGCTGTGGAGAACTCATAAATTTGTAAGAAAAGCAAATGGTCATCATGACGTGAGAGACTGGTATAATCAGAGATAGATGCATAGTATGTGATGAGATTAAAGTGGAGGGGGAGCTGACCTAGGCATAGGAGGTACCCTAGAGGTAAGTGTTGACACTTACTGGTAGACCTCACCAGCGACTCCATGGTGGGCAAAGGTTTTACAAGGAGAAAAGATGCAGATGAGCAGTTGCACAGAGGAGGCTCAGTCCTGCAGGGGTAATGGCCATGAATGGAGATTTAGCAAGTGAGGTAGAAAGGAAGGTGGGGAAGGAGTGAAATTTATGAAAGACCTATACTCTGCGCGAAGAACTTGAACTTTATGCCAATATGATGGAAAGTGGAGTGAATAGTTTTACATTTAGAATCTTTAAAGATGAGAAGGTTAGCTTAGGCAGGAGGTGCTTGCAGGAGTCCAGATGGAAGGTGACAAAGTTTGATTGTGATGAAGGGAGCAAAAGTGAAGAAATAGTAATCAACATTTAAAAACAGTATTGTCTTAGTAACAGACTGGATGCAAGGACAGATTCTCAAGGTTCTGATTTGGGTCCTTGTAGGCCTCCAGAGCAGAGAAAGAACAGAGGAGATGTGTTTGGGAGCAAGATGCCAAAGTTGGATTGAGAATCACTAAGTCTGATATCCAGGGTCATGTGCGGAGATGGTCTATAGGCAACTGGAAATGAGAGTTTAGAACACAGGAGATGATATGGGGCTACGGGACTCATAAGTGGTTAAAGGCAAATGAAACTATGGGTATTTCCAAGATGACTTGGGAGAGTGTGTAAAAAGATGGGTGAACAGAACAAGGAGAAAGGGTAGGGCAGGGAAGGGCAAGAGAGGGGACGAATGAACTCTAGAGAATACCAGTGTTTAAGGGTAGGGACAAAGAGCTCATGACAGAGACTGAGACTCAGGAGAGACTAAAGGAAAATATAATAGTGACTAGAAATAATGTAAAATGAAACTAAATGAGAAAAAGAAAAAGAAAGATCTAATGTCTTAAAAAAAAAGGAAGAAATTACATGTTGTAGTTGGTCATGAATTGTCTTTAATTCCTTTGAGAATTGTGTTTAAAAGGACTCAAATTGGATTGGAAATCCAATATCCTTCCCTGCTTTTATAGAACTGTTATTAAAAACAATATAACTAGCCTGGCCGGCATGGCTCAGTGGTTGAGTATGGACCTATGAACCAGGAGGTCACGGTTTAATTTCAGGGCAGGGAACATACCAGTTGCAAGTGGTCCCCAGTGTGGGGCTTGCAATCGATGATTCTCTCTCATCTTTGATGTTTCTCTCTCTCTCTCTCCCCATCTCTCTTCCTCTCTGAAACCAATAAAAATATACTTAAAAACAAACAAAAAAATAACCAAAAGTCATGTGAACTATCTTAAGAATACTAATTATTATATCATTTTAATGAGTTGATGATTAATTATTGTGATATTAACTTAATGATTCTAATATAGAGTATCTCATGTAATAAAATTTGATGATCAGTACATCAGAAAGAAAATTACAATTTAGATTATTGGCTAGTCAGTATAAAGATTATATGTCTAAAAATATTATATACAAATTTGTATAATCAAATTATTTAGTAATAAGTACATATTATCCAGAGAGGTTATGAGAAATGAAAGAAAAAATGTGACAAATTATATGTGGAAAACTGGCATTTTATACTCCCTTTTGAGCTCTGAAATTGCCATTAAAGGTTCTGTTTCATTCTGCAGGGAAACAAAGCAAAACATGTTTAACTTTGTATAAGTAGAGTATCCCACACTTATTTAAAGAAAGAAGCTATAATTTAGAATTGAAGGACAGAAAAAGAGCTTTTCAGACAAGAAAAAATTAAAGGAGTTCATCACCACCAAATCAGTGTTACAAGAAATGTCAAAGGGTCTTCTTTAAGAATAAGAAAAAAAATGAATAATAAAATGGCAATACCAAATGAAAATGGATTAAATGCTCTAATAAAAAGACACAAGGTAGCTGAGTAGATAACCTTACATATGATGTCTACAAGAGGTTCACTTCAGATTGAAAGACACAGACTGAAAGTAAAGGGGTGAAAAAAGAGATTTCATAAAAATGAAAAACAAAAACAAAAAATAAAAGCTCAAGTCGTGATACTTATACCAGACAAAACAGACTTTAAAACAAAGGGTATATAATAACAGAAAAAGAAGGACCCAACAATTCTACTTGTGGGTATTTACTCAAAGAATGCCCAACATGAATCAAAATGACACATGCACCCACATGTTCATTGTGGCATTATTTACAGTAGCGAAGATATGGAAGCAACCTAAGTGTCTGTCAATAGATGAACGGATAAAGAAGTGGTGCATATATACAATGGACCATGACATTCATAAAAAAAAAAAGAATGAAATTTTGCTATCTGCAATCTGCACAGCATGGATGAAGTAGAGTATTGTGCTGAGTGAGACAGATAAAGACAAATGCCATATGGTTTCACTAATGTGTGAAATCTAAAAAACAAAATAAACAAGAAGGACAGAAACAGTCTCATAGATACAGAGAACATTTTGACAGTTGCCAGAAGGTAGGAGGCTTGGGGGGATGGACGAAGAAGGTGAAAGGATTAAAAGGAAAAATTGGTAGTTAAAAATAGTCATGGGGATGTAAAGTACAGCATCGGGAATAGCCTATATAATAAAAGCCTAATATGCTAAGTGTCTGGTCGTCCATTCAACCAAAGTGTAATATGCTAATGATGTGCTAAGACCACTCAACCGCTCAGTATGATGTGCACTGACCACCAGGGGGCAGAGAGTCGACCGGTCGACCAGTCGCTATGACGTACACTGCCCACCAGGGGGCAGACGCTCCAACCGGTAGGTTAGCTTGCTGCTGGTGTCCTGCTGATCGTGACTGAGCAAGACAGGCTGGACACGCCATGGAGCCCTCCTGCAGTCCTTCCCCAACTGGCCAACTTCCCACATCCCTTCCTGGCCCCGATTGTGCACTGATGGGGTCCCTCAGCCTGGCCTGCGCCCTCTCACAACCTGGGACCCCTCGGGGGAAGTCAGAGAGCTGGTTTCGGCCCAACAGCAGAATGACTGGTCACTATGACGCGCACTGACCACCAGGGGGCAGACGCTCAATGCAGGAACTGCCCTCTGGTGGTCAATGTGCTCCCAGAGTGGGAGTGCTGCTCAGCCAGGAGCTGGGTTCACAGCTGGCAAGTGCAGTGGCGGTGGCGGGAGCCTCTCCCACCTCTTTGGCAGTGTTAAGGATGTCTGACTGACGGCTTAGGCCCGCTCCCTGTGGGAGTCGGACATCCCCTAAGGGCTCCTGGACTGTGAGAGGGCACAGGCCAGGCTCAGGGACCCCCCCGCCCTGAGTGCATGAAGTGCACCAGGCCTCTAATAGTCAGTAATATTGTGATAACTAAGTATAGTGTCAGATGAGTACTACATTTATTGGGATGACCACTTAGTAAATTATATAATGTATAATCACTGGGTTGTATACCTGAAACTAATATAATATTGTATGTCAGCTGTAATGGAAAAATAAAAAATTACTTAAAGTAAAAAGAAAGATGAATAAGTTCAGAGCATGGTAACTATCCTATCTAATAAAAGAGTAATATGCAAATTAACCATAACTCCGCTATAAAAGATGGGCAGAGCCCACAGCCAATAAGGAGGAA
>NW_005871098.1:336816-356688 GCF_000147115.1 Myotis lucifugus
ATGAAATAAATCAGTATTACTTTATCTTGAAAACATTCCTCAAGCCCATTTCCAGAAGCAGCTGCTGTGCTTGCTGCTAGGAACAGAAAGGTGTACAAAGACACACCTGTCTTTAAGGACATCCAGTGCTGTGGAGAACTCATAAATTTGTAAGAAAAGCAAATGGTCATCATGACGTGAGAGACTGGTATAATCAGAGATAGATGCATAGTATGTGATGAGATTAAAGTGGAGGGGGAGCTGACCTAGGCATAGGAGGTACCCTAGAGGTAAGTGTTGACACTTACTGGTAGACCTCACCAGCGACTCCATGGTGGGCAAAGGTTTTACAAGGAGAAAAGATGCAGATGAGCAGTTGCACAGAGGAGGCTCAGTCCTGCAGGGGTAATGGCCATGAATGGAGATTTAGCAAGTGAGGTAGAAAGGAAGGTGGGGAAGGAGTGAAATTTATGAAAGACCTATACTCTGCGCGAAGAACTTGAACTTTATGCCAATATGATGGAAAGTGGAGTGAATAGGCCAGGGGCGAGGGGTGTGGCGGGGTTGGGCTGCGTTTGGGGAACACCCCAGAGGTCGGGGCAGCTGGGCCCGTGGAGGAAGGTCACGGCCAGGTCAGGGCAGCTGCGGCACGGAGCCGGAGGCATGGGTGCTGGGCGCCTTCCCTGCCGGAGCTGTGCACTGTCTGTGCTGCCGCCACTGCTGGAGCCACTGCCGCTGCTGGAACAGCCGTCAGCACCTCAGCATGTTTCTGAGCATGCTGAGCCTGCAACCCACGCACCCTACACCCACCCCACCCCGCTCCCACTCCTCCAAGCCAACCTCCAGAGCCTTACGCGAGACTCCTACAGCCAACCCGGGCAAAGGCACGTCCCTAGCTGTCTCCTCCTACCCCCTGCCCCAACTCCCCACATCCTCCGCACCCACAGTTTGAAGGCTCTGGGGAGTCTTCTGCAGATCTCCAAGCCAGCGCCTCCTGGTGCCTGTAAACACACCCCTTTCTGAACTCGCCGGTTCTGGCGTCCCATTTCCCCAAACTCCCTAAGGCGTCTTGGCTCTCACCCACGTCCCTAATGGCTCCCAAGATCCCCACTCTCTCCTGCACTCCGTTCCTTTCTGGCTTCTTTTGCCTCCTGCGTTTAGCTTCCTCCTGCACCCTCGCTCCCTTAACTTCCGGTCTACCTCCAGTGCCCAGATTTAAAGCTGGGTGAGCCTGCGCTCCCTTTCGCAGAGAGGGAACCTCAGCATTCTCTAAGCACCCGAGAGCTATGGACAGCCTGTCCATGAGGGTTGGAGGAGTTTGGCTGAGAGATTGTTGCTCAGGTCCGGCAGCCTAGCGGAGTGAGTGTAAAACCCTTTCCCCTTCTAGCGGGGACCCAGTCAGCCTGTGCCCTGCCAGCTCCAAGGATTAAAAGTGGGTGTTCATGGTTAGAGGAAACTATCCAGCCGAGTGCCTGGCTAAAGCAAACCACGCATCTGTCAGGAATGCTCTCTGGGTGCTGTTCTTGCCAGGAGCTTGTGTTCCACTGCGGTAGATGCAGCAAGGAAACAATGATTAGTGCATCTGACAGCTAATGCTGAGGACCGGTAGGAAAAACACACACTCCCCAGTCCCAGTTGGCGAATCTGAGTATGATGCAACCGCGTGTGCCTGTACGACAAAGAGAGAGGCTTAAGGAAATGCAAAGTTTTAAGCATAGAGTAAATGACACTGCTACCAAGAAAGCACACTTAATTACACTTTGGACATTTCAGTCAGTAAGAACACCTGTACTTTGTGCTTTATGATTCACATGATCTGATCATTTGAGTTGGGCCAATACAAACAAAAAGGCACTGTTGGTTTTGGTTGAGGTAATGAACTGTGATTTCAGATTTCTTGGTTGTTTTCTCTTTTGCCCAAGTTCCCAGATTCTCAAAACTCTAGGATTAGTTTTTGGAGGGACGAGAGAAGAAAATATATAAATACTCAGGAGGATTAAAATCAGATAGCAGTTGAGATTATAGCCATGGTTTTTGAGTTGGCAAATTAATCGGTTTGAAATGAGTGAGCCTGGCCTCTGGCCAGGCCAGACACGGAACACTTGCGTTTGCAACCTTGCAGGCTGGGCTGAGGGACCACCCTCCCCTGCCCCCGTGCACGAATTTCATGCACTGGGTCTCTAGTTTCCTTTTGCCCTAGACAGCGGTTCTCAACTTGTGGGTCGAGATCCCTTTGGCGGTCGAACGACCCTTTCACAGGGGTCACCTAAGACCATCCTGCATATCAGATATTTACATTACAATTCATAATATTAGCAACATTACAGTTATGAAGTAGCAACGAAAATAATTTTATGGTTGGGTCACAACATGAGGAACTGTATTTAAAGGGCCAGAAGGTTGAGAACCACTGCGCCTAGGAGATCTTCCATAAACATATTGGTACAAGAAATATCTGAGATTTTTCTGCCTATGGTTTCTTCTAGGATTTTTATGGTTTCCTACTTACAATTAAGTATTTCATTCATTTTGAGTTTATTCTTGTGAATGGAGTAAATTGGTAGTCTAGTTTCATTTTTTTTTGCATGTATCTGTCCAATTTTCCAAACACCATTTACTGAAGAAACTGTCTTGACTGCATGGTATGTTCTTGTCTCCTTTGTCAAATATTCATTGAATGTAACACTTTGAATAGATTTTTTGGGTTTCTGTTCTATTCCATTGATCTCTATGCCTGTTCTTGTGCCACTACCAGGCTGTTTTGATTATGGTGGGTTTGTAGTATAATTTAATCTGGTATTGTGATTTCTTCAACTTTGTTCTTCTTTCTCAAGATTGCTGCATCTATTTTTTTTTTGGAATGTTTGTTCTAGGTCTATGATATTAATAGGGATTGCATTGAACTTGTAGATTGCCTTGGGTAGTATGGACATTTTAATGATGTTGATTCCACCAATCCATGAACATTTGTTTATATCTTCTTCTATCTCTTTTCCCAGTGTCCTTTAGTTATCTCAGTACAAGTCTTTTAACTCCTGAGTTAAGTTTATTCCTAAGAATCTTAATTTTTTTTGTTGCAATGAAAAATGGGTTGTTGTTTTTTTAGTTTCTCTTTCTGAGAATTCATTATTGGTGCATTAAAAAAAACATCAATTTTGGGGTGTTGATTTTATATTCTACTCCATTGCAAAATTCATTTATAAATCTAGTAGTGTTTTGATGGTGTCTTTAGGGTTTTTTATGTACAATATAATGTCATCTGCAAATAATGTTTTACTTCCTCCTACCCAATTTGGATGCCTTTTATTTCTTCTTCTTATCTAATTGCTGTTACTAGGACTTCCAGTAGTATGGTGAATAAGAGTGGTGAATGTGGACATCCCTGTCTTGTTCCTCCCTATATCTTTTGATTGGATCATTTAATCCATTTACATTGTTATTATTGATAGGTACTTGTTTATTGCCAATTTAATTCTGTATATCTAGGTTACTCTCACTATTTCTTCTCATTAGAGCAGTCCCTTTAGCATTTCTTGTAATGCTGGCTTGGCAGTGATGAACTTCTTGAGCCTATTTTTGTCTGGAAGCTCTTTATTTCATTATTTCAAAAGATAACCCTGCTGGATATTGTAATCTTGGTTTCAGATTCTTGTGTTCCATTACCTTGAGTACCATTCATGCCATTCCCTTCCGGCCTGTGGAGATTCTGATGAGAAATCAGGTGGCAGCCTTATGGGAACTACTATGTAGGTAAGTTTGCTTTTCTCTTGCTGCCTTTCGGATTCTCTCTTTATCTCTAATTTTTGGCATTTTAATTATGATGTGTCTGGCTGTGGGCCTGTTTGGGTTCTTCTGGCTTGGGGTTCTCTGTGCTTCCTGAAGTTGTGTGACTTTTTCCTTTACCAGGTTAGGGAAATTTTCTGCCAATATTTCTTCAATCAGGTTCTCTATCACTTTCTGCCTGTTCTGGCACATCTACTATTTGAATATTATTATGTTTCATAGTGTCCCACAGCTCCCTTTAGCTGTCCTCCTGTTTTTTAGTTGTATTTTTCTTTTTGGTTCTCTGATTGAGTGACTTTTTCAACCTGGTCTTCTAATTCATGAATCCAATCCTCAGCTTCCCCTAATCTGCTATGTATTCCTTTCAATGTGTTCTTTACTTGTTTTGTGTCATTCTTTATTTCTATTTTCATATTTACTCTATCTTTTCTTATGCTGTTGAGCATCTTTACCATCATTAATCTGAACTCTATATCTGATAAATTTCTTATCTCCATTTCGTTTCTCTCTTCTTCTGGAGAATACTCTTGTTATTTCACTTGGGGGTTGTCATTTTGTCTCCTCATTTTGACTGTCCATGTGGGTTTGTGACTATGTACTAGGTAGATCTGCTATACCTCTCAATCTCTAGTGCATGATAGTGTCAAATGCTGTTTTTGACTAATTAGATCAGGCAAAGATTCAAGGTATCTAGAGACCAACTCTGCCTACAAACCAATAGGATTCCTTCTTGAATAGCCCTCAGGCAATTGCCCACAGGTGTGGCTTTTTTTCAACAGCATGGGGTAATTGCTTCTCCCTGGAGGCTAATTATTACTCTCAGTTTCTTAATGGGCTTGAGAAACTGCACAGTGGGGCAAGATGTTTTCTGATAGAGTGTGTCAACTGTCCTCCCCTCAGGCAAAACTGCCTGTGTATAGCAAATTTCTGTGTGAGGAAGATGACCTCCACTACATAAGGAAATGACTCAGAACAGGAAACTGGGGTGTCTTCCTTTTGAATTCTAACTTCAGAGCTACTGATTCTGGTTTCTGCTCACACAGTTCCAGTTAATTCTACCCTCCCTCAGCCAGAGTACAAGGTGAGTTGCTCCACAGGGAATTTTGTGCATTGGCCCTTTAAGAGGGCACCTGCATTTCCAGCTATCTCTTCCTGGCAGATAACAACCCTGCTGTTTTTCAATCAGATGTTGTGTAGATACCCTTCTCAGTTCTGGTGCTCTTGGCTGGGGGTGGGGGAGGGCAACTTGGATATTAGACCCCAGAGTTCAGTGGCAACCCCCCACAGCTGAGATATCTCTTCAGGACTTCAGTTGTTGTCTGTGGGAGTGCAGCCAGACCTTTCATGACTCTGCCCCTCCTACCAGTCTCTGCGGTCCCCACTTTCCATCCTCAGTAATCAGGACTCTCCAGCAAGTCTTCATTTGATTATTCAGGAATTTGGCTGTATTTTAGTTGTATTTCCAGTTCTGTCCTGGGAGAGTGTAAGTGCAGCATCCATTTATTCCACTGCCATTTTTAATGTCCCAAAATCAATTTCTAAAAAGACTATAACTCAGATTTTCACTGGCAGTATGTGTCTCCATTTTTCTGTGTCACCACAAGCGTGTATTCAGACGTATTATCATATTAGTAACACTACAAGCTCCTAAGTAGCAGTCATGGCTTTTCACCTCCATTTCTCTTGCCATTTGTCCGATGCATTCTTCATACCAGACCTTCATGGCCTGTGATTTTGTACATATTGTTCTTTTGGCCAGCCACGGTCTCTTCTCCTTTTTGTTTGGCCTAGAAACTCTTTATTGTGCCAGCAAAGCAAGACTTCCTCAGTTAGGAATTTTCTCAGGTCTTTTGTAGTCAGTTACTATCATCTGTTTATGCCCCTACAATATTCTCTTAACATTTCCATGATCGAGAAAAAAGAATGACATCAATGTTTGTACATCTTCATTCCTCAGTAGCCTACAAAGATAACATTGTGTTCTTGGCATAGCAGGTTTTGCTCAGTGGTTAAAGAGTTTGCCCTAGTACTGAAGAGCCCTGTGTTGGATTTAGATGAAGGGCACATACATTGGTTGCAGGCTCGATCCCCAATCAATGGAGGATGTTTCTCTTGCTCCCTCTTTCTCAGCTTCTCCCCGTCCCTTCCATTCTCTCTAAAAATATATGGGCAGAGGAGAACCAAGATGGCAGCATAGGTAAATACCTGTACTTGCTGCCTCCCACAACCATATCAAAATTACAACTAAAATACATAACAACTATCATCCAGAACCACGAGAAACTTGGCTGAGTGAAGAACTACAAGTAGAAAAATAAAGAAGAAAGAGCATTGAGACTGGTAGAAGATGCGGAGGCGTGGAGGTGCGGAAGGAGCTGACACCCAGGTATGCCGCTTTTTAAATGGAGGGAGATACAAACTCCCACGTGCTCTGAGTTCCAGTGCCGGGCAAGACTTTGGGGGACCCAGACACATACAGGGAGAAACTGGACTGTCTGGCATCAGGGTAGGAACACAGGGGCAGCTTTCTTCCAGACAGAGGTGCGTGCAGCAGTGGTCAGATTTCTCCAGTGCAGGCCTGACTGGAAGCCATTGCTATTTGCTCCGCCCTGAAGACTCCCTGAGACCCCACCCCACTCAATTTACAACACTAACCAAGCTGTGCACAGCGGCCTTTGCATATGAATGGCCTGTCCTTTTTCAGTCTAAAACCTGTCAAACTGCAGCTGGGTCAGGGATCCCCAAAGCTATTTAAAGAAGACAAAGGCCAGCAATGCAGCAGCCTGCCTTGCTTCACCTCATCTGGGCACTTCCAAAACCCATACAAAGAGGAGGAATCTGCAGATCTCTCTGTAGCTCCTGTTGGGTGGCCTCAGGCAGTGGCTGAATTTGCACCTCCTTGGAGATCCAAGAGCCAGTGTAACCAGTGGTCAGTGCGAGTCCATACCAGATTACAACTCTTCACATCCATAAGTGACACACTCAAGGTGCAGACTCAGTGAGCACCAAAGCCCACTGAAGCAAGTCCTGCCCCATAAGGGTATCTCCTGCATAGCAGCTCTTCCACTGTAGACACAGCTGGTCCTCACAGCCAATTGGCCTGGAGGTAAACAAACACAGGGAAGCAGCCAAAATGCAGAGACAAAGAAATGTGTCACAAATGAAAGAAATGAAGAAAGCAAACTACTGGATGTAGAGTTCAAAACCACAGTTATAAGGTTACTAAAAAATCTTCTAGAAATCTCTGAGAAACTTAGTGAGACCTTCAAGGAACTTAATGAGAATGCCAAAAAAATGGAAAAGGACCAGTCAGAAATTAAGCATACACTGACTGAAATAAGGAATAATACACAGAGATTCAACAGTAGAGTAGAGGATCCCAAGAATCAAGTCAAAGATTTGAAATACAAGAAAGCAGAAAACACCCAACTGGAAGAGCAAAAAGAAAAAAGAATCCAAAAATATGAAGATAGTGTAAGGAGCCTCTGGGACAACTTCAAGTGTACCAACGTCCAAATTATGGGGGTGCCAGAAGAAGAGAGAGAGCAAGATATTGAACACCTATTTGAAGAAATGATGACAGAAAACTCCCCCTACCCAATGAAAGAAATAGACTTATGAGTCCAGGAAGCGCAGAGAACCCCAAACAAGAGGAATCCAAAGAGGACCACACCAAGTCACATCATAATTAAAATGCCAAGAGCAAAAGACAAAGAGAGAATCTTAAAAGCAGCAAGAGAAGAACAGTTAGTTACCTACAAGGGAGTACCCATATGACTGTCAGCTGATTTCTCAACAGAAACTATGCAAGCCAGAAGGGAGTGGCAAGAAATATTCAAAGTGATGAATAGCAAGAACCTACAACCAAGATTGCTCTATCAAGCAAAGCTATCATTTAGAATAGAAGGTCAGATAAAGAGCTTCACAGACAAGAAAAAGCTAAAGGAGTTCATCACCACCAAACCAGTATTATATGAAATGTTGAAGGGTATTCTTTAAGAAGAGGAAGAAGAAGAAAAAGGTAAAGATAAAAAATTATGAACAACAAAGTGACAACAAATACATATCTATCAACAAGTGAATCTAAAAATCAAATGAATAAAAAGTCTGATGAACAGAATAAACTGGTGAATGTAATAGAATCAGTGGCATGGAAATGAAGTGGACTGACAATTCTCTGGGGGAAGGGGATGTAAGGGGTGCAGGAAGGGATGGGACAAAGATCTTATATGCATGTATGCAGTACCTATGGACAAGGATAGTGGGGTGGCGAGGGCCTGGGGTGGGGTGGGAACCAGGTGAAGGGAAGCTATGGGGGGGGAAAGAGGGACATCTGTAATAATCTGAACAATAAATTTTTTAAAAAATGGAAAAAATACAAAAATAAAAATATATGGACAAAATATCCTCAGGTGTGGATTAACAACAATAACGAAAAGAATATGTTCTTAATTGACACCTAGTAAACTACTTGGCACCCTGTAGTCAGTCAATCTTTATTGAAACATTCAATTAATTAATTTTGATTTTAGTTTATAATTATATATATATATATATATATATATATATATATATATATATCTACACTAATAAAAGAGAAACATGGTAATTAGCATACGACCGCTACCCTTTTCATTGGCTAATCAGTGAGTATATGCAAATTAACTGTCAGCCAAGATGGCGGCCGGCAGCCAGGCAGCTGGAAGCGAACATGAGGCTTGCTTGCTCCAGGGACTGCAGACTCCAACGTTCCCCGCCTGACTTGCCGGCCTCTGAGTTGCAACTCTAAGCAACTATGTACTATGTTGCAAATGTAGAAGTGAAACAAAACTCCAGAAACCAGCTTTCAGCCTGCCGGGATCTCAGAGCTGAAGTTATACATTGTTTCGATTATAGAATGCAAACAAACCAGATACGAAGCCTCAGAGCTAGAGCCAGAGCTAAAGCTGGCCCAGAATAAAATTTTAAAAAAAGAGAAAAAAAAAGGAGCAGTTGGGAGCTTTATTCAACAACCGCCAGCCTGAAAGCAGCCCTCAGCCCCTCACCCAGACTGGCCAGGCACCCCAGTGGGGACCCCCACCCTGAAGGGTGTGTGACCAGCTGCAAACAGCCATCATCCCCTCATCCAGGCTGGCCAGGCCCCCAGTGGGGACCCCACCCTGATCTACGACACCCTTCAGGGCAAACCAGCCGGCCCCCAGGCCTCTATCCTATATAGTAAAAGGGTAATATGCCTCCAGGCACCGGGATCAGTGGAGCCACGAGGCCTCTTGGCACCAGATTAGTGTGACAGGGGGCAGCGCCCAAACCCCCTGATCGCCCTGCAGCTCTGTGTGTGACAGGGGGCAGGGCCACAACATCCCTATCCGCCCTGCTCTGTTTGTGACAGGGGAAGGCGCCCCAACCCCCTGATGGGCCCTGCTCTGTGTGTGACAGGGTGGGGCGTCCCAACCCCCCCCCCCCATGGGCCCTGCTCTGTCTGTGATGGGGTAGAGCCATAAGCTCCCCATCGGCCCTGCCCTGAGTGTGACAGTGGCGGCGCCCCAACCCCCTGATCGGCCCTGCTCTGTGAGTGACAGGGGGCGGTGCCGTGCCCTAACTCCCCTATCGGCCCTACTCTGTGCATGACAGGGGGGAGCTCCCCAACCCCCTGATTGGCCCTGCTCTGTGCGTGATAGGGGGTGGCGCCGCAACCTCCCCATCGACCCTGCCTTGAGTGTGACAGGGAGCGGTGCCCCAACCCCCCAATCGGCCCCACCCTGAGCGTGACTGAGGGTGGCATCGCAACCTCCCAATCTGCCCTGCTCTGTGCATGACAGGGGGCGGCGCCCCAACTCCCCAATCAGCCCTGCTCTGAGCCCGACCAGGGGCTGCACCTAGGGATTGGGCCTGCCCTCTGCCACCCAGGAGCAGGCCTAAGCCAGCAGGTCGTTATCTCCTGAGGGGTCCCAGACTGCAAGAGGGCACAGGCTGGGCTGAGGGGACCCCCCCCCCACCGAGTGCACAAATTTTTGTGCACCGGGCCTCTAGTATATATATAATTCTTTATTGTTTAAAGTATTACATAAGTCTCCGTTTTCCCCCATTGACCTCTCCACAGCCACTCCCTCCCCCAGCACCTGCCCTAACCCCCCTAGTGTCCATTGGTTATGCTCATATGCATGCATACAAGTCCTTAGGTTGATCTCTTACCCCCTCACACCCTGCCTTCCCTCATAGGTTGGACAGTCTGTTCGATGCTTCTATGACTCTGGTTATATTTTTGTTCATCTGTTTATGTTGTTCATTATATTCCACAAATGAGTGAGATCATGTGATATTTATCTTTCTCTGACTGGCTTATTTCCCTAGCACAATGCTCTCTAGTTCCATCCATGCTGTTGCAAATGGTAAGAGTTCCTTCTTTTTCAGCAGCATAGTATTCCATTGTGTAGATGTACCACAGTTTTCTAATACACTCATATGCTGATGGGCACTTAGGCTGTTTCCAAATCTTAGCTATTGTAAATTGTGCTGCTATGAATATAAGGGTGCATATATCCTTTCTGATTGGTGTTTCTATTTTCTTGGGCTATATTCCCAGAAGTGGGATTATTGGATCAAATGGAAGTTCCATTTTTAATTTTTTGAGGAAACGCCTTACTGTTTTCCACAGTGGCTGCATCAGTCTGCATTGCCACCAGCAATACAAAAAGGTTCCTTTTTCTCCACATCCTGGCCAGCATTTGTCCTTTGTTGATTTGTTGATGAGAGTCCTTCTGACAGGTGTGAGATGGTACCTCATTGTTGTTTTGATTTGCATCTCTTGAATGATTAGTGACTTTGAGCACATTTTCATATGTCCCTTGGCCTTCTGTATGTCCTCTTTTGGAGAGTGTCTAGATAGGTCCTTTGCCCATTTTTTGATTGGATTGTTTATCTTCCTTTTGTTAAGTTGTATGAGTTCCCTATAAATTTTGGAGATTAAATCCTTATCAGATATAACATTGGCAAATTTTTTCTCCCATAAAGTGAGCTTTTCTTGTTGTTTTGTTGATGGTTTCTTTCACTGTGCAGAAGCTATTTACTTTGAGGTAGTCTCCTTAGATTCCATTGCCCTAGGAGCTGAATCGGTAAAAATACTGAAAGGACATATGTCTGATATTTTGCTGCCTACGGATTCTTCTAAGACTTTTATGGTTTCCCATCTTATGTTTATCCATTTTGAGTTTATTTTTGTGTATGGTGGAAGTTGGTGGTCTAAGTTTCATTTTTTTGCATGTATCTGTCCAATTTGTCCAACATCTTTTATTGAAGAGACTTGTCTTGACTCTATTGTATGCTCTAGCCTCCTATGTCAAATATTAAGTGAGCATAATGGCTTGGGTCAATTTCTGGTTCTCTGTTCTGTTCCACTGGTCTATATGTCTGTTCTTGTACCAATACCAGGCAGTTTTGAGAACAGTGGCTTTGTAGGGATCTGGTCTTGTGATCGTCCAACTTTGTTCTTCTTTCTCAAGATTGCTACAGCTATTTGGAGTCTTTTTTATTTCAGATGAATTTTTGGAGAGTTTGTTCTAGGTTTTTGAAATATGCCATTGGTATTTTAATGGGGATTGCACTGAATCTACGGATTGCTTTGGGAAGTAAGGACATTTTAATAAAGTTGATTTTACCAATTCATGAACATGGTATATTCCTCCATTTGTTTATGTCTTCCTCTATATCTTTTTTCAGTGTCCTGTAATTTTCTGAGTACAGGTCCTTTACCTCTTTGGTTAAACTTATTCCTAGGTATCTTAATTTTTTTTGTTGCAATGGTTAAATGGGATTGTTTTTTTAGTTTCTCTTTCTGTGAGTTCATTATTGGTGTATAAAAAAGCCACAGACTGCTGGGTGTTAATTTTGTATCCTGCTACATTGCTGAATCCATTTATTAAGTCTATTAGTTTTTTTACTGAGTCTTTAGGGTTTTCTATGTACAATATCTTGTCAAGAATAATGACAGTTTTATTTCTTTTCCAATTTGGATGCCTTCTATTTCTCCTTCTTGTCTGATCACTATGGCTAGCACTGCCAGTACTCTGTCAAAAAGGAGTGGTGAAAGTGGGCATCCCTGTCTTGTTCCTATTCTTAGGGAAAATGGTTTTAGTTTTTGCCCATTGAGTATTATGTTAGCTGTAGGTTTGCCATATAAGGCTTTTATTATGTTGAGTTATGATCCCTCTATTCCCCTTTGCTGAGAGTTTTTATCAGGATTTTGTCAAATGCCTTTTCTGCATTAATTGATATGATTATTTGACTTTTATCTCTCAATTTGTTTATGTGAGGTACCACATTTATTGATTTATGGATATTGTACCAGCCTTGTATCCCTGGAATAAATCCCACTTGGTCATGGTGTATGATCTTTCTAATGTAATGCTGGATCAAGTTTGCTAGAATTTTGTTGAAGATTTTAGCATCTATGTTCATCAGGGATATTGGCCTATAATTCTCTTTCTTTGTAGTGTTTTTATCTGGTTTTTTGATTAGGGTAATGTTGGCTTTATAGAAAATCCTTGGAAGTGTGCCTTCCTCTTGCATTTTTTGGAATAGCCTGAGGAGGATAGGTTTTAGTTATTATTTGAATGTTTGGATATTCTTTGTATGAATTTTTATTGATTTCAGATAAGAAAAGAGAAAGAGAGAGAGAGAGAGAGAGAGAGAGAGAGAGAGAGAGAGAGAGAGAAACATCAGTGCTGAGAGAGCATCATTGTTCGGCTGCCTCATGCTCGCCCAGCCTGTAACCTGGGCATATGCCCTAACCGGAATTGAACTGTGACCTCCTGGTCAAAGCTCACCCACAGAGCCTCATCGGCTAGGCATTATTTTTGCTTTTATTTTATTTGTTCCACCACCGTTTATCCCCTCTTTGGCTGCTTCCACCTCCACCCACTGCCCTAATTATTTTTAAAAGCAATCTTAAATATTAGTATAATTGTCTGGAGAGAGGAAAAATCCTTTCTGAATATTTAACGTACCTGGTACAAAATGGGAATTATAGTCTGGAGGGGCATCAGGTCTTGGATCAGGTGACTTTAATTGATTTCCCATTTCATCTGTAGGTTGCTTAGGGGCTGTGGGGACTACACCTTTGGGGAAAGATAGGGCACATGATTTACAATGGAAATGATAATATAACAGAATACATTCACTTTTTCTTGTTGGCATGCACCATTGCATATAACCAATAAGTAATACACTCATATTTCATACAAAAATCATAATTCATAAGTATATTAGACATCAACCTATTATAGTATTTGATAGATTTTCAGGCTGAATATGGATTAAAAATGAAAATATTAAACCATTGTGCTATGATCAAAGCAAGGAACTTTCAGCTACTAGCTTCAGCTGTTCTGATGTGATTCCTACCTACATAACTTCCTTTCACAGTGTCGAAAATTCTTTTTCATAGTATGTAAAGTCATATATAGAGTGAATCAGATTTTTCATAAATCCATTTTGGAAAATGGCTGTTTAAATAAATTCAAAACATAACACGATAAATACTTAGTAAATTCAAAACAGAGCATGATGAATACTAAATGATTTAAAAGCCAGTGGTGACATATGCAGTTCAATTAGAGGTGATTTAGTCAACATTTCCAGGGATTCACACTCTGCCCTATTCATCCTGAAAGACCTAAGTCACCCCGATTGCTTCAAGGGAGTACTGAAGTCACTTTTCCTCTTGTTGAAATCAGAGAACCCTTTCATTGGACTCACTATAAGGAAAA
Organism: Myotis lucifugus; assembly: GCF_000147115.1. Taxonomy (NCBI): domain Eukaryota; kingdom Metazoa; phylum Chordata; class Mammalia; order Chiroptera; family Vespertilionidae; genus Myotis; species Myotis lucifugus. Next base: position 350,343 of record NW_005871098.1, read on the forward strand.
GTTCTGAATCTCTTAACTAACTGACTTTTATCTAAAAACAATCAAACACACACACACACACACACACACATACACACACACAAACACACACACACACACACAAATCCCATAAACAGTGTGTTTCTCTCCTTGTATCATGTCTTGCATTGCTTGAAAATGCAGGGGCTACTTTTGAGCCCTCCTCTATGAAGACAAGCTGCTGTCACAGGCTTTTTATTACTACCTCTCTTTGCAGACTTACTTTTCTACCTGTATTTTTCTTTATCCAAATTTCCCCACATACTTTAGAGATCTTTCCACACATATATGCCAATGTAAATCCCTTTTAACCCTTTTTTGTTAAAGATAGAAAGGAATGCTCATATGTATAAATAAGTATACGTACATGAATATATACTCTCCAAATACTTAATAAAAAAAATTCAAAATGAAATAAACTTCAAACAATTTTTAAAATCTTCACTGAGGATACGTTTTTTTTTAATTATTATTATTTTCTAATTCTCACTTGAGGATATTTTTCCATTGATTTTTTAGAGCAAATGGAAGGAAAAGGGGGAGAAAGAGACACATCAATTGGTTGCCTCCTGCATGGTCCCCGACTGGGAGCCAGGATAATAAAGCCTGCAACTAAGGTATGTGCTTTTGACCGGAATCAAACCTGAAGCCCTTCAATCCAAGGTCCAACACTCTATCCACTGAGCCATATAGCCAGGCAAAATCTATAATTTTTAAGGAAAGCAATCACAAAATTCACATTTTAAAATAAAGCATATTAAAACTTATTCACAAAAACTTACCTGACATTTTGAGGTATTCCAATTAATCCTGAAAAATAAAATATTTCATACTTTAAAAACATACTTATTATTACTACTTAGTAATACATGTAACAAGTTCAGTGATTCTTTTAGCCTCCAGTTACCTTTCACTCATACCTTCCTTAGTTCAAAAATGTTTACTGAGCACCTATTATGTACCAGGTACTATTATAGATGTTGAAAATATAGCAGTAAACCAGATGGACACACTGCTGGACATTATATTCTAGTGGAATGAGATTTAAAAATATGTCAATAAATATTTAAGATTAAATTTAGATAGTTCAGTTATGAAGTAAAAAGTTTAAGAAAAACATGAGAGTCAGGGTAACCCTCTCTCAGAAGATGACCTTTGAACTATTTGAACTATGAATGGAGACTCTACACAAAAATATAGGAGAAGAGATCCAGAAAGACAGAAAAGTAAGGACAAAGGCCCTCGTGTGCCACTGAGCTTAGAATACTCAAGGGAGAGAAAGAAGTCATGTTTGGAACATAGTGAATGAAAAAAAAACAAGAAAAAACAAGACAATGAATGAAGATAGAGGTCTGATCAGACCTAAAGACCATAGCAAAATGTTTGGAATTTGTTTAATTGCAGTGGAATGATCAGATCTGACCCATATTTTACCTTTCTTTTATTTTTTTCCATCACCTTTTATCACCCTCATACCCCCTTCCACCTCCACCCATCCTTCTACACCCCCACAAAAACCACACTGTTGTTCATGAGTTATCTTTCTTTATGCTCAATCCCTCCAATCCCCAGCATACCTCCCCTGACCAGAGTGGTCTGCCTGTTCTCTATCTATTAGTCTGTCTCTATTTTGCTTGGTAGTTCAGTTTGCTTATTATATTCCACATATGAGTGAAATCATATGGTACTTGTCTTTCTCTATCTGGCTTATTTCACTTAGCATAATGTTCTCCAGGTCCATCCATGCTGTCCCAAAAGTTAAATTTTTCTTTTTTATCACAGAGTAGTATTTCATTGTGTAAATGTACTATTGCTTTTTTTATTTTTTAAATAATGGTTGTTTTTAAAATATATTTTTAATGATTTCAGAGAGGAAGGGAGGAGAGATAGATAAACATCAATAATGAGAGAGAATCATTGATCGGCTGTCTCCTAAACACCCCACACTGGGGATCAAGCCCACAACCTGGGCATATGCTCTTACCTGGAATTGAACCGTGGCCTCCTGGTTCATAGGTTAGTCCAGCTGGTCCCACTGCTTTTTTATCCACTCATCTACTGATGGACACATGGGCTGCTTCCAAGTCTTGCCTATTGTAAATAACACTGCAATGAACATAGGGGTACATATTTTCTTTTGATTTAGTATTTCAGGTTTCTTTGGCTAAATCCCAGAAGAGTATTCACTGGGTCAAAATGCAGTTCCATTTTTAATTTTTTTGTTAATTAACTCCATACTGTTTTCCATAGTGGCTGCACCAACCTGCATTCCCACCAGCAGTGAACTAGTGTTCCCTTTTCTCCACAATCTCACCAACATTTGTTGTTTGTTGATTTATTGATGATAGACATTCTGACAGGTGTGAGGTGGTATCTCATTATGGTTTTAATTTGCATTTCTCTGGTGATTAGTGACGATGAGCAACTTTAATATATCTATTGACCATCTGTACGTCCTCTTTGGAGAAATGTCTATTCAGATCTTTTGTCATTTTTTTAAATAGGTTTGAATGTTTTTTTGGTGTTGAGTTTTATAAGTTCTTTATAAATTTTGGATATTAACCCCTTATCAGATGTATCACTGGCAAATATGTTCTATTCAGTGGTTTGTCTTTACATTTTGTTGATGGTTTCCTGTGCTGTGCAAGAACTCTTCAATTTGATGTAGTCCAATCTGATTTTTTTTTGTTTCCCTTGCCTGAGGCAATATATCAGAAAAAATATTGCTAGGAGAAATGCCCAAGATTTTACTGCCTATGCTTTCTTTAAGGATTTTTATGGTTTCTAGTCTAAAATTTAAGTCTAATCCATTTTGAGTTTATTATTGTGTGTGGTGTAAGGTGGTCTAGTTTCATTTTTTACACATATATATCCAATTTTCCAACACCATGTATTGAATAGACTATTTTCAGTCCATTGTATGTTTCTACCTCCTTTGTCAAATATTAATGGACTATAAAGGTGTGGATTTCTTTCTGTTACATTCTATTGATCTGTATGTATGTTTTTATGCTAGTACAATGCGGTTTTGATTAGTATAGTTTGATATCAGGTAGGGTGATTCCTCCAACCTTGTTCTTCTTTCTCAAGATTGCTGTTGCTATTCATGGTCTTTTGTGGTTCCATAAAAATTTTTGAAACACCTGTTCTAAGTCTGTAGAAATATTCCATTGGTATTTTCATAGGAATTGAATTCAATCTGTAGATTGCTTTTGGTTAGTATGTATAACTTAATGATGTTAATTCTTCCTATCCATGAACAAGATATATGCTTCTACTTATTTCTATCTTCCTCAATTTCTTTCTTCAGTGTCTCATAATTTTCTGAGTACAGGTCTTTTACATCCTTGATTAAATTTATTCCCAGGTATTTTATTTTTTTAAGCAATTGTGAGAGAGATTTTTGTTTGTTTGTTTCTCTTTCTGACAGTTCATTATTGGTGTATAAAAATGCAATTGATTTCTGGGTATTTATTTTATATTCTGCTACTTTACTGAATTCATTTAAATTTTAGGTTTTTGGTGGAATTTTTAGAGTTCTCTATATACAGTATCATGTCATCGGCAAATAAAGACAGTTTTAATTCTTCTGTAGCTAAAATTTCCAGCACTATGTTGAGTAAGAGTGGTGAAAGTGGATACCTCTTTCTTGTGCCTAATCTTAAGAGAAACACTTTTAGTTATTGCCCATTGAGTAAGACATTGGCTGTAGGCTTGTCAAGCACTACCTTTATTATGTTGAGATATGTTCCCTATATTCCCACTGTGGTAAGAGTTTACATCATAAATGGGTGATAGATTTTATCAAATGCTTTTTCTGTACCTATTGATATGATCATGTTATTTTTATCCTTCATTTTGTTTATGTGGTGTATCATGTTTATTGATTTGCATATATTGTACCACCTTTGCTTCCCCAGAAAAAAAGCCCACTAGATTGGTATATGATCTTTTCAATGTACTGCTGGATCTGGCTTACTAATATTTTGTTGAGAATTTTAGCATCTATGTTTGTCAGGGATATTGGCCTATAATTTTCTTTCTCTGTAGTGTCATTATTTGGTTTTGGAATTAGGATAATGCACATCCCGTAATATGACCTTGGGGGTCTTCCTTCCTCTTGAATTACTTTGAATAGTGTGAGAAGAACAGGTGTTAGTTCTTTCATTATTTGGCAAAATTCACCTGTGAAGGCATCCAGTTCAGGACTTTTGTTTGTTGGGTGTTTTTTGGTGTGTTTTTTAATTACTGCTTCAATTTCATTATTCTTCCTAATTTAGTTTCAGAAGATTGGATGTTTCTAGAAATTTATCTATTTCTCCCAGATTGTCCAATTTGTTGGTATATAGTTTTTCATATTTTCTTACAATCCTTTGTATTTCTGTAGAGTCAGTTGTTACTTCTCTTTCATTTCTGGTTTTACTTACTTAGGCCATCTCTCTATTTTCCTTGATAAGTCTGGTTAAAGGTTTGTCATTCTTGTTTATCTTTTCAAAGAACCAGCTCTTGGTTTCACTGACCCTTTGTACTGATTTTTTCTTTTTTCTTTTAGATGTTATTTCATTTATTTGTGCTTTGATATTATTTCCTTCCTTCTCCTTACTTTGAGCTTTGCTTGTTCTTCTTTTTCTAGTTCCTTTCAGTGTAAAGTTAGTTTATTTGAGATTTTTCTTGTTTGAGGTAGGAATATAACACCATGATTTTCCCTCCTAAGACTGCTTTTGCTGTGTCCCATAGATTTGGGGTTGTTGTATTCTCATTTTCATTCATTTCAAGGTATCTTTTGATTACTTCCTTTATCTCACTGTTAACCCATTCATTGTTTAGTAACAAGTTATTTAGCCCCCGTGTCCTTGTGTGTTTTTCAGTTTTTTTCCTGTGATTGATTTCTTGTTTTATACAATTATGGTCAGTGAAGATGCTTGATATGAATTCAATCTTTTGAAATTTATTGAGACTTATTTTGTGTCCTAACATCTTGTCTATCTTAGAAAATGTTTCCATGTGCACTTGAAAAAAATGCATATTCTGCTGCTTTGGAGTAAAATGCTCTGAAGATATCAATTAAATCCATTTGATCTAGTGTGTCATTTTAGGCTGATCCCCTTGGAGTTTCAACTATTTCAATAGCTATAATTCAACAAAGGATTCTCTGTTCATGTATAAATATACCATGCACTGAAACAGTTAAACGTGGGCAAGTGGGAGCAAACTGGGGAGGTAAGAATGGAGAAACACTGAGAAAAGCCACAGATGCACCCTGAAGCTGGGGGCTTAAGGAGAAGCTGAACCCAATGAGGGGAGGAATCCGGTTGTACCTGGCACCCTCTTCAGCCAGGAGGAGCAGAGATTTAGAGAGCATCTTGCAAAAGTGAGCAGTACGAGCTAAAGCTGACCCCAGTGACCTTGGCAGGGACACATCACAGAGGTGAGCCACAACTGTCTGGTGCTGGGCATTTTCAGACAGAGATACAAAGCCATGGAGCCTGACTGCTCATTAACCACCCAGATGCCGTCTCCTTTCACACTTGGTATTGTGTTGTAGAGCACATTATCTTCAGGAAACATAGACGTGGCAGACAGAAGAGTACAGAGGGGTCTTAAATCAGGCCCCATGGGAGATTAAAACTCAACTAAAGCAAATGACACTTCATTACTTCACTTTTTTATCTTCTACTTAAAAAATTATTTTTTTCCTTTTTCTTTATTTTTTATTATGTTTATTTTTTGTTATCATTATTTCTATTTTTACTTATTTTTTAACCCTTTATTTTTCTTTTGGATTACTGTTCTACATTCTATTTTTACTTTTTTATCATTATTTATCTCATTTTTTCCTTTTTGCCAACCTTTTCTTCCTCACTTCTACCTTTTTCATCTTGTTTCTCTTCTCCTATTCCTGTGTTAGTTTTTCTGTCTCTTTTAATTTTACTACTTGTTAAAAGTTAATCTTCTTTATCTGCTTTATTGACACATTACTATTATAGTAGTCTCTGTTGGCTTACTCATATATCGAATTTCCTCTCCCCTGTTCCAAGTCCATGGACCCTTGTCTTTTCTCTTTATGCACTAGCCAATATTTTTTTTCTTTTCTTGTTGTTGTTTGTTTGTTTTTTTGCTTTTGTTTTTATTTTGTACTTTTGATTTTCCTCTCATCGCTTGCTCTCTTCTTCTACTAATAGCTTAATTAGTTTCATTCACTAAACTCAGGCCTATACGTTCTCTACTATATTCTCCTTTTCCAAATATAGATGAATACATAGATAGGTTAAACAAAGGGGAAATATTTTTCTGGGATATACATTTAAAATATATATATATATATATA
>NW_005871098.1:356788-361169 GCF_000147115.1 Myotis lucifugus
ATATATATTTGAGTATTTTGTTCTTTTTACTTTTATTCTTATTATACACTCATTCCCTTTCTACCTCCTCTATACTTAATAGTGGTGATTCCCTCATTAATACAATTCCTTGACTTTACCTTCTGGAAATAAGCTCTGACTCCTCAGATTCAGTTTCTCCCCTTTTTTTCTGGGTGTTTGTTGTTTGCATTTTTTGGTTTATTTGTTGTTGTTTTTTGGAGTTTTTTTCCCCATATACATATTATTTTCTCCTTTTTTCTTCTTTTTCATTTCTCTCTTACCTTTTTTCTTTTCTCAATACCATTTTTGCACTCTTTTCTCTCTCCTAATTCTCTTTTCTCTGGTGGTCACCTTTATTTGGGGTTAGTGTCGTGAATACATTTGTGTTTGTTCCCTCTGTGTCGTGTCTTGTCAAGTTGTATTTTGTGCCTTTTGGTCAACAGGGTAGAGAGTGAGCAACATAACCAGACACGCTGAGAGAAGCAAACATGGGGAGACAAAGAAACAGTCCCCATACAAAAGAAATGGAGGAATCAGTGGGAAAGGAAGTAAACGAAATGGAGGCAAGCAATTTCTCAGACAAATAATTCAGAGCACTGGTCATAAGGACACTGAAAATGATGAGAGACAAATTCAACAACATGTGTAAGAATCAAGAGGAAATGAAAAAGAACCAAGAAGAAATGAAGAAAGACATAGCTGCAATAAGAACACAAGAGAAAGCATGAACAGTACACTAGAAGAAGCTGAGGACCACATCAGTAAGCTAGAAGAAAAGGTAGGGGGGGGGGAAGCAGAGCAGCAACTGGAAAAAAAAACACACATAAAAAGCAGGAGGAGAGACTAAGGGAGCTTTGGGACAACAAAAAACGAAACAACAGCCCCATAATATGGGTGCCAGAAGGAGAGGAAAATGAGCAAGGAATAGAAAACCTGTTTAATGAAATGATAGAAAACTTCCCTGATATTGGGAAGAAAAAATTCACACAAGTCCAAGAAGCTCAGAGAGTCCCAAACAAGGTGAACCAAAAAGACCAACACAAAGACACATCATAATTAAAGTGACAAACACCAATGACAATGTAGGAATCTTAAAGGCTACCAGAAAGAGACAGAAAGTTACCTACAGGGGATCTCCCATGACTATCAACTGATTTCTCAACAAAAACACATCAGGCCAGAAGGGAATGAAATGAAATATACAAAGTGATGCAAAGCAAGGGGCTGAATCCAAGAATATTATACCCAGCAAGGTTATCATTCAAAATGAAGGGGAAATCAGAAGCATCACAGGCAAAAAAAAAAGGCTAAGGGAGTTTATTACCATCAAATCAGCAATGCGAGAAATGCTAAAGGGATTGCTATAGAAATAAGAAATAGGAAGGGAAAACGGAACATAGGTATAAAGAATAAAAATGGCAACAAACAAGTAGCTATCAGTAACTTTAAATGTAAATGGATTAAATGCCCCAATCAAAAGACTGAATAGATAAGAAAACATAACCAATATATCTGCTGTCTACAAGAGACCCACCTCAGAACAAAGAAGTCACACAGACTAATGGTGAGGGGATGGAAAAAGGTTTTTCAGGTGAATGAAATGGGAAAAAAAAGCTGGGTTAGCAATACTTATATTTGACAAAATAGACCTCAAAGTGAAGGCCATAACAAGAGATAAGGAAGGCCAATTCAGATAACTAAAGGGAGCAATACAGCAAGAAGATATAACTCTGGTAAACATATATGCACCCAATAAAGAGCACCCAAATACATAAAAAAACTTCTGGATGATATCAAGGGAGAGATCGACAGCAATACAGTCATATAGGGGACTTTAATACCCCACTAACACCACTGGATAAATCCTCTAAACAAAAAATCAGCAAAGAAACAGTAATCCTAAATGACTCACTAGATCAGATGGAATTAATTGACATCTTAAAACATTCCACTAGAGAGCCACAAAATAGAATTTCTTCTAAAGTGCACATGGATCATTTTCAAAGATAGAACACATACAGGGACCAGGCAAAGTCTCTTCATATTCAAGAATATAGAAATCATATCTAGCATCTTCTCAGGTCACAATGGCATAAAAGTAGAAATCAACTACAATAAAAACAATGAAAAAATCAAACACTTGGAGGTTAAATAGCATGCTATTAAACAATGATTGGGTTACCAAAGAGATCAAGAAGAAATAAAAAGCATCATCGCAACAAACAACAATGAAAAGGCAACAATCAAAAATCTTTGGGACACAGTGAAAGCAGTCTTGAGAGGGAAGTTCATAGCTCTACAGGCCTACCTCAAAAAACAAGAAAAATGGGTAATATATTATCTAACCCTACAACTCAAAGAGTTAGAAAGAAGGCAACAAGAAAAGCCCAGCATAAGCAGAAGGAAGGAAATAATAAAGATCAGAGCAGAAAAAAACAACATAGAGACCAAGTAAACAATACAAAGAGCAACAAAACCAAGAGCTTGTTCTTTGAAAGGATAAACAAGATTGATGAACCTCTAGCCAGGCTCACAAAGAAGTAAAGAGAGAGTACCCAAATAAATAAAATCAGAAATGAAAGAGGTGAAGTAACAACAGATCCCACAGAAATACAAACAATTATGAAAAAAATACTATGAACAACTCTATTCCAACAAAATGAACAACATAGACAAAATGGGCTTATTCTTAGAAAAATATAAGCTCCCAAAATTCAACTAAGAAGAATCAGAAAACGTCAATAGGCCAATAATTACTGAAGAAATTGAAGCAGTGATCAAAAATCTTCCAGCTAACAAAAGCTCTGATACATAAGGTTTTACACAGGAGTTCTTCCAAGCATTGAAAGAGGAACTAAAACCTATCCTCCTCAGGCTATTCCAAAAAATTCAAGAGGAAGGCACACTTCCAAGCTCTTTCTATGAAGCCAACATTACCCTATTTCAAAACCAAATAAAGACACCACAATAAAAGAGAACTACAGGCCAATATTCTTGGTGAACATAGATGCTAAAATACTCAAAAAAATTTTAGCAAATCAAATTTAGCATTATATTAGAAAGATCATACACCATGACCAAGTGGGATTTATTCTGGGGATCCAAGGATGTTACAATATCCAAAAATCAATAAATGTGAAACATCACATAAAGAAATTGAGAGACAAAAGTCAAATAAACATATCAATTAGTGCAGAAAAGGCATTTGACAAAATCCAACACCCTTTCTTGATAAAAACTCACAGCAAAGGGGGAATAGAGGGATGATATCTCAACATAATAAAAGCCTTAAATGACAAACCTACAGCCAACATCATACTCAATGGGTAAAAACTAAAACCATTTCCCCTAATAACAGGAACAAGACAAGGATGCCCATTTTCACCCCTCCTGTTCGATATAGTACTGGCAGTGCTATCCATAGTGATCAGACAAGAAGAAGAAATAAAAGGCATTTCCAAATTGGAAAAGAAGAAGTAAAGTTGCCCTTATTCGCAGATAACATGATACTGTACATAAAAAAAAAAACCCCAAAGACTCCATCAAAAAACTTCTAGGCTAATAAATGAATTCGGCAATGTATCAGGATACAAAACTAACACCAATAAATCTATGGCCTTTTCATACACCAATAATGAACTCACAGAAAGAGAAACAAACAAAAAAAGCAATCTATTTACCTTTGCAACAAAAAAATTAATATACCTAGGAAAAAACTTAACCAAGGAGGTAAAAGACCTGTACTCAGAAAACTACAGGACACTGAACGAAGAGGTAGAGGGCGACATAAACAAATGGAAGGACATACCATGTTCATGGATTGGTACAATCAACATTATTAAAATTTCTTTTTTTTTTATTTATGTCTTCTTTTTTTTTAAATTAAATCTTTATTGTTCAGATTATTACATTTGTTCCTCTTTTTTCCCCCCATAACTCCCCTCCTTCCAGCTCCCACCCCACCCTCCACCCTCACTCCCCACCCACTGTCCTCATCCATAGGTGCACGATTTTTGTCCAGTCTCTTCCTGCATCTCCCACACCCCTTTTCCCCCCAAGAATAGTCAGTCCATTCCCTTTCTATGCCCCTGATTCTATTATAATCACCAGTTCATTCTGTACATCAGGTTATTTATTCACTTGATTCTTAGATTCACTTGTTGATAGATGTGTATTTGTTGTTCATAATTTGTATCTTTACCTTTTTCTTCTTCTTCCTCTTCTTAAAGGATACCTTTCAGCATTTCATATAATACTGGTTTGGTGGTGATGAACTCCTTTAGCTTTTTCTTATCTGTGAAGCTCTTTATCTGACCTTCAATTCTGAATGATAGCTTTGCTGGATAAAGTACTCTTGGTTGTAGGTTCTTGGTATTCATCA
>NW_005871098.1:361901-363489 GCF_000147115.1 Myotis lucifugus
CTCCAGGCCGACTGGCTATGATATCAGCTGTGTCTGCAATGGAAGAATTTGTGTCCTCTAGGGAGGTGCTAATCTAGCCTTTGCCTGAGGCTATCCGGCAAATGCCTCTGTGCAGGGCTTGGGCGGGGCGGGTCCCACGGGATCAACAGGGCTGAGGAGGGAGCAGTTATGGCTGCTCTCAGTCCGTCCCCAGGGGCTCTGCCTCTCTGTCCCAGCAACAGCTGCAAACCTCGGAGGGACCGTAGCCAGACAGTCCTGCTTCTCCCGTTTGAGTCTGGGTCCCTAGAGACTCGCCCGGATCTGGAGCTCAGAGTCTGAGGCTCCCTCCGGATTGAAACAGTCAACCGTGCCCTCAGCCACCAGCCCGCGCCGTGCGCACTCCGCACCTTAGTATTTTACTTCAGCACTGCGCCTCCTCTGATTCTCGGTTCCTCCTAGTTGTAGAACTTCCACTCAGCCAGCCTTCCTGTGGTTCTGGATGATGTCCATTCCATCTTTTAGTTGTATTTTTGAAGTGGTTGTTCGAGGCAGCAAACTCCAGCGTTAACCTATGCCGCCATCTTGGTTTCTCCTATTAAAATTTCTATACTACTCAAAGCATTCGACAGATTCAATGCAATTCTCATTAAAATACCAACAGCATATTTCAAAGATCTAGAACAAACTCTCCAAATATTCATCTGGAATAAAAAAAAAAGACCCCAAATAGCCACAGCAATCCTGAGAAAGAGAACAAAGTTGGAGGGATTGCAATACCAGATATCAAGGTATATTACAAAGCCATGGTTCTCAAAACTGCCTGGTACTGGCACAAGAACAGACATATTGACCAATGAAATAGAACAGAGAACCCAGAAATTGACGCAAGCCATTATGCTCAATTAATATTTGACAAAGGAGGCAAGAGCATACAATGGAGTCAAGACTGTCTCTTCAATAAATGGTGTCGGGAAAATTGGACAGATACATGCAGAAAAATGAAACTAGACCACCAACTTACACCATACACAAAAATAAACTCAAAATGGTTGAAGGACTTAAATGTAAGATGGGAAAGCATAAAAATCTTAGAAGATTCCATAGTCAGCAAAATAGCAGACATACATCTTAGCAACATCTTTACCGATACAGCTTCTAGTGCAATGGAGACTAAGGAGAAAATAAGCAAATGGGACTACCTCAAAATAAAAAGCTTCTGCACAGCAAAAGAAACTATCAATAAAACACCAAGAAAGCCCACTGCATGGGAGAACATATTTGCCAATGCTATCACAGATGAGCATTTAATCTCCAAAATTTATAGGGAACTTGCAAAACTTAACAAAAGCAAGGTAAACAATGCAATTACAAAAAAATGGGCAAAGGACCTAAATAGACACTTTTCAAAAGAGGATATACAGAAGTCCAAAAGACATACGAAAACATTCCCAAAGTCACTAATCATCCAAGAGATGCAAATCAAAACGACAATGGGGTACCATCTCACACCTGTCAAAGTGGCTATCATCAACAAATCAACAAAGAAGAAGTGCTGGCGAGGATGCAGAGAAAAAGGAACCTTCCTGCACTGCTGATGGGAATGCAGACT
>NW_005871098.1:367410-368685 GCF_000147115.1 Myotis lucifugus
GTGACTGAGCTGGGAAACTTTCACGTTTCTCTTCCTTTCTTTCATCTCAGGATAACTGAGCTCTGCGGTTTGTGTGGGACCAAAGGCCCTGGGAATACAATGCTGAGCCCTCTGAACTCATTTTACTCTTTATATATTATTTGATTCCTGGGACTGAATTAAACATGAAAACAGAAGAAAATATACCCTTAGATATAGAATTTGAGTCATTACCCAGAGATTTCTGTGGGAGTTGACACTAAGGCATGAGACACATGTGTTTATTGGTCAGTTTCCTCAACTATGGAACAAAGGTTGATCCTGCCCCTTGGATCCTTTGGAGGTTGGATATGATGCATCCAGAGGGATTAACTGGCAGCTCTGAGAGGAAGATCAGAAGTCAACAGACACTTGTTTCCTTCACCCAGACAGAGTTAGAAAAACACAACTCCTTTTATCATAACAGCAGCAACAGCCATGCCTGAGGGAGGAGGAGCAGGGAACCAGGGCTTCCCCCTTGCTCCTTCTCCGCCCTCCCTCCCTCCATCCCTGTACTGGTCCAGCTGCTATCGCTATGGTGGAATCGCTCAACTCAGGCTCTGGCCCCGCCCATGTTACAGGGAGGAGCATGCGCAGTTTCTTGCAGACACAGAAGCAGCTATGGAGTAGGGAGGTGGCAATTATTTCCCTGAGCAGGCTCTGAAGTCCTTGTTGAAGTCTCCACTCCGGAGCCTGCAAGTCCAAGTCCTGGGAAGCTGCACAGTGGAGGCGCCACATTCCTTTCAGTAGAAACTGAATATTGATAGGAGCCTGCTGGCTGAGGGGAAGGACCAGGAGGTCTGCCTTGCGCCCATTCGCCAATCCCCAGTCCCATTTTGCTGATTGCGCCTCCTGAGCCCCGCGCCCGGGCCGCACACAGGGCGGGGCCGCCACGATGGATAGCCATCGCCCTGTGCCCCCCTGAGCCCTAAGCCGCCCAGGGCTGCACACGGGGCGGGGCTGCCACGATCGATCGCCATCGCCCCACGCCCTGCCTGAGCCCCAAGCCATCCGGGGCCGCACACGGGGGTCCTGGCTGGGGGCGGGGCTTTCCCTACCTGCAGTATGCAAATTAGCTGCATCTTTGTTGGCGGTTAATTTGCATACCATGTTGATTAGCCGATGGGAGGTGTAGCGAAGGTAAGGTCAATTACCATGTTTGTCTATTATTAGATAGGACTGGTAGATGCATAGCCCATGATACAGGCATAGTGAGACCTGGCAGGTGGGTATGGCTTGAGCTGGGGGGGGGGGGGG
>NW_005871098.1:368785-370448 GCF_000147115.1 Myotis lucifugus
GCAAAGGAAAGCCATGTTCTTTTGGCCAGCAAGGAGTTTTAAGGATTCATGTAATCTAGCAAGGAAAACCAGGGATCCTATAGCCAGCAAGAAAATTCAGAATCTTCTGGCCAGAAATGAGAGCCAGAGTCATTTAGCATCATGGCAAACCAGGATCATCCAGCCAACCAGGGAAAACCAGGATCGTCTAGCCATCCAGGAAAACCTGGATCATCTAGCCGAGCAAGGGAAGCCAGGATCCTCTAGCCAACTAGGAAAAACTAGGCTCCTCTAGCCAACCAGGAAAACCAGGATCGTCGTGCGCGTGGGGAAGATGGGGAGGGAATGGAAGATATCTGTAATACTATCAACAATAAAAAATATATTAAAAAAATAAAATATATGGTTATCAAATATCAGCTTTACTTTTATTCTTAAATCTGTCTCTTCAGTTTCATTGATTTATCAGTAAATCTGCTCCCTCTTCTATTACTTTTTAATCATTATAGCTAGCTTTACAATACTTTTTATTATGTATTAAAGTCTCCACATATATGTACATTTTCTTTTAATTGAAATCTTTCCACATGAGCTAAATAGTTGTTTTAAAACAAATAAAAAATTCAGTTTGGAATTTAATTTATATATCTTTAGAGAAATTCTATCTTTACTTTAAAGATAGCATTTGTACCTATACACTCTTATATACTTAACTAGTGGCTGGGTGAATGAAATTCATGCACGGGGGGAGGAGGGGTTTGTCCCTCAGTCTGGCCTGCACCCTCTCCAATCTGGGACCCCTCGGGGAATGTCCAAGTGCCAGCCTGCTCGCCCCCAACTGCACCCCCCTGCCAGCCTGCTTGCCCCCAACTGCCCTCCCCTGCCAGCCTGATCGCCTCCAACTGCCCTCCCCTGCCAGCCAGATCGCCCCTAACTGACTCTGCCTAGGCCCCGCCACCATGGCTTTGTCCAGAAAGATGTCTGGAAGATCTCCTGGAAGGTCTCCCAGTCTAATTAGTATATTATCCTTTTATTAGTATAGATAGATGTATTTTCTTATGTCCCTAGAATTTTATATCTTTAAATAGGTTTTTCAATTTTGTGTTAGTTCATGCCAAACTGAATGGTTTATTTGTCCTATTGTATTTTCTAATTTATAAACATCACACCTAGTGAGAACTGTAATTCCACACTGGTTAGTAAATTGTTTGATTTTTTTTCTAGGAGATTTTCAGTTGCTTCCTGTAGGCATTCAAAGTATACAACCACATTAGGTGTAAAAAATATTAATTCTGTCTTTTTTGCTAACCAGAATGTCAATATGCTCTTCTGCTTAATGCCACTGGCCTATAAAATTCAGAGTGTGAGGAGCAGATCTGGCTTTCCCAAATTTAGTGGAAATGATTTTACTGTTTCGAGATAACCATCGGAGATACATAGATGGAGATTATATGTTTATTCCAAATATTGCAACACCCAACTTAAAGTACTGAATCCATACCCTTTTAAGTAGGTGGGAAATCAACCTTACTGCATTACAGCTTTATTGGCTACATTTCAAATGTACAATGTAAATTAAAAATTCAATTAAATCGTACATCCTAAGATAAACAAAACCAGAAAGTAAATAAAAGGAAAATCTAAGTCTTGAAATATATGTTTTACTTTATGGAAACAAAGCACA
>NW_005871098.1:370548-421244 GCF_000147115.1 Myotis lucifugus
AATCTCCCCATTTGCTCGCATTGCTAACCTGAGGCAGGGGTCTCTCAGATAACAAGACCCTCTGCCCCCGGGTGTAAAGAAGTGATCATAACTCTTTGACCTGCCTTTCCACCTGGTCAGACTTCATAGAGGGCTGCGCAGAGGGGATGCCCCCGAGTGCAGGAGGAGCCTGTCGCAGGGCGGCCTGCACTCCCGCAGGAGCCGCCCAACGGGGACAAGGCGGCCGGGCGCGAAGCCAACTCTCCGGAGCGCGTTCCTCCCGGGCCCCACGGGCTCTCCAGGAGGCAGCCTTCCTCTCCGAACCCCCGCCCCAGACTCTTCCTAGAGGGGCCATCCGCCCTGTGCTACTCACCGCTAACCGCTTCGCACCAGCACAGTCAGGCCCGGGGGTCTCACTTTCTCCAGAGGAAGGAGTGAGGATGGGCGGGGAAAGCAAGAGGAAGAGGAGGGCGTTTCCAACAAAAACAACCTAGAGCGTGGATGGGAGGAGGCCTGGAGTTGGCGGACACTCCTCGGGCGGACACCCTGCCCTTCCCCCCCTTCCTCTCCACCCCCCTTCCCCTCCACACCCCCCTTCTCTCACACACACACACACACACACACACACACACGCACGCACACGGCTCAGACTCCGCCCCACGCGGTGAGCCCCAAGGGTCGCACTGGAATCAGCCTCCAATTACAAGCCGGGGGGGGGGGGGGGGGGGGGGAAGGGAAAAAAAAAGAAATGGCCCCCCTGTAACCGGGGGGGATTGGAAAGAAAAAAAGCAAGATAAGGGGGGGGGACAAACAGGGAAAGGAAGGGTCCCAAAGCCCAAAGGAAAGGCCCTGGCGGGGGTTATTGATCCCAAGGAGCGCGCAGAGAAACCACTGTCGTTTGCATCTGCTCCGACCACACGCCCTTGACTGGGAACTGGCCTTGGCTGTGCAAACTAGGCCTGAAACACTCGGGTGCGAGCCCAGGCTTTTTTCCCCCCACGGATTGAAGGAGGCCAACTGGCTGTGGAAGGGAGTCCTGGGGAGAGGGGAAGGGAGCAGGATGCCTGTGTTTTCTGACATTTGGTGCAAAATGCCATTCGTTAATTGCCCTCATTAGGACAAAACCTTTTTCAGACTAATGGGTTTAGGTCTGTGGTGGTCCATGGGCGGGGGTTGGGAGGTGGGGACGGGGGGCTGGGGGAGGGCACAGGGACTGGGAGAATATTAATGTCCCTGACTTTATAAAGGATCAGGCTGGGCATAAGTAAATTAGCTTAAGCTCTGAGGAGTACTTGACAGGGCTCCACTTTGGGAGAAGTTTGGATAGGTGAAGGCATGTAGGAGTGGAGTTCTGGAATTTTCTGTTTTCTTTTGTTGTATGACATTTGTTAGTATGCCTGTGAGAATAGATTTTTTAACATTTATATTGTATTTCTCAGTAATAATTGCACAGAACATTACCCAAGTAGAGGGATAGTGTTATACTGAAAGCATAAAACAAGCTGGTGTCAAAACTACAGCAAAATATGATACTAAATATTTAGTAGCTTTGTTTTTACTTCATAAGCATGATCAAGAATTTGAGCTCATGAATTCAAACATATACAATGTCCACATGAAAGATGACAAAAAAAGTTCAAGAGCAAAATATATCTTTTGAAATATATTGCTTTGGGGGATAAAGAAATAATTGAAATTATATCATATGCCCAAATCATAAGTTTTGAAAGGAAGTAGAATTGTTAAAACACTTGTATGTCTTTCTAAAATTCCTGATCTGATACCATTTCAATTTAGGGGATGACAAATTCACTATTTATGTACCAATTCCATTTTTAGTTGCTCCTTAGTTACATCTCTTTGCAGTAATTTCTTTTTACTGTTTTTTTTTTTACGTTACTACAATTGGCTTAGAGTTAATATTGTACCTTGTCATATAAATTTGCAAAAGCACTTTTTGGCTCTTCAATCCTATGTACCATTGCCATTGCTATGTGTCACATGCACACAAATTAAAAGCTATATAATAAAATATAATATTTTGCTAAAGCAGTCAGTTGTCTTACTGATATGAAGAGAAGAAAAAATAGAGCTTTTATTTTTGCCCAAATATATATAATTATATGGGCTTTTTATTTTTTCTTGTAGATAAAGTTTTATCCATTGTCAATTCCCTTAAGGTTTAGAGAATTTCCTTTAATATATTTTGTACTGTATTATAGCTGGAAATAAATTCTCTCAGCTTTTTTTTTTAATCTGAAAATACTTTTTATTTTGTATGAATTTTTGAAATGGTGTCTTCATTAGGTAAAGAATTTTGGGTGGACAGATTTTTCTTTTTCACCATAAGTTTTGAATTCCATTTTTATCTATGGAATTCATAATACTGGTTTTAAGATTAACTTTTTTTTAACATATGTCCCTATTATTCCCCCATTGACCACCTCCAGCCCACCCCCACACACTGAGTCGGCCTCTGCACCTTATTGTCTGTGTCCATGGGTTATGCACATATGCATACAAAGTCTTTGGCTAATTACCTCCCACCCACCCATGCTTCCCCCCCTTCCCTCTGAGATTCTGAACTCTGTTCCATGCTTCCATGTCTCTGGATCCATTCCGTTCATCAGTTTATTTGGTTAATTAGACTCCACATATGAATGAGATCATGTGATGCTTGTCTCTGTCTTACTGACTTATTTCACTTAGCATGATACTCTCCAGGTCCCTCCATGCTGTCTCAAAGGATAAGAGATTCTACTTATTTACTGCTGCATAGTATTCCATGAAATAGCTTTTCACCACTCATCTGATGTACCACTCATCTACAGATTGGCACTTGGACTGTTTCCAGATCTTAGCTATTGCAAATTGTGCTGCTATGAACATAGAGGTTCATACATTCTTTCTGATTGGTGTTTCAGGTTTCTTAGGATATATTCCTAGAAGTGGAATCACTGGGTCAAATGGCAGTTCCGTATTTATTTATTTTTTAAGGAAATTCTGTACTGTTTCACATAATGGCTGCACCAGTCTGCATTCCCACTAGAAGTGTATTAGGGCTCCTTTTTCTCCACATCCTCCCCAGCACTTGTCATTTGTTGATTTGATGATGGTAGTTGTTAACAAGTGTAAGGAGATACCTCATTGTCCTTTTAATTTGCATCTCTCTGATGATCAGTGACTTTGAGCATTTTTCATATGTCTCTTGCCATCTGTATGTCCACTTTGGAGAAGTGTCTATTTAGGTCCTTTGCCCATTTTTTAATTGGGTTGTTTGTCTTTATCTTGTTAAGTTGTATGAGTTACCTATATATTTTGGATATTAACCCTTTATCAGATGTATCATTGCCAAATATGTTCTCCCATATAGTGGGCTCCCTTTTCATTTTGTGATGGTTTCTTTTGCTGTGCAGAAGTTTTTTATTTTGATGTAGTCCCATTTATTTTCTACTAAGTTTCCTTTGCCCTAGGAGATGTATTGGTAAATATATTGCTCCAGAGATGTCTGAGATTTTGCTGCCTACGGTTTCATCTAGGATTTTTATGGTTTCAAGACTTACATTTAATTCTTTTATCCATTTTGAGTTTATTTTTGTGTATAGTGTAAGTTGGTGGTCTAGTTTCATTTTTTTTTTTTTTGGCATGTATCTGTCCAATTTTCCCAACATCATTTATTGAAGAGACTGTTTTGACTCCATTGTGTGCTCTTGCCTACTTTGTCAAATATTAATTGAGAGTAATGGCTTGGGTCAATTTCTGGGTTCTCTGTTCTGTTTCATTGATCTCTATGCCTGTTCTTGTGCCACTACCAGGCTGTTTTGATTTTGGTGGCTTTGTAGTATAACTTGATATCTGGTATTTTTACTCCTCCAACTTTGTTCTTCTTTCTCAAGATTGCTACGGCTATTTGGAGTCCTTTTTGGTCCAAAATATATTTTTGAAGTATTGTTCTAGTTCTGTGAAATATGCTGTTGTTATTTTAATAGGGTTTGCATTGAATCTGTAGATTGCCTTGGGTAGTATGGACATTTTAATGATGTTGATTCTACCAATCCATGAACACAGAATATTCTTCCACTTGTTTATATCTGCCTCTATCTCTTTTCTCAATGTCCTGTAGTTTTCTGAGTACAAGTCTTTTACCTCCTTGATTAAGTTTATTCCTAAGTATCTTAATTTTCTTGTTGCAATGGTAAATAGGATTGTATTTTTGATATATCTTTATGAGAATTCATTATTGGTGTATAAAAATGCCATTGATATCTCGGTGTTGATTTTGGATTTTGCTTCATTACCAAATTCATTTATTAAATCTAGTAGGTTTTTTGGGTGGAGTCTTTAGGGTTTTCTATGTACAATACCATGTCATTTGTGAAATAATGAGAGTTTTACTTCTTCCTTTTTAATTTGGATGCCTTTTATTCTTCTTCTTGTCTGATCACTGTGGTTAGAACTTCCAGTACTATGTTGAATAAGAGTAGTAAAAGCAGACATCCCTGTCTTGTTCCTGTTTTTAGGGGAAACACTTATTTTTTTTCCCATTGAGTATGATGTTCACTGTAGATCTGTCGTATATGGACTTTATCATGTTGAGATATGCTCCCTCTCTTCTCACTTTGCTGAGAGTTTTTATCAAAAATGAGTGTTGGATTTTGTTGAATGCTTTTCTGCATCTATTGATATGATCATGTGATTTTTGCCTTTCAATTTGTTTATGTGATGTATCACATTTATTGATTTGCAAATATTGTACCAGCCTTGCATCTCTGGAATAAATCTCACTTGGTCATGGTGTATTATCTCTTTAATATATTGTTGGATCTGATTTGGTAATATTCTGCTGAGAATTTTAGCATCTGTTTTCATCAGGGTTATTGGCCTGTAATTTTCTTTCTTTGTAGTGTCTTTTTCTGGTTTTGGAATTAGGATATTGCTAACCTCGTAAAACGAGCTTGGAAGTGCTTCTTCCTTTTGCATTTTTTGGAATCGTTGGAGGAGGATAGGTTTAAATTATTCTTTGAAGGTTTAGTAAAACTCACCTGTGAAGCCATCTAGACCAGGGCATTTGTTTGCTGGGAGTATTTTAATTACTGCTTCAATTTCATCAGTTCTTATTGACCTATTCACATTTTTTGATTCTTTCTGATTCAGTTTTGGGAGATTGTAATTTTCTAGGAATTTTTTGATTTCATCCACATTGTCCAGCTTATTGGCATATAGTTGTTCATAGTATTTCCTTACAGTCTTTTCTATTTCTGTGGTGTCAGTGGTTACTGCTCCGCTTTCCTTTCTGATTTTATTTTTGGGGGCATCCTCTCTCTTTGTTTCTTGATTAGCATGCTAGAGGTTCATCAATCTTGTTTATCCTTTCAAAGATCTATCTCTTGGTTTCATTGATTTTTTGTATTGCTTTTCTAGTCTCCATGTCATTTATTTCTGCCCTGATCTTTATTATTTCCTTCCTTCTACTTACTCTGGGCTTTTCTTGTTGCTCTCTAATTCTTTAAGTTTTAGGATTAAATGCTTTATTTTTAATTTTTCTTCTTGTTGTTTTGTTTGATTCTTTGTTTTTTGAGGTAGGCCTGTAGTGTTATGAACTCCCCTTTCAGGACTGCTTTGTTGTTCCATAGATTTGGGAATGTTGTATATTCATTTTCATTTGTTTCTAGGAAGTTTTTTATTTCTTTCTTGATCTCATTGGTAACCCATTCATTGTTTAATAACATGCTATTTAGCCTTCATGTGTTTGATTGTTTTATGGTGTTTTTACTGTCATTGATTGCTAATTTCATTCCACTGTGATCTGAGAAGATGCGTGGTATGATTTCAATCTTCTTGAACTTGTAGAGACTTGATTTGTGTCCTAACATGTGGTCTGTCTTTGTGAAAGACCTATGTGAACTTGAGAAGAATGTATATTCTCCATCTTTAGGGTGAAATGTTCTATAGATGTCTACGATATATATCTGATCCAGTATGTCCTTTATAGTCATTGTTTCCCTGTTCACTTTTTGTCTGAAAGATCTACCCAGTGAAGTTAGCGAGGTGTTAAAATCCCCTAATATGATTGCATTGTTGTCAATCAGTCCTCTAGAAGGTTATATATATATATATATATATATATATATATATATATATATATTGTAATAAAGAAGGTTTTATATATATATATATATATATATATATATATATATATATATATTATATAATAATATGCAAATTGACTGTCACACCCTTGCACAAGATGGCCGCCCCCATGTGGCAGGCAGAAGCAGTTAGGGGCAATCAGGCAGGCAGGCAGGTGAGCAGTTAGGAGCCAGCAGTCCCAGATTGTGAGGGATGTCTGACTGCCGGTTTAGGC
The DNA here is from genome assembly GCF_000147115.1 of Myotis lucifugus. Classification (NCBI taxonomy): domain Eukaryota; kingdom Metazoa; phylum Chordata; class Mammalia; order Chiroptera; family Vespertilionidae; genus Myotis; species Myotis lucifugus. Next base: position 376,892 of record NW_005871098.1, read on the forward strand.
CCGACAGGGATCACGAGTAAACCAGCAGTCAGACATCCCCCGAGGAGTCCCAGATTGGAGAGGGTACAGGCTAGGCTGAGGGACACCCCTCCCCCAGTGCCGAATTTTGTGCACCGGGCTCTAAAATAAATATATATATATATATATATATATATATATATATATATACTAGTAGCCCGGTGCACGAAATTCGTGCACTGGGGTGGGGGGGGGGAGAAGGGGCCACTCAGTCTGGCCTTCACCCTCTCCAATCTGAGACCCCTCGGGGAATGTCCAACTACCTGTTTGTGCCCACACTTTTAACAGATAACAGCTCCATTGTTGTTCCTTTCTTATGCTTAAAACCATTGGAATTAGTAGGTATTCAAAGTGTGCATACATTTTGGGGGGACACCCTGTATATCTCTAGTCAGTGGTGAAAGAAACCAACAGCAGATTTGGAACCCCCAGACAGGGAATCTTGCTCATTCCCCACATGTCTCCTCACTTCACTTTCCACCTTCATGGGCACAAGGAGAATCAATGTTTTCTCTCATTAATTCGGAAAAGCACGTCCTGTCACCCATTGCCCGGCAGGAGTGCGCTAGGCCCCAAGCAAGCAAGGCTCAGTCAGGGCAGCCTTCACTCATGGGTGCTGGCACCCAAAGTGCACATTCCTCCTCTACAGTCCCCCCGACTATCCCACTGTTTCACTGAGAGGACAGAATTCCTCTCTGCCTCTGGGCTCTTGATCTTGAACGCTGACCAAAGGCACCTCAGAGAGGGCCGCCCGCGCCCACCAGGTGTGTCTGTCTGCACCTGCTCCTGCCTCAGCACCTGCATTAACTCCCCAGAGGTGATCTCGTAGCTGCACTGGCCTCTGTGGGAACAGGGCATCACCACTCCGCCCTCTCACTGTCATCTCACAGGCGCCCACTCTCAGCACCCAGAACACCCAGACACTCTCCAAAGGATGTGAGCGCATCAGAGGGGATGTGTGCACATCCTGTGGGGGTGTTAGGCATGCCGGGTTGATGGAAGTGCGGTGGAGAGGCGGGGGGAACTTGTGCACGCCTTGGTTTGCAACTGCTGCAGGCGTGGGAGGGTGACAGTGTGGTGGGGGATGTTCGTATGCCAGGTGGGTATGTGCACACCGGAGGCCTCTGGCTTTGCAGATCCGCAAACCCCCTTGGTGCGGCCATGAGGACGTCAGTCTGGCCCGCCACTGTGGCTGTCCCTGAGATCCTGCACCTTCTGGGCCAGGAGGCGGATCTTGCGCAGTCACTCCTGGGTGCTGATGGCTGCCTCCCCTGCCCTGAAGGGTCACGGATCTGAGTCCCTGGACCGTGGACAGCCTCAAGCACTGACCCCCACCCGGCAGGGTCACAGATTCGGGTCCTGGACTACAGACAGCCTCTCGTGCTGCCCCCTGCCCACCAGGTCATGGATCCGGGTCCCGGGACCACGGACAGCCTCTAGCACTGTCCCCTGCCTGGCAGGGTCACGGATCCGGGTCCCGGACTTCGGACAGCCTCCTGCGGTGCCCCCCATTTGGCAGCGTCACAGATCTGGGTCCCAGACTGCAGACAGCCTCCCGCGGTGCCCCCCGCCCAGCAGGGTCACAGATCCAGGTCCTGGGACTGCGGACAGCCTCAAGCACTGCCGCCCCACTTGTGAGGACATGGATCCAGGTCCCAGACCGCGGACAGCCTCAAGCACTGCCCCCTGCCTGGCAGGGTCACAGATCCGGGTCCCGGGACAGCGGACAGCCTCAAGCGCTGCCCCCGCCTGGCAGGGTCACAGATCTGAGTCCTGGACTGCAGACAGCCTCCCGCGGTGCCCCCTGTCTGGCAGGGTCACAGATCTGGGTCCTGGGACCGTGGACAGCCTCAAGCACTGCCCCCCGCCTGGCAGGGTCACAGATCTGGGTCCCAGACCGCAGACAGCCTTGCCTGCTGCCGCCTGCCTTCAGTATGCAAATTAGCCGCCATCTTGTTGCTTCAGGGTGGGGGTCCCCACTGGGGTGCCTGGCCAATCTGGGTGAGGGGCTGAGGGCTGTTTTCAGGCTGGCGGGCGACTGAAGCTCCAAACCTCTTCTTTTTTTCTTTTTTTTTATTCTGGCATTTATTTACCTTCTATGGCTGTCACTGGAGCTGAGAGCCGGCTTTCTCTCTGAGGCTTGGCTGCTGAAAGCAGGTTTCTGGCCTTTGTTTACCTTCTGTATTTGAAACTTTGTTGCGACTCCAGCTCTGAGATCCCGGCTGACTGAAAACAGGTTACTGGGGTTTTGTTTAGCTTCTATATTTGTTACAATGTTTCAAACTGCAAGCTCAGAGGCCGGCAGCGGCAGGCGAGGAACGTTGGAGTCCTCTGTCACTGAAGCAAGCAAGCCTCCTGTTAGCTTTAAGCTGCCTGGCTGCCGGCCGCCATCTTGGCTGGCAGTTAATTTGCATATCGCCTTGATTAGCCAATGGAAAGGGTAGAGGCCGTATGGCTAATTACCATGTTTCTCTTTTATTAGATAGGAGATATATATATATATATCTAGAGGCCCGGTACACAAAAATTTGTGCACTTGAGGGGCATCCCTCAGCCCAGCCTGCACCCTCTAACAGTCTGGGAGCCCTCACAGGATGTCCTACTGATGTCCCTGTGGGGAGCGGGCCTAAGCTGCAGTCTGGCCTCCCTCTGTGGAAGGCAACTGGCTGATCAGGTATACAGATACTTTCTGAAGGCAGCACAGACTCCTTCCTTAGTTCTTTCCTCTGTGGTTGGAGAATAGGGGACTAAAAGGTGGAGACAGAACTGTGGCCGGGCCTGGGGCTCTTGTAGGCAGCAGAAAGAAGGAGAGGGCTGGGGAAAGTCTAGACATGGTTTTCTTCAATTGTCCTCCCTTCCTCCAGGCCCCTCGCTCTGTTCTTTTCTTGTTGTGGTGGACACTTGGGCCTCGGACTGACAGGAGCCCAGAGACGGTGGAGTTCAGCCCCCTCACTTCTCAGCTGAACATACAACCACCTCACATTCTGAAGTGGAGCTGTTTTCAAGTGGCTAAAGTGCTGACAATTCATGCCTCCCGGCCTTTGCCCTCTCGAGTTTCCTCCTTGGGTCAGTTGCAAACTTCACTGAGACACCGAAGCAACTCTGCCCTGGTAGTTCTGCACCGGCCCCTTCCCGGGCCAGGCCGGGCACTCTTCCTTGAGGTCTCTGGGTCCGCAGTCTGAGCTCAGGGAGGTCACCCAGAGCCCGTTCCCCCATACAGGTGGGGCAGGGGGGCTAGCTTGAAGAGCTGGAGGAAGATGGCAGAGTAAGAGTTGGTATGAACCAGCGCCTGCTTAGCCAGACTTCCTAAGCTCCCCACCGGGCCCAGGCTTGGCCCCTTCCCCACACCAGAAGGATCCCAGCTGAGGTCCCCTCCCTGCACCCAGTGCTCTCCTCCCTGTTCTACCACTGGGGGAAGGGAGCAGCTCACCTGCTCTGGACCCTGCCAACCTGGCAGGCTGAGGCACAGGCGGTGCAGCCTAGGGTGCTGGTGGCTGCGAGCCTTCTCCCCGTCCCTGAAGCATGGGGTGGGGTTGTAGCAGCTCATAGCCGCCCCTGGGCACCATGCATGGAGACACCGCTCTCCACTGAGCCACCATCCGCCCAGGACCTGTGGGGGTTGGGGTGGCCTCGGGCACCCACTGGCCCCACTGAAGCCAGACTCAGGTTGGCCGGCCACCCCCGCCTCCCTAGGGCTGCGCATGCCCCACGGGCCTCATTGCCCTCATGAATCGCCATGGTCTGGCGGTCCCATCCCAGGAACTGGCCATCCCGATCGCCATGGCTCACTCCCAGGTACAGTTGGGCCTGCCCAGCAAGCATGTAGGCAGGAGCTGGGCCTCTGAGGGGAAGGAGGAGGGATGCAGGCCAGGGCAGAAGTGGGGAACTTGGCGGTGTAAACACAGCCCCCCCCACGTCTTGCCGGCCCCTCACACTGCATTCCCGAACCCCTGGGTGCCCCTGCCCAGCACTGTGCTCTCGGGCCTGGGGTGGGGGTGAGGGACCTGGAGCTGCAGCCTGAAGGCAGCCCTCGCTGGCTTGGAATTGCAGTGGTCAATCAAGGAGGGATACGGGGTGCCAAATTCCGTCTCTCTCTCCCTCTCTCTCTCTCTCTCACTCGGAGGGCCCCATATCCCTAGCAGTTGGGCAGGGGCTCAGGTGAAGGCAAGAGATGCCGATCACCTCTCCTGAGCCCCCGCCCACCCCCGTGGTCCTGGATGGAGATGCCCCGCTCGCCCTTGTATTTGCTGCCCACTCTGTTGCTGCTGAGGCGGTGGCAGTGGGGGCTGCTGACCTGGCCGGGGCCCCTGCCCCGCCACCTGCGCCTGGACCCCAAGCAGCAGCGGAGCTTCCAGCAGCCAAAGCAGCAGCAGTAGCCAGCATGCCAAGCACCCGGAGCCAGCTGGGAGGCTGTGGCGGCGGTGGCCAGAGTCCCAGGTCCCCTCTGCCACCAGCCCCGCCAGGAGCTTCTCGGCACAAAGTTCCCAGCTCCCACCACTGGTGGCCAGGGACTTCTTAGGCACCTCCTCCTCAGCCATACTTTTTCAGCTCCTTTCTTGGGGCCACTCGTCTGGGGTGGGTGGTGGCGTGGCAGGCGGTGGCTCCCCCAGCCGCTGGGGAGATCTCCTCCGTGCCGATGCCCTCCATTGAGCCCAAGCTGCACTCGGCCCGCTCTGCATCCTGCAGCCACTGCCTCCGCAGAAACTTGCGATTCATGAAGCGCGGCTGGCAGGGAGAGCCCAGGTGGCTCCAGCACTCCTGGGTCACGTCCCACCTTCCTGGCCCTTGGCTGGCTGGCTCCTGGTGGGTGGACGGGGCTCAGGCAAAGGCAAGCGATGCAGATCACCTTGCCTGAGCCCCCGCCCACCCACGGGAGTGGGCCCCGTGTCCCCGGTGGGCGGGCGGGGCTCATGAGAAGGCAAGTGATGCCGATCACCTCGCCTGAGCCCCCACCCGCCCCCAGGTCCCCCACGGGAAGGCCAGATGGAGGCCGGGTGGGCCAGCCGATAGCTGCTGCACCACCGGGCCACCACGGGTCGGGTCGCACACGGGATGCCCACCGCCCCGGGTCGCAGATAGCAGGCCCAGCGGGGTAGGCGGGACGGTGTTGTCCCACCCTGCCTGCAGTATGCAAATTAGCCGCAATCTTTGTTGGCGGTTATTTTGCATATCATGCTGATTAGCCAATGGGAGGCGTAGCGAAGTTATGGTCAATTACCATGTTTGTCTATTATTACATAGGACTAGAGGCCCATTGCAGGAAGATTCCTGCAAGAATAGAGCTTCCTCAGGCCTATTCATGCAAGAATAGGGCTTCCTGAGACTGGAGCGAAGCAGGAAGGGAGCAATGCCCACCAAGGCAGGCTTCACTCCCTCCCTTCAACGCTTAGCCCTTGGCTCCCTCCCTTCTCTGCCACCTGGGCTATCTCCCTTCTCCACCACTTTGCTCCCTCGCCAGGTCACGGATCCAAGGCTCGAGTCCTGCAGGCAGTGTCACGCGCTGCCGGCCCCGCCTGCAGTGTGCAAATTTACTGGCCATCTTTGTTGGGTTAATTTGCATACTCTTCGGATTGGCTAATGGGCGTAGTGAAGGTACGGTCAATTAGCATCTTTGTCTTTTATTAGTATATATATATCCTTCCTATCTAATAAAAGACAAATAGGGTAATTAACTGTACCTCCAACATGCTTCCCATTGGCTAATCAGCAGGATATGCAAATTAACTACCAACAAAGATGGCAGCCGGCAGCCACACAGCTGAAGTGAACATGAGGCTTGCTTGCTCCAGTGATGGAGGAAGCCAAGGTTCCCCGCCTGCCACGGCCCGGCTCTGAGCCTGAAAGCAACAATGTTTTAATTATAGAAGCTAAACAAACCCCAGATACCTGCTTTCAGCTGGCCGTGGCCTCAGAGCTGGGAGTGCCAGTGAAGGCAGCAGGTTTAAATTATAGGATGTAAATAAATCCCAGAATAAAAAAAAAAGAAAAAAAGGAGAGGCTGGGAGCTTCAGTCACTGGCCAGCCTGAAAACGGCCCTCAGCCCCTCACCCAGACTGGCCAGGCACCCCAGTGGGGACCCCCACCCTGAAGGGGGTGTGACCAGCTGCAAACAGCCATCAGCCCCTCACCCAGGCTGGCCAGGCACTCAAGCAGGACCCCCACCCTGATCCAGGACACCCTTCAGGAAAATCAGCCAGCCCCCACCCGTGCACCAAGCCTCTATCCTATATAGTAAAAGGGTAATATGCAAACTGACCCTAACAGCAGAAAGACTGGGAATGACTGGTCACTATGACACACACTGACCACCAGGGGCCAGACACTCAATGCAGGAGCTGCCCTCTGGTGGTCAGTGCGCTCCCACATGGGGGAGCTCTGATCAGCCACAAGCCAGGCTGATGGCTGCCAATACAGTGGTGGTGGTGGGAGCCTCTCCTGCCTCCTCAGCAGCGCTAAGGATGTCTGACTGCAGCTTTGGTCTGCTCCCCACTGGCAAGTGGACATCCCCCGAGGGCTGCTGGGCTGCCAGAGGGATGTCTGATTGCCATCTTAGGCCCAATCCCTCGGGGAGCAGGCCTAAGCCAGCAGGTGGTCATCCCTGGAGGGGTCCCAGACTGCGAGAGGGCACAGGCCGGGCTGAGGGATCCCCCACCCCTGACTGCACAAATTTTTGTGCACCAGGCCTCTAGTATATATATATATTCCCATATTTGGTGCTTATATGTTTACCAGGGTCATATCCCCTTGTTGGATCATTACCTTTACTATTATGTACTGACCTTTGTTGTCTCTTTTTATGGCCTTCATCTTGAAGTCTATTTTTTCAGATATGAGTATTGCTACTCAAGCTTTTTTTTTCCCATTTGCATGGAATTTTTTTCCCATCTCTTCACTCTCATCCTGTGTGAGTCTTTTGTTCTGAAGTGGGTCTCTTATAGACAACATATAATTGGGTCATGTTTTTGTATCCATTCAGCTACACTATGTCTTTTGATTGGAGCATTTAATCCATTTACATTTAAAGTTATTAATAGGTACTCATTTCTTCCCATTTTAATTCTGTATGCCTAAATTTATCTCTCTATTTCTTCTTCTCATTTTAGCAGTTCTTTTAACATTTCTTGTAGTGCTGGCTGGGTGGTGATGAACTTCTTTGGCCTTTTTTATTTTGGAAGCAGGCTCTTTATTTCACTGTCTATTTTGAATAATAGTCTTGCTGGATATAGTAATCTTGGTTTCAGATACTTGTGTTACATTAACTTGAGTACCATTCCCATTCATGCCATTCCCTTCTGACCTGTATAAATTTTGATGCCAAATCAGGTGTCAACCTTATGGGAGCTCCTTTGTAGGTAACAGTTTGTTTTGTTGTTTTTTTTTCTCTCGCTGCCTTTAAAATTCTCTTTTGTCTTTAATTTTTGGCATTTTAATTATGATGTGTCTGGTTGTGGGCCTGTTTAGGTTCTTCTAGCTTGGAATACTCTGTTCCTCCTGAACTTGTGTGACTTTTTCCTTCACCAGGTTAGGGAAGTTTTCTGCCATTATTTCTCTATCCCTTCCTCCCTTTCTACTTCTTCTGGCACACTTACTATTTGAATATTGTTACATTTCATGTTGTTCCCACAGCTCCCTTAAGCTGTCCTGTTTCTTAATTGTTTTTATTCTCTTTGGTTCTCTGACCAACTGACTTTTTCAGCCCTGTCTTCTAATTCACGGATCTGATCCTCAGCTTCCCCCAATCTGCTGTGTATTCCTTCCAATGTGTTCTTTATTTGTGCTATGTCATTCTTTTTCCCGACTGTTCTTTTTTCATAGTTACTCTATTTTTTCTCATGCTGTTGAGCATCTTTACCATCATTATTCTGAACTCCATATCAGATAAATTTCTTATCTCCATTTCACTTATTTCTTCTTCTGGAGAATTCTCTTGTTCTTTCATTTGGGGGTTGTTTCTTTGTCTCCTCATTTTTGGTTGCCTGTTTAGGTTTGTGACTGTTTATTAGGTTGATCTGCTATGCCTCTCAATCTCTATTGCAGGGAAGTGTCAAATGCTGTTTCTCAGTAATTAGATCAGGCAAAGACTCAAAGCCTCCAGAAACTGCCTCTGTTTGCAGACTGATTAAATTCAGCCTTGAGTAGCCCTCAGGAAATCGTCTGCAGGTGTGGGGAGATTTTCCAATAGGGTGGGGCTATAGCTTCTGCCTGGAGGCTAGTTACTATTCTTAGTCTCTTAATGGGCCTCAGAAATTGCACACTATGTATGAAGGTGTTTTCCAATAGGGTGAGTCAACTGTTTTCACCCCAGGTAATATTGCCTGGATAGCTATTGTCTGTCTGAGAAAGATAACCTCTGCAGTGTGAAGGAATGACTTAGCACAGGAAACTGGGGTATCTGCCTTCTGAGCTCCAACCCAAGAGCCCTCAACCCTGGCTTCTGCTCACACAGCTCCAGTTCACTCTGCCCTCTCTTTGCCAGAGCCCAAGGTGAGTCAGTGCACACAGAATTTTGTACATTGGGCTCTTACAAGGGTGCCTGTGTTTCTAGGCGTCATTTCCTGGCATTTAGCAATCCTGTTGATTTTCACAGGTGTTATGTGGGCACCTTTCTCAGTCCTGGTGCTCTCTGCTGGGGAGCCAGAGTTCTCAGTGGCAACCCCCCCCCCCCACAGCTGAGATATCTCTCGAATCTTCAGCTACTGTTTGTGGGAGCCCATCCTGCCCTTTCTCACCTCCAGCCTTCCTACCAGTCTCTATGAGGTCTCCACTTTCTATCCTTGATTATCAGGGTTCTCTCCAGCTAGTCTTCAGTTGATTATTCAGGACATTTTTCTTTTTTTAAAAAAATATATTTTATTGATTTTTTACAGAGAGGAAGGGAGAGGGATAGAGAGTTATAAACATCGATGAGAGAGAAACATCGATCAGCTGCCTCCTGCAAGCCCCCCACTGGGGATGTGCCCGCAACCAAGGTACATGCCCTTGACCAGAACCGAACCTGGGACCCTTCAGTCAGCAGGCTGACACTCTATCCACTGAGCAATACTGGCCAGGGCAGGACATTTTTCTATTTGAGTTGTAATTCCAGTTTGGGTCTGGGAGCATGTCTGTGTAGCATCCACTTACTCTACCACCATTTTTAATCTCAATATCAAGATTTTTTTTAAAAAGTCAGTAAAATTACATTTTTATGTATTTAAAAAGTTCTGAAAAAGTAATATGAATATTTAAATTCCAGTTTACTCTAAACACTGCATTGAATCATTATTCTTATCTATTGCTGACATAATAATATTTTTCAAAGAATCTTTGTAAAGCTTAAAAGAGAAAAAGCTAAGCCCCATCTTGGCAGCATTTTCAAATCTGTGTGCAGATATTAGTACAGTCCTGGCACAGTAGGTGATTAATAATTACTTGCTGAATATCAGAATTGAATCATTATTTAAATGAAGGCCTTTTATAATAACGTTGGAAAGAACACTTCTCTTTTGGGTCTTCCTAGTTTGCCTTTTTGATTGTTTCCCTCCCCTTTCCTGCCCCTCCAGTGTGATTATTTTTATGTTAGACTTATTTAAACTATTAGGTTGCCATTTTGAGGTAATAGAATTAATTTCTACAAAGTTTTTTGACACAATACTTTTCCTCCAATGGGATAAATAGTACATAAAACCTTCCTTTGTTTACCAATTTTGGACAAGTTCTAGGCTTTTTGAAAACAGTGAATATGTTCATTCACCTATAAAAAGATGAAGAAAATTTCTATCTGTCACTGTTTACTTCTCTAGCTCTAAGAAAATAAACAAGGACTTACAGAAGCCCATAAGCTTTCAGACACATTAAAACTGTATCAAAAGGAAAAGTTCAACTCTTAGAAAATAAGGACAAATTTAACAGATGGGGAATTGTGGAATTAATTCCAGAGTATAAACTGCTAAAATGAAGCAATGAAGAAATAATATCAATTCTAAAAAGCTAAGGTAGTGTATGCTAAAGAATTTTTCATGAGGAAAGTAAAATGGTACATGACTCCACTGCTGAATGCTAAACAATTTTGAGAACTGAGAGAACAACTTTCCTTTGGTGTTTTGTTTGTTTGTTTTTCTGGCAGATTCAAGAGAACTGAAATGTAGTGTTAAACATGACTGCCCAGCTGGTGTGGCTAGGTGGTTGAACGTCCACCCATGAACCAGGAGGTCATGATTCTATTCTGGGTCAGGGCACCTGCCTGGGTTTCCAGCTCGGTCCCCAGTAGGTTTGCAGGAGGCAGCCAATCAATGATTCTCATCATTGATGTTTCTATCTCTCCCTCTCTCCCTCTCTCCTTCTCCCTTTCTCTCTCGGTAACTGAAAAGCATAAAAAAAAACCCACAGCCAACTAAACAAAATGGATAACAATCCTATTTCAAAAAAGAACTGAACTAACTGTAATGACTCTGATTTCAAGGTACAACATGTTTGTAATGAAAATTGTTATGTAGATGAGCAACAGGGCTAGAGAGGACCTTGAAAGAGAAAGCACCCATTTTCTGTGTTAACATGAGAAAAAGACAAATTCCTTAAAGAATGGAGGCCTTATGAGATTTTTTATTATTTGGATTAAGGAAATGTGCATTGACTGACTATATTAGTATGGTTATCTTCATGACCAAGTAAATTGATGGACATGGCACAATCTGAACTGGGTAAAGAAGTGCTCTGAATTTTGGTCCTTCCCCTGCAGGGGCAGAAGAAAGGCAATTATGTAACAAAGCAGAGAGATGCAATTCTGAGCCTTTCTACTTTGGATACAGAGAATTCTGCAACAAGTTAAAAGAAGGATATTATAAAAATAAGATAAAAAGAAATTATGTCAAAACCAGTTAAATCCTCTACTGTATATCAAATGCTAGAGAATTTGTCAGGAAAAAAAAGATATGAAAATCTCATCAAAGAATGAAAAAGATAAAAATTTAGCCTAAAGCTTGAAAGGGAAAAGAGAAGTCAAAAGAAGTTTTCAACCAAATCTAACAAAATAACAAACATCAACACTTGGAAGATGGTTCTTTTTAGGAAAAAAAAAAGGTACATACACAAATAATTTTATTTTCCACAGACTATAACCTATCAGAGTTTATGTGGATTCCACATATAGGGCAGGTAAATTTGATGAAAACATCACTTTATCAACATCTCAGAAAACTATGCTTAGGAAGCAAATGCTGGTATTGGTCTCTGGGAAGGAAACCTGGGAATGAGTGTATTGTCTTATACTTGAGGAGGAAGGAGAAGTACATTATAAGAGGAAGTCTTGAAATCTCTCATTTATGTTAAGAATCCATGGTGATAGATGCTGTGATAGGATGAGAAAAAAAATATTCAAAGCTGAAAAATAACTAGATAAGGATGATGCAAAATATGGATAAAAAGAAAAATAGATTTGGAATCCCATACATTGCAAATATATTTAAATGAACAGATATATAAATGCTTAGCTATTCAAGCATTTGCATCAGATGAAATAGTATATATGAATATATTTTGGAAATGTATTGAACCTAAATAAATTTGGACTCCTCACAGAATAACCTGAAACTGAATTCTCTATTGAGCTAGTAAGGACCAAAGATAATGTTTATTTTCTTTTATTTCCCTTTTGGTTCTTTCTCTCCTCCTTTATAATTAACATTAACATGAGGATAGTCAATTTAAAAAGCAGATAAAAATGTAGGCTAAAAATAATATAGAACTTACCCAACTACTTACTTGATATAATAGCCAAGTATGTAAAAAGGGTTTTTGTTAGGACTTTGCCATTAACTTACATTCTAAACTCAAGCAAGATTTTTATAGAATGAGGTTTTGCTGGTGCTGACCAGCAGCCCCTGAATGATGGATGAACAGATTACTCAGACACAGTTTGACTATGAAAGAGAGGGCTAAGGGGCCCCTGGCTCTAGTGACCAGAGCAGCTTCTATTGCCTGCCTCATTAGGCCTTTATTGGAATGTTTATCTTTATATTAAATCAGTAGGGTGAATAATCTTGGGAGGACACATGTGTTTACATTGTACTCTAGGCAAGGGCATCCAGGATTAAGATTAAGGATTCTAGTAAACACCCGGGGGTCAGCACATACACAGACTTGTTTGTAAAGGTCAAGGAATAATTAGGGGCTCCGCCTTCGACACTCCCCTAAGTCTCCCCTAAGTCAGAATTCCGATAAACAGGGCAGGCATCCTTCCACACACTTCCCTTTTATCAAAATGTCTTCCTTACAAGCTTTCCAACTAAGACTCTTGTGCTCCCCAACAAGGTTTAGCATGCTTTGGGTCCGAAACTCAGACTGTTACTAAACCAGTTTAATTATATATATTTTGTATGTTCATATAGGACTACAAGGTCTTTTCCCTTGTGTTTTAAAACCTCTGGTCATAAGAATCACACTGTAGGTATATGGCAAATTTCTTTTTGAATCAACTATTAAAATGTAACATTGTATTAAATAGCATATATTTACTCTCTGCAACACTCTAAAATTTGGCAGAGACCCTATATTAATGCAGAATAATTTATTGGATGGATACTGGGGTATCTTTCAAGCTCTACATGGGACATGCATTTGAGCCTTAGCATCTGCCTAGAAACATGATTCTCAAACTTGGCTACTCCTTTGTCTGGAGAAATTTTTAAAAATCCAGTCTTTACCCATAGAGACTCTGACTTCATTGTTCTGATGTATAGTAGGGCCCAGAAATCAAGTATTGCTTCTAGTGATAGTACTTTAGTGGAGCCAATATATCGTCTCTCTTCTCTACCTCTCTCTATTACATTTATTTTCTAATTGCTGCCTGGCTTTTTCTGCTTCTGTGTTCAAATGCAGAAAATAGTTCCTGAGCCATTTGACTATGAAGAGAGGAGATGGTCATCATGTAAAAATGTGGTTGCTTCTGTAGTAACCTCTGGATAAAATGTGGTCCATGGTAGATGTCAAATTTCCAAAAAAAAAAGAGGCACAGAGCAGGAAATAAAATAGTGCCCAGTTATAGAGTGATTACCTAGGGCTTTTACTTCCCTTTCCCATGGTGACATGTGAAATAGGACATGTCACCAAAACTCTAATATTTATTTATTTATTTACTTACTTACTTACTTACTTACTTTTAGGGAAAGAAAGGGAGAGGGAAAGAGAGAAAGGCATCGATGTGAGAGGAAAACATTGATTGACTGCCTCCTGCATGCCCTCCACCTAAGATCGAGCCTGAAACCTGGGCATGTGCCCTGATGTGGAATTGAACAGGCAACCCTCTGGTGCACAGGACGATACCCAACCAACTGAGCCACACCTGCCAGGGCTATTGTTTGCTTTTTAACATTAGAACTGATGTATGCTCATTTTACATCAATGTATTTCTCATTGATACAGTGAGGGAAAAGGGGAAAAAATCACACCAATCCAGAAATCATCAGACAAACACAAAAGCCATCACATACAGTTTTGTTCTTCTTGGCCTTAATCTCTGATCACCATATCAATGCCACCCACTGATTTTCTTCCCTCCCCCCCTCCACCCCCCTGGGGATTCTTTCTATTCCTTGACAAGTGGGGCAAATGATTCTATCTCTTCCTGTAAATTACACATATGGAAACTGAAAGACATCTCTCCTTCCATCTTCATTGTGGACTTTACTATTAACCAATACATTCTTCATATTTCAGTCGATGCTACGTCACCATAAGGATCTTTATTTTAATGCAAAGGCAAATACGAAAAAGACTTTCCCGTGTGGGCTCATGGAGAGTGCTGTGCAGCCGTGAGCTGCTGCTGCAGCTCCTACAGGCCTGAGGACAGGTCAGGAGTATGCAGTCCCCTCTGGGTGCTGGAGGAAGGGACTGGTATTTACTTCCCTTTAGAATATTTACTTGTGCTCTACAAGGCCTGATCAAGTCTTAAATAATTGGCTTGGGTAAATCTGGAGGTGACTGAGCTTCCTGCTGACAACAGAATAGTGCAAAAGTATTTTATTTTATTTTTTTTTCCATCACCATTTATCCCCCCTCTTCCACCTTGCTACCCCCACTCCAACCCCTGGGAAATAACTACACTGTGGTCATGTCCAAGAGATCTTTCTCTCCCTTTTTTTTCTTTTTTGCTCAATTTCTCCACACCTGTTGCCTGCTCTCACCCCTCACCCCCTACACCTCCAGAGATGTCATCCTGCTCTTTATGAGTCTGGCTCTATTTGGCTTGTTAGTGTAGTTTGTTCATTAGATTCCACATATGAGGGAAATCATATAGAACTTTTCTTTCTCTAACTGGCTTATTTGACTTAGAATAATGTTCTCTAGGTCCATCTGAAAGGACAAAGCGGGACTGACTATCCTCCATCTTGTAAAGCTGTGTCCCCGACCTGACCTCTCTTCCTGGAAACACCGCAAGAATGCTAGAAATGTCCCGGTTCCCCAACCGCCACCCGAGCAGACCAATGAAGTCCCAAGAATGCAGCTAAGGTCCGAATTAGGCTACACCGTAGAATGCTCCTTGTGCACCACCCTTGACCAATCAGGAGGTAGCGGGGCATAGCTCAGGCCCAGGAATGGGTTAATCATTCCCTGCCTTTTGTGCTGTAAATCCCTGCTGTAAGTTCCTGCTGTAAGTCCCTGATGTAAAACCCTGGAATAAAACCCTGACCCGGAACCGACCAATCACTGTCGCCCACCTCACCCACCTAAGCCCACCCAAATGATTAGCCCTATAAAATCTTTGTCCTCTTGGAGCTCGGGGCTCTTCGCATGCTACCGCTGCGTCTGTGGAGCGGAAGGACTGAGCTCGAGCTTGAATAAAGACTCTTTGCTTTTGCATCGGACTCGGCTCCCTGGTGGTTTTTTGGGGTTCTTGAAATCTGGGCATAACACAACCATGCTATTGCAAAGGGTAAATTTTCTTCATTTTTATAGCTGAGAATTAGTTCATTGTGTAAATGTGCCATAGAATAGATGTTTTATTTTTTAAAAAATTTATTTTTATTGATGACATTATTACAGATGTCCCCTATTTCCCTCCTTGGCCTCCCTCCACCCTTCCTAGCTCCATCCTAGGCCTTCACCATACTATCGTCTGTGTCTATGGCTATGCATATTCTATGTAATAAAATCCTAATATGCTAAATGTCTGGTCGGCCAGTCAACCAATCAAAGTGTAATATGCTAATGATATGCTAAGGCCACTCAACCACTCACTATGAAGTGCACTGACCACCAGGTTGCTGCTGGGCTCCAGCCGATCTGGACTGAGTGAGATGGGCCAGATATGCCCTGGAGCCCTCTCATGGTCCCTCCCTGGCTGCCCAACCTCCTGCATCCCTTCCCGGACCTGATCGTGCACCAGTGGGGTCCCTTGGCCTGGCCTGAGCCCTCTCACAATGCAGGACCCCTCAGGGGATGTCAGAGAGCAGATTTTGGCCCAATCCCGAGGGCCAGGCTGAGGGATCCCACTGGTGCATGAATTCATGCACTGGGCCTGAAAAGCTCCCTCATTGTCAAAGCTCAGTGTTTCTACTGGGGTTCTCACCATGCCCAGATTCCCTTCTAGCTACTATAACCTTTTTTAAAAGTCTATTTTGTCATATGTATGTATATATATATATATTGCTACCCCCAACTTTTTTTTCCCTTTTCATTTGCATGAAATATATTTTTTACTTTTAGTCTGTGTGCATCTATTGCTCTGAGGTGAGTCTCATGAAGACAGCACATGTATGGGTTCTGTTTTCTTATCCATTCAGCTAGCCTATATCTTTTGATTGGGGTATTTAAGCCATTTACATTTAAAGTGATTATTGTTAGGTACATATTTATTGCTATTTTATTTTTTAAACTATGTCCTCTGTTTTTTTCTCTTCTTCTCCTTCCTCTTTTTCTTTCTCCTCTTTCTCATCCTCCTCCTCCTCCTCCTCTTCCTCCTCCTCCTCCTCCTCCTTCTTTAAGAAAGTTCTTTAACATTTCTTGTAATACTGGTTTGTGGTAACAAACTCATGTTGTTTTTTCTTGCCTGGGAAGCTCATTATTTCTCCTTCAATTTTAAATGATAACTTTGATGGCTAAAATATCTTGGATTTTAGATCCTTGCTTTTCATCACTTTGAATATTTCATGCCAATTACTTCTGGCCTAAAATGTTTCTGTTGAGATGTCTGCTAACAGCCTTATAGGGGCTCCCTTGTAGATAACTAATTGACTTATTCTTGTGACTTTTAATATTTTTTCTTTGTCTTTAACCTTTGACATTTTAATTATGATGTTACTTGGTGTGGGACTTTTTGGATCCATCTTGTTTGGTACTCTTTGTGCTTCCTGGACTTGTGTGTCTTTTTCTCCACCAGGTTAAGGAAGTTTTCAGTCAGTATGTCTTCAAAAAGTTTCTCAATTTCTTGCTTTTTGTCTTCTCCGTCTGGTAGCCCTATAATGTGGATATTGCAACACTTCATATTGTCCCAAAGGCTTCTTAAACTATCCTCATTCTTTAAAATTATTTTTTCTTTTTGCTGCTCTGATTGGTGTGTTTTTTTCTATTTTGTCTTCCAAATCGTTAATTCGATCTTCTGCTTCATCCAACCTACTCTTTATTCCTTCCAGTGTATCCTTTATTCTAGATGTGGCATTCTTCATTTCTGACTGGTCTTTTTTATGGTTTCTATGTTTTTTTCACACTATTGAGCATTCTTATAATCATTACTTGAGCTCTATATCTAATAAATTGCTTACCTCCATTTCATTTAGCTCTTCTGGAGAATTCTCTTTTTTTTTTTTTTTTCATTAGGGGGTTGTTTGCGGGAGACCAATTCCAGCATGATAGCAGGGCTGCATCTGGGAATGGCTGAAGGCATTTCTCCAAACCTGAATAGGATACATTAAATTGGTTGCTTGGCTGCCAGACAGTTAAAGGGCATCTTAATCTACATGTTATTGCCTCCTACTGGCCAAACACCTGAACAGCTGTAGGCTAATTCCCCCATTCTAACAATGGACTCTGTACCAAACCCTGACCCTTTGAAGTGTATATCTTTGCCTTGCCTCAGGACAAATTCTGTTAATAAGAAGCATGGGGTCCTGGGACGAGGAGACCTTAGACCTAAGATCTGAGAATTTAGATCTTGGATCTTAGTTCATTTAGCTAAGCTCCTCTGACCCCCAAATGCCTTTCAAAATTATATTTCATCTCTAGACTCCTATTTATTAATCTACGCACAGCCTTCTCCAGATTCCTGAACCCTTCTAGATGTTGGAACAAGAACCCCGTCACCTGTTTCTTTGTCTCCTTATTTCATTTGCCTCTTTATGTTTGTTTGTATTTATTAATTAGATCTGCTATGACTCCCAGTCTTGGTAATACGGTCTCATGTAGTAGGTTTCCTGTGGGATTCAGTTGTGCTATCTCCCTGATCGTCATACCTGGGTGCTCTAGGAATGTCCCTTGTGGGTGTTACATGGGTCCTCCTGTTGTAATTGAGTTTTGACTGCTATTGGCCTTTTTGTGCATGTGATAAATCCTCAGCCTGGCTAACTGTGAGGCTCAACCTCCAACACAGTCTGCAGGCTGCTATACAGGTGCTGATCACATGAAGCAGAATTCACCTCAGCAAGGTTTGGTGTCTGCTGAGATCTTCCTGTGGATATGTTGCTTGTGAAGCTTATTGGATCCTGGTCTGTTGTTGTCCAAATCTGGCCATTGGGCTTTTTGGTTATGGGTCTTTTTGGATGTACTCTGGTGCAGGCCAATGTTAGATTCTGCCTGTAACTGCCCCTGGGTACCTGTTTGGAGCTATTAGTGATCCACAGCTTATAACTTACTCTTCTGGGCCTAACTGTGTGCAGAGATGACCAAGCTGCAGACCAAGGCCAGCTTTTATCAACACTGGGTCTTGAGGAGGACGAGCAAATGTCTCAAAGCACCCAGATATTGCCTCTGCCTACAGGCTGCTAGTAGGCTTAGTCACTAAAAGAGCCTCCAACTATACTCCTCAGCAGGGCATAATCTCTACAGGATAGGGCAAGAAAGATTCCATCAGGTGAGGCTATTCTCCCTAGGCTGACACCACTTAGAGGGGAATATACTGCCTGAGAAAGATGGCTTCTGCAGTATGGGGGGATGACTCAGCACAGGAATCCTGGTGGCTGACCCTTCAATGCTCTCCTCAGAGCCACCAACTCCAGACTCTCCTCACATGTCTCTAGTTCACTCTGCCATCCCTCCACTGGAGCCCAGGGTGAGTGGCTACAAATGAAATTTTGTGTGTTGGCCCCTTAAGAGGGTGCATGCATCTATAGCCATCTCTCCCTGGTGGACAGAGTCCCTGCTGCTTTTCATTGTTGGATGCTATGTGGATGCTTTTTCTGGTTCTGGTGCTTTAGTCTGGGGAGTCCAGCTTGGGGTTTAGGCCCCACACTCCCAGGGGGAACCTCTCCCACAGCCGAGTTGTCCCTCTGGGACTTTAGCTGCCACTCCTGGCTGCCCAACCAGCTCTCTCACATCTTTGCACTTTCTACCAGTCTCTATGTGGCCTCCTCAGGCAGTCCTTGTTTATAATGCTTTTCTTGAACTAGTCTTCAGTTGGTTATTCAGGATGAATTTTCTATAATTTAGTTGTAATTCCAGTTTGGTCCTGGGAGGAGGTTAGTGTAGTTCCTCCTAATCTGCCACCATCTTGGATCCCTATTGTGCAGAAGTATTTTAAAGCTATAAAATATATGTGTTTAAAATTAATTATAAATGAACAGCATATTGTAATGACTTAAAGGTAATATTTTATAATATTATCATTAAATTAGTAAAAACATGAGTTTTTAAACGATATCTTTGATATCCCTCATGACTTTGAAAACATCAAAATAGAAAATAAACTCCTTACTTTCAGAAGCCAAAGGTTCTGGCAGCATTTTTTTCAAATCAAAGAAACTTATGTTATCTGTCTGCCCCTCTCAGCTCTATTATGCCTGATTCTCAAACTTTCAGCTGTGATAGTATTCATAGTTAGGAGATGCTATAATACTGTCACAAAGATGTCGTGTTAACATTTAAGGATCTGGGAGTGTTTGGTACACATATTTGTTTTAAGTATATAGTGTATCTCTCAACTAATTCCAAATCAAACCTCAGAAATACAAAACTCCCTAGGATACTGCATCCTGAATTCCCCTAACACCAACCTGTCCTTCTGTTCCCTCTCTTCAGGATAAACTAGTTATGTGACCCATGAAGAGCCAATGTTGGGCAGCTCTCTGTTCACTGGGAAAGGGTTTCTGAGCCAGCATGTTAGTTCAAATATACTTCAAAATTAAGAACATGGATTCTGGACACAGACCACCTGGATATGATCTCAAACTTTGTAACTTACTAACAGTAAGATATCCTTGAGGAAACCACCAAATTTCTTTTTGCCTCAGTTTCTCCCACTGTAAAAAAGGAGTAATAATATTACCTGTCCTAGAGGTTTTTTGAAATATTAAATATGTTAATAAGTATAATGGTTGTAAGAAAATCTGGTATAGATTTTATTTGGTAGCCTATATCACTGATAATATGCCTTGGAATAGGAAGGTCAAATGCCACATCACTGCTCATTACTAGATTTGTGACCTTGTATATTTCACTTCATTCATCTGACTTTATGTTTCTCATTAGTAAAATGAAATGAATTATTTCTACCCCTGTTATCTCATACTGACTTAAGGGATATCTTGCAGAGTCTTGGGCACACAGCAGCCATCATCACATAATGAGTTTCAGAAGCATGACTATGAGTTCACTATTATTGCATTTTCCTAAAGAGGTGATTGAACTATGAACTAGGTGCTGACAGAGGTACTCTGTTCCCATTGCTTTCTCTTTTAAATGGGGAAAGCATAATAGTGATCTTGCTCAGGAGAATATACGCTTGGAGCTGTGATTTCAGGTTTTTTTTAATTTTGTTTTATTGCTTAAAGTATTACAAAGAGTATTACATATGTCTCCTTTTGTTCCCGCCCCCCTTGACATTCCTCCGGCCTCCCCTACCCCACAGTGTCTTATGTCCATTGGTTATGCTTATATGCATGCATACAAGTTCTTCGGTTGATCTCTTACCCACTCCTCCCATCCCCCAAGCCTCCCCAGCCTTCCCGCTGTAGTTTGACAGTCTGTTCGATGCTGCTCTGCCTCTGTATCTATTTTTGTTCATCAGTTTATAATGGTCTTTATTATCCATACACGAGTGAGATCATGTGGTATTTTTCTTTCATTGACTGGCTTATTTCACTTAGCATAATGCTTTCCAGTTCCATCCATGCTGTTGCAAATGGTAAGAATTCGTTCTTTTTTACAGCAGCGTAGTATTCAATTGTGTAGATGTACCACAGTTTTCTAATCCATTCATCTGCTGATGGGCACTTAGGCTGTTTCCAGGTCTTCGCTATGGTAAATTGCGCTGCTATGAACATAGGGATATATGCTTTCTCATTGTTGTTTCTGGTTTCTTGGGATATATTCCTAGAAGTGGGATCCTTGGGTCAAATGGGAATTCCATTCTTAAATTTTTGAGGAAACTCCATACTGTCTTCCATAGTGGCTGCAGCAATCTGCATTCCCACCAGCAGTGCACGAATGTTCCTTTTTCTCCACATCCTCTCCAGCACTTGTCGTTTGTTGATTTGTTTATGATAGCCATTCTGACAGGTGTGAGCTGGTACCTCATTGTTGTTTTGATTTGCATCTCTCAGATGATTAGTGATTTTGAGCATGTTTTCATATGTCTCTTGGCTTTCTGACTGTCCTCTTTTGAAAAGTGTCTAATTAGGTCCTTTGCCCATTTTTTGATTGGATTGTTTATCTTCCTTTTGTTAAGTTGTATTAGTTCCCTGTAAATGTTGGAGATTAAACCCTTATCAGTGATAACATTGGCAAATATGTTCTCCCTTGCAGTTGGCTTTCCTGTTGTTTTGTTGATGGTTTCTTTTGCTGTGCAGAAGCTTTTAATTTTGATGTAGTCCCATTTGTTTATTTTCTGTTTAGTTTCCAATGCCCTAGGAGCTGTATGGGTGAAGAAATTGCTTCAGTATATGTCTGAGATTTTGTTGCCTTTGGATTCCTCTAGTATTTTTATGGTTTCCCCTCTTACATCTAAGTCCTTTATCCATTTTGAGTTTGTTTTTGTATATGGTGTAAGTTGGTGGTCTAGTTTCATTTTTTTGCATGTATCTGTCCAATTTTCCCAACACCATTTATTGAAGAGACTGTCTTGACTCCATTGTATGTTCTTGCCTCCTTTGTCAAATATTAATTGGGCATAGTGGCTTGGGTCGATTTCTGGGTTCTCTATTCTATTCCATTGATCTATATGTCTGTTCTTGTGCCAGAACCAAGCTGTTTGAAGAACAGTGGCTTTGTAATACAGCTTGATATCTGGTATTGAGATCTCACCTCCTTTGTTCTTCTTTCTCAGGATTGCTGCAGCTATTTGAGGTCTTTTTTTATTCAATATGAATTTTTGGAATGTTCGTTCTAGATTTGTGAAATATGCCGTTCGTATTTTAATGGGGATTGCATTGAATCTGTAGATTGCTTTGGGTAGTATGGACATTTTGATGATGTTGTTTCTACCAATCCATGAACACGGTATGTTCTTCCATCTGTTTATGTCTTCCTCTATCTCTTTTTTCAGTGTCCCGTAGTTTTTCGTATATAGGTCTTTTACCTCCTTAGTTAAGTTTATTCCTAGGTATCTTAATTTTTTTGGTGCGATGGTAAATGGGATTGCTTTTTTAGTTGCTCTTTCTGTAAGTTCACTATTGGTGTATAGAAATGCCATAGATTTCTTGGCATTAATTTTGTATCCTGCTACATTGCCAAAGTCATTTATTAAGTCTAATAGTTTTTTGATGGAGTCTTTAGGGTTCTCTATGTACAGTATCATGTCATCTGCGAATAAGGACAGTTTTACTTCTTCTTTTTCCAATTTGGATGCCTTTTATTTCTTCTTCTTGTCTAATCGCAATTGCTAATACTTCCAGTACTATGTCGAACAGGAGTGGTGAGAGTGGGCATTGCTGTCTTGATCTGGTATTTCTTCTGTCCATTCTGATCCATCTCTGGAAGAGGGATCTCCAGCTGCATGTCAGCAGGTGCCTGGATGGCCAACAGTGTGTCACCGTTGAAGTAATTGCAGATGTCCTTATGAGTCACGTAGGAAAACCTGCTGTTGATGGCGTCATCCATCACATTTCTGATGCTATGCTGCAACCATGACATCTGCTGACCCAGTTCCCTTTTCTTCAGGTCCAGGTCCTTGACCTTGGCTCTGAGGTCTCTCAGTCTCTCCAGGACTTCCTTAGTGTTGCAGCCAGTGCCCACACCTTTCCACTAGATGCTGTTTTTTTATTTTTTCTCTATCAGGTGGATCCCTTCCAAGACGTTGGTGATATCATAAATTCTTCTTTTCTGCCTTACAGCCAAAGTATCTGCAGCTGTCTTGAAGTCCCACACACCATCCTGAGCCTCCTACAGCAGCCACATGAACTTGGCAGTGACACATATGCTTTATTTTTAGGTGAGAGTAATGGTATTCTGGAGCTGGCTTGCATAGGCTAAAAAGAGGCAATGGTGAGCATCTCTTTTCACCTCTGCATTCAGTTACACCACATTGGTAGATTGAAATCAGCTATGACAGGAGTATGTTCACCAAGGTAATAATTAATTGCTTTAAATCAAAGCCTTTAATTCCCTGGGAAGCCAATGATTTACCATTTACCAGCACACTACTGAGTCAGGTTAACCCTAATTCCATAACTCAATAAGGATGTTATAAGAAAAGAAAATTACAGAGTAAAATTATATATGAACATTTTTGTAGGCATCTTCAACATAATATCAACCAATATAACCCTGCAAAAACCAAGAAAATATCAAGTAGAATATGGAAATATGATTGACATTTTAGGAATAGAGCATTGGCCTGCAAAGTTAGTTAAATATTCCAAATCAGTCAATGTAGCTTACCAATTTACTAAAATAAGGAGAAAAACCAGGTGATGTTATCACCAGATGCATAAAAATATTTTAATTAACTTTAAATTGATAAATATTTCAGAAATTTAGAAGCATAATTAAACTTCAATTTGATTAAGAGTGTCTATTAAAAACCTAGAGCTAACAACATACAGGGGTGAGGCAAAAGTAGGCTTACAGTTGTGAGTATGTAATACACAGAGTTTACTCTTATATTCTTATTTATTTACTAATTATTATATTATTTACTAGAGGCCAGGTGCACAAAAATTTGTGCACTTGGGGGGGGGGCAGAGGAGGTCCCTCAGCCCGTCCTGTGCCCTCTCGCAGTCTGGGACCCCTCAGGAGATAATGACCTGCTGGCTTAGGCCTGCTCCTGGGTGGCAGAGGGCTGGCCCAATCCCTAGGTGCAGCCCCTGGTCGGGCTCAGAGCAGGGGTGATTGGGGAGTTGGGGCACTGTCCCCTGTCATGCACAGAGCAGGGCGGATCGGGAGGTTGCGATGCCACCCTTAGTCATGCTCAGGGTAGGGCCGATTGGGGGGTTGGGGCACCGCCCCCTGTCACACTCAAGGCAGGGTCTATAGGGAAGTTGCGGCACCACCCCCTGTCACGCACAAAGCAGGGCCGATCAGGGGGTTGGGGAGCTCCCCCCTGTCACTCACAGAGTAGGGCCGATAGGGGAGTTGGGGCACCGCCCCGTGTCACACACAGAGCAGGACAGATCAGGGGGTTGGGGCGCTGCCCTCTATCACCCACAGAGCAGGGCCGATGGGGAGGTTATGGCTCTATCCCGTCACACACAGAGCAGGGCCCGTGGGGTGGGGGGGTTGGGCGCCGCCCTCTGTCACACACAGAGCCGGGCCGATCAGGGGGTTGTGGCGCCGCCACTGTCACACTCAGGGCAGGGCCGATGGGGAGGTTATGGCTCTATCCCGTCACACACAGAGCAGGGCCTGGGGGGGGGGGTTGGGGCGCTGCCCTCTATCACCCACAGAGCAGGGCCGATCAGGGGGTTGGGGAGCTCCCCCCTATCAGGCACACAGCAGGGCTGAGCAGGGGATTGGGGCACCTTCCCCTGTCACACACAGAGCCGCAGGGCGATCAGGGGGTTTGGGCGCTGCCCCCTGTCATGCTGATCCCGGTGCCAGGAGGCATATTACCCTTTTACTATATAGGATAGAGGCCTGGTGCATGGGTGGGGGCTGGCTGGTTTGCCCTGAAGGGTGTCCTGGATCAGGGTGGGGGTCCTCATCCTGGCCAGCCTGGATGAGAGGCTGAGGGCCGATTTCAGGCTGCCGGGTGACTGAAGCTCCCAACCGCTCCTTTTTTTCTTTTTTTTTAATTCTGGGCCAGCTTTAGCTCTGAGGCCTCTGCTGCTGAAAGCAGGTTTCTGGCCTTCGTTTACCTTCTGTATTTGAAACAATGTTGTGGTCCTGCTGGCTGAAGCCTGGCTGACTAAAGCAGGTTTCTGGGGTTTGGTTTAGTTTCTATATTTGTTACAATGTTTCTTAGAGTTGCAGCTCAGAGGCCGGCAAGGCAGGCGGGGAAGCTTGGCTTCCTCTGTCACTGAAGCAAGCAAGCCTCCCTGTTCGCATCAGCTGCCTGGCTGCCGGCTGCCATCTTGGTTGGCAGTTAATTTGCATATCTCGCTGATTAGCCAATGGGAAGGGTAGCGGAGGTACAGCTAATTACCATGTTTCTCTTTTATTAGATATGGGGATACTTAATAACCTATTTTCCCCACCCATGTATATAAAGTTAAATTAGTTTTTTACTTAAAGAAATAGTTTAATAGTTTTTTCTTAAAGAAAATTGAGAAGAAAAGTTGTCCACTGCCACTACTTTTATTGACCATTATAATGGACTAGAGGCCCGGTGAACAAAAATTTGTGCACTCAGGAAGTCCCTCAGCCTGGTCTTTGCCCTCTGGCAGTCTGAGACCCCTCAGGGGATGTCCACCTGCTGGCTTAGGCCCGCTTCCCAGAGGATTGGGCTTAAACTGGCAGTCAGACATCCCTCTGGCAGCCCGGGAGCTCTCCGGGGATGTCCACTTGCCAGCAGGGAGCAGGCCTAAACTGCAGTCGGACATCCTTAGCGCTGCTGAGGAGGTGGGAGAGGCTCCCACCACCACCGCTGTGCTGGCAGCCATCAGCCTGGCTTGTGGCTGAGCAGAGCTCCCCCTGTGGGAGCACACTGACCACCAGCAGGCAGCTCCTGCATTGAGTGTCTGGCCCCTGGTGGTCAGTGTTTGTCATAGTGACCAGTCATTCCCAGACGTTCTGCTGTTAGGGTCAATTTGCATATTACCCTTCTACTATATAGGATAGAGGCCTGGTGCACTGGTGTGGGCCGGATCAGGGTGGGGGTCCCGCTTGAGTGCCTGGCCAGCCTGGGTGAGGGGCTGATGGCCATTTTCAGGCTGGCCACGCCCCCTGGTGACCCAAACTCCAGCAGCTTTTTTTTTTTTAGCAGGTATCTGGGATTTGTTTATCTTCTATAAATGAAACTTTGTAGCCTTGAGCGGAGCCCAGGTCTGGCCAGGGTAGGTGGGAAGCTTGGCTTCCTCCATCGCTGGGGGCAACCCAAGCCTCCTGCTCACTCCAGCTCATGGCCACGGCCAGGTGGAAGCAGGTATCTGGGATTTATTTATCTTCTATAATTGAAACTTTGTAGCCTTGAGCAGAGGTGAGGGCTGGCCAGGGCAGGCGGGAAGCTTGGCTTCCTCCATCGCTGGGGGCAACCCAAGTCTCCTGCTCGCTCCAGCTCTGTGGCCGCTGCCATCTTTGTGATGGAGTGATGGAGTGATGGTTAATTTGCATATTACGCTTTTATTAGATAGGATGTTCTATCCAATTCAAAAAAGCAAGAAACAGAAAGTAAACATATTAAGATTATAAAGTAAAATGTATTTTTTTATTGATTTCAGAGAGAGGGAAGGAGAGGGAGAGAGAGATAGAAACATCAATGATGAGAGAATTATTAATGGGCTGCCTCCTGCATGCCCCCTACTTGGCATGTGCCTTTGACTGGAATCAAACCCAGGACCTTTCAGTCCACATGCCGACACTCTATCCACTGAGCCAAACCTGCTAGGACAAATGTAATTATTTTTATTAGCAAATTATGATTACACACAAAAATTCAAAAGACTCTATAAATAACTGTCAGAACTAATACGTAAGCTTGGCAAGGTAATAGTAGCTAAGTCAATATACACAAAATCAATAGTATTTCCAAATACTATAAACAAAAATTAGAAAATATAATTTAAAAGATGCATGTACAACAGCATCAAAGCATTAAATATCTAGTTAAAAAAAAGTTGATAGCCCTAACCGGTTTGGCTCAGTGGATAGAGCGTCAGCCTGTGGACTGAAGGGTCCCAAGTTTGATTCCAGTCAAGAGCATGTACCTTGGTTGCGGGCACATCCCCAATAAGAGGTGTGCAAGAGGCAGCTGATCAATGTTTCTCTCTCACCGATGTTTCTAACTATCTATCCCTCTCCCTTCCTCTCTGTAAAATATATAAATGTGTAAGACCGCTACTGTGTTAACTACAAAACTTAGATGACAGAAATTAAAGAAGACCTACATAAAAGAGAGAGATACCATTCTCTCATCTTGGATGCTTCAATATCTTTTAAATGTCAGATCCAATAAAATTCCAAACAAAAATCCCAGCAAGGCCCTTGCTGGTTGGACTCAATGGATAGAATGTTGGCCTTGGGATTGAAGGATCCCAGGATCAATTCTGGTCCAGGGCACATGCCTGGGTTGTGGACTCGATCCTCAGTCGGGGGCATGCAGGAACAGCCGATCGATGATTTTCTCTCATCATTGATATTTCTATCTCTCTCTCCCTCTCCCTTCCTCTCTGAAATTAAATTATATATATATATATATTTTTAAAAAATCCCAGCAAGATTTTTGTTTGTTTGTTTGTTTTGTGGAAAATGGGTGGAGGGGAATAGCCAAAGACTCCTAAGTTTTTCAGCTATGTTTGGCTTTTTAAGACTATTCATATGCTATTCATTGATAATAAAAGTTAATGTAAAACTTCTTGATGTGCCCTACATTTTTTATGCCATGTGACAAGCTAGATAGTTCAGAAGAGAACCTGAGATACAGACTTTACAAACATCAACTTTATTTTATTTTATTATATTTTACTTTATTTTTCAACCACAATTTACATTCAATACCATTTCACACCAGTTTCAGATCTACAGCAAAGTGGCCAGAAAACCATTCACTCTACAGGTGGGTGCTGCCCCTGCCCCAAGCACCCACCTAGCCCCATATTCAGTTATCTTAACATTATTGACTGTATTTTCCATGCTGCAAAATGCATCTCTGTGGTTTTTCTGCAACTATCAATTTGTACTGCTTAATCCCTTAACTTTTCCACCCAGCCTCCCAAATCTCCTCTCCTCTGACAGCTGTCAGTCTATTCTCTGTTTCTATGAGTTTTGTTATTTAGTTTATTTTGTTCATTAGACTCCACATGTAAGTAAAATCATATGTTATTTGTCTTTCTCTGACTGGCTTATTTTACTTAGCTTAATGCTCTCCAGGTCCATCCATGCTGTCACAAAAGGTAAGATTTTCTTCTATTTTACAGCTGAGTAGTATCCCACTGGGTAAAGGTATCACTCATCTACTCATAAGGGATGGGCACAGGAGAAAATCCAATAGAGACTGAGTGGGAAGAAGCGGGGTGCTGGAAGCCGATTCACCCTGGCTACTTGAGGCAGTCTCTGCAGGGATGTTTCAAGGGACCTTGATATGGAGATGAGAAATGCCCTAGCCTTTGGAATGGAATGGATGGGATTAAGATCAAATAGGATAAATGCAGATGTAAGAGGACAATAGGGGAAGGAACCTGGCTAGGAGAAGAAAGGTTGTTTCCCCAGGTGAGGATTTTTATCAATAAACCCTTTAACTGAGTGTCAGAGGGGTGGTTGGTCGCTTTGATCTTTGCTTGGAGTGACCTCCTTCAATTACTTCCTTGTAGCTTAGTGGAACAATAGAGTAACCTTTGAATGGAGTTGGGAAGCCCCCTGGCCTTTTGTATAGAATGGATAGGATTGGAACCAAATAATATATGAACAGATGTTAGATGACAATAAAGAGAGGTACCTGGCTAAGAGGAACCTGGCTATGATGATCACCTGAACACTGCCTCCGTGTCATTCATTCTTCGCCGACTCCGTCCACACCTTGGGGAACCCCTGGACCCGCTGGGGCTGGACCCCAGCAGCGGGGAATCAATCTCAGAGAATGGGTGTCTAGAAACAAGAGAAAGAAGAGTTCAGAAAAGAATTTGTCAAGATCACCAAATGCCCTAGTAAAGTCAAGTAAGATAAGGTTTAAAAGGATTCCTTGGTGAAAATAAGGGAATGGTGGAAGTGCAGGAGAAACCACAGTGAACTGGGTGGTAAGTAGGTGAGAAATTGGAGAAAGAAAGAAAAAAAATCAAGCTTCAATATGAAAGAGGAACAACAAAAGATAGAGGTAGATATATGATAGAAGGATATTTGATTAAAAATAATAGAATCCAGAGCACATCTAAATACTGAGAAAAATATTCTTGTGATTGGTCCCTAAACTTGTTTGCACATGAGAATAACATGGATAATTTAGAAAATTCCAGGTCCTGTGTGTACATGGGGGCAAAGGGCAAATGGGAAATCTCTGAGCCGTGAACCTAAAACTACTTTTAAAATAAGTCTATTTTTAAAATTTTTGTGTTAATTGCAGTTTTACTAGTAATAGCTAAGATGTGAAAGTAACCTAGATGTTCAATACATGAATAGTTTAAAGAATATATGTGTATATATATATATATATATATATATCCTATCTAATAATAAACAAACATGGTAATTAACCGTACCTCCGACACGCTTCCCATTGGCTAATCAGGGCCATATGCAAATTAACTGCCAGCAAAGATGGCGGCCGGCAGCGAGGCAGCTGAAGCAAACAGGAGGCTTGCTTGCTCCAGTGATGGAGGAAGCCAAGGTTCCCCGCCTGCTGCTGCCGGCCTCTGAGCTGCACTCTAAGAAACAATGTTGCAATTATAGAAGCTAAACAAACCCCAGAAGCCTGCTTTCAGCCAGCCAGGCCTCAGAGCTGGAGTTGCAACAGTGTTTCAATTATAGAAGCCAAACAAACCCAGATACCTGCTTTCAGCAGCCGAGGCCTCAAGCTGGAGCTGAGCCTCAGAGCTAAAGCCAGCTCTCAGCTCCAGTGACAGCCATAGAAGGTAAATAAATCCCAGAATAATAATAAAAAAAAGAATAAAAGGAGAGGTTGGGAACTTCAATCACCCGCCAGCCTGAAAACGGCCCTCAGGCCTGCACCCAGACTGGCCAGGCACCCCAGTGGGGACCCCCACCCTGAAGGGGGTGTGACCAGCTGCAAACAGCCATCAGCCCATCATCCAGGCTGGCCAGGCACCCAAGCGGGACCCTCACCCTGATCCGGGACACCCTTCAGGGCAAACCAGCCAGCCCACACCTGTGCACCAGGCCTCTATCCTATATAGTAAAAGGGTAATATGCAAACTGACCCTAACAGCAGAAGGACTGGGAATGACTGGTCACTATGACACACACTGACCACCAGGGGGCAGACGCTCAATGCAGGAGCTGCCTGCTGGTGGTCAGGGCACTCTCACATGGGAGGAGCTCTGCTCAGCCACAAGCCAGGCTGATGGCTGCCAGTACAGCGGTGGTGGTGGGAGCCTTTCGCGCCGCCTCAGCAGCGCTAAGGATGTCCGACTGCAGTTTAGGCCTGCTCCCTGCTGGCAAGTGGACATCCCCCGAGGCCTGCCGGGCTGCCAGAGGGATGTCTGATTGCCATCTTAGGCCCAATCCCCCGGGGAGCAGGCCTAAGCCAGCAGGTCGTTATCTCCCGAGGGGTTCCAGACTGGGAGAGGGCACAGGCCGGGCTGAGGGACCCCCCTTTCTCCCCCCCCCCCACCCTGAGTGCACAAATTTTTGTGTACCGGGCCTCTAGTATATATATATATATATATAATGAAATATTATTTAACAATTCAAAAGAATGAAATCTTTCCATTTATGACAACATGGATGGACCGATAGGGTGTTATGCTCAGTAAAGTACATCAGATAAATACTGTATGAAAAAAGACAAATACCATATGCTTACACTGATATATGGAATTCAAAACAAAAGAAAACAAATGCACAAGTAAAACAAAATAGAAACAGACCCAGAGATACAGAGAACAGCTGATACTGGGAAAGGGGAGTGGGGTAGGAGGATGGTAATAAAATAAATCAATAAAATACACTAAAATCAAACACAGTGGTTCAAAAAGAAAAAAAATCCAGTGCCCAGGTAATACCTAATTATTGAAATCAATTACTGGAGATAGGACAAAAACATCAATAGTTCTTCAAAGATTCCAGGGGATACCAATGTATACTATAGATGCATGAGAACCACTGCACTAGTCTAGTACTTCTCACACTATAGTGACAATTAAAATTATCTTAAGAATTTGTTAAAACAGAAAAAAAAAATTTAGGTGAGGGAGAAGATGGCAGCTGAATAAACAGACCTTTCTTGCAATAGAACTAAATTTGAGAACAATCACCCATAATTACCAACTGAGATCCTGCTGAGGTGGAGAACAGAAAAAACCTGGAGGCTGGTGGGAAAGACGAGGTTGGCCCAACTTCCACGGGTAGCAGGCCAAAAATGGAGAGGGATCTCTTGGCTATAGGAGAGTTTTTTCCCTGAGAAGATCAAGGCCCACAACCCAGGCTGGACTCCACAGCCTGGACACCAGACCTGAGAACAACAGCCCACATAACATCCAGCTGTGAAAGGCGGCAGGGAGAGACTAGATCTGATCAGAGATAAAACCTCAGGTTTGTTTGTTTGTTTGTTTGTTTGTTTGTTTGTTTTAATAAACCAGAGCACAGGATTGCCATTCCCAGTTACTTATCTAAGGCTTCAATGGAGGAAGGGCAGTGTGGACTGAAGGTGCCAGAGAAGAGGATGGAGTGGAAAGCACTGGGGGCAGATGTAGAAAAGCAATGGCCTGGAGACCTGCATTCATTCGTATCCCCCCAAACTGAAACGGCCATTTTGCCTGAAAGGTGCTGGCCCTTTCCAGAAGCCACAGGTCAGGAAAAGGAAAATACCCCACCCTAGGTGATAGAGCCTGCCCCACCCTCAGGGGCCCTGCTTGCCACACTCTGCATGAGAAGATTAAAATCATATCAAGCATCTTCTCAGATCACAATAGAATAAAATTAGAAATCAGCTACAATAAAAACAATGAAAAAAATCAAGCATTTGTAAGCTAAATAGCATCCTATTAAACAATGATTGGGTTACCAAAGAGACCAAAGAAGAAATTTAAAACATCCTGGAAACGAAGGACAATGATCAATAAATACAAAAGATCAATAAAACTAAGTGCTAGTTCTTTGAAAGGATAAACAAGATTGATGAACCACCAGCCAGGTTCACCAAGAAGCAAAGAGAGAGGATCCAAATAAACAAAATTAGAAAAGAAATGTTGAAGTAACAATCAACCATACAGACGTACAAAGGATCCTAAAAAAAATGCTATAAACAACTCTACTCCAACAAACTGGACAACTTACAATATGGAAATATTCCTAGAAAAATCAATTTTCCAAAACTCAAACAGGAAAAGTCAAAAAATCTGAATAGGCAGATAACTATCAAGGAAATTGAAGCAGTAATCAAAGAGCTTCCAGCAAAGATAAGCCCTGGTCCAGATGGCGTCACAGGGGAGTTTTACTGAACATTCAAAGAACTCAAACCTAAACCCCTCAAACTATTCCAAAAAATTCAAGAGGAAGGCACTCTTTCAAGCTCTTTCTATGAATCCAACAATACCCTAATCCCCAAAACATATAAAGACACTACAAAGAAAGAGAATTACAGGCCAATATCCCTGATGAACATAGATGCTAAAATTTCTCAACAAAATTCTAGCAAATCGAATCCAGCATTACATTAGAAAGATCATACAACATGGCCAAGTGGAATTTATTCTAGGGTTGCAAGGATGGTACAATATCCACAAACCAATAAACGTGATACCTCACATAAACAAACTGAGAGACAAAAATCACATAATCATATAACATGCAGAAAAGGCATTTGACAAAATCCAACACCCTTTCCTGATAAAAACTCTCAGCAAAGTGGGACTAGAGGGATCATACGTCAACATAATAAAAGCCTTATATGACAATCCTACAGCCAACATCATACTCAATGGGCAAAAACTAAATCTATTTTGCCTAAGTACAGAAACAAGACAGGGATGCCCACTTTCACCAATCCTGTTCGACATAGTACTGGAAGTGCTAGCCATAGCGATTAAACAAGAAGAATAAATAAAAGGCATCCAAATTGGAAAAGAAGTAAAATTGTCATTATTCACAGATGACATGATAAGGTACATAGAAAACCCTAAAGACTTCATAAAAAAACTACTAGACTTAATAAATGATTTTGGCAATATGGCAGGATACAAAATTAACACCTAGAAATCTATGGCTCTTTTATACACCAATAATAAACTCATAGAAAGAGAAACTAAAAAAAAAATCCCATTTAACATTGCAACAAAAAAAGTAAGATAACTAGGAATAAACTTAACCAAGGAGGTAAATGACCTGTACTCAGAAAATTACAGGATGTTGAAAAAAAGAGATAGAGAAAGACATAAACAAATGGGAGAATATACCATGTTCATGGATTGGTAGAATCAACATTAAAATGTCCCTACTACCCAAAGCAATCTATAAATTCAATGCAATCTCCAATAAAATACCAACGTCATATTTCACAGACCTAGAACAAACTCTACAAAAATCTTAGAAGAATCCATAGGAAGCAAAATATCTGACATATGTCATAGCAATATCTTTACTGATATAGCTCGTAGGACAATGGATACTAAGGAGAAAATAAACAAATGGTACTAGATCAAAATAAAAAGCTTCTGCACAGCAAAAGAAAGCATCAATAAAACAATAAGAGAGCCCACTACATGGAAGAACATATTTGCCAATGTTATATCCAATAAGGATTTAATTTCCAAAATTTATAGTGAACTCATACAACTTTACTAAAGGAAAATAAACAATCCAATAAAAAAAATCGGAAAATAACCTAAATCAACACTTTTTGAAAGTGGATATACAGATGGCCAAGAGGCATATAAAAAATTCTCAAAGTCAGTAATCATAAGAAACATGCAAATTAAAAAGAAAATGAGGTATCATCTCACAG
This sequence comes from Myotis lucifugus, assembly GCF_000147115.1. NCBI lineage: Eukaryota > Metazoa > Chordata > Mammalia > Chiroptera > Vespertilionidae > Myotis > Myotis lucifugus. Next base: position 410,238 of record NW_005871098.1, read on the forward strand.
CTGCCAGAATGGCTAGCATCAAGCAATCAACAAAGAAGTGTTGGTGAGGATGTGGAGAAACAGGAACCCTCATATACTGATGGTAGGAATGCAGACTGCTACATCCACTGTGGAAAACAGTGTGGAGGTTCCTAAAAAAATTAAAAATGGATTTGCCATTTGACTCAGCAATTCCACTTCTGGGTATATATCCTAAAAATCCCCAAATGCCAATCTGAAAAAAAATATGCACCCCTATATTCATAGCAGCATTTTTTGCAGCAGCTAAAATCTGGAAACAGCTCAAGTGTTCATCATTAGATGGGTGGATAAAAAAGATGTGGTACATTTATACAATGGAATACTATGCAGCTGTAAAAAAGAGAGATCTATTACCCTTTGAGACAGCATGGATGGACCTGGGGAGTATTATGCTAACTGAAATAAGTCAGTTAGATTAAGACAAATATCACATGATCTCACATATAAGTGGAAGCTAAAGAACAAAATAAACTGATGAAGAAAATAGGGCCAGAGGTCTGGATGCATGGAACAGTATAGCAGACCTCAGTTGGGATGGGGAAGCAGTTGGAAGGAGGGGACAGAAAGTGATTAACCAAAGAATATATATGCATATATGCAAAACCCATGGACATGGACAATGGCATGGGGAAGACCTAGGATGGTTGGATGGAGAGGGCAAAAGGGAGAACATGGAGACATCTTTAATTCTGTGAACTATTTTTAAAACTCCTAGGTAAATAAGCACAAAATATAGAAATTACAAAAGACATGAATTCAAATATATAGGTAACAGGTAATGAGAACCAATGAAAATGAATTAGACTGTAATTAAAAGACCAATATAAAGCTTGTTAAAACACAGATTGCTGGCCCCAGCCTCTGAGTTTCTGACTTAGTTCTAAAGTTCCCAGTTTATCTTAGTTTTTTTAAAAAAGCTTCCAGTTTATGTTAATGTTGTTGGCTCAAAGGTCACAGTAATTCTCTGCTCTAGGGAGAGAGATTGAAGATAAAGGAAAGGTGCTTTGGGAGGATGGAAACATCTAGAAACAATGGTTTGGTTTCCCTTTCAATAGGCGGAAAGACAGGTGCTTCTTCCTTTGTGACAAAGAGGAAAAAAAGGAAGTATAAATCTATCTATCTATATAAAAGCCTAAGGGACCATTATGACCAAATGACTGGAACGACTGGTCAACTAGTCGCTATGATGTGCACTGACCACCAGGGAGCAGACGCTCAATGCAGGAGCTGCCTCCTGGTGGTCAGTGCGCTCCCACTGTCAATTTCCCGCGACCAGCCAACCTCTCAGTGTCTCTCCCCCAGGCCGGTCCCTCCCCCTGGTTGGTCGGCCAAACTCCTGTGGTTCCTCTCCCCCCCCGCGCCCCCCCGGCATTCCCTCCCCTGGCTAGCTGCCCTGATCAGCCCCAACTGGGTCAGCCAGCCAACCTCCCGTGGTCCCTCCCCCTGTCTCTCCCCCTGGCCGGTAGGCCCCAATTGGCCCATCCCCCATTGGCCTGGCCCTGATGGGGACTGAGCAAGATGGCCCCAATTGGTCCTGATCACCAGCCAGGCCTAGGGACCCCACCCATGCATGAATTTGTACACCAGGCCTCTAGTAATCAAATAAGCTTGTTGGTGGATTTGCAGGAAATTAAGGAAGGTCTGTTTTGATGACTTCAAGCATTTTGGACTAGTACTGGTAGTGTAGAACTGTCACATGCATCTGACATATACATAGTAATGAAGTAATAATCTACAACACTTATGCGATCGCAAAATTGATTTCCAGGCAGCAACATCCAGGTTACATTGATATGTATAACCAGGACATACTATCTGTTGTAACTTTATTGATTGTAGAATATGTGTGCTCTCATGAAAACTAAAAAAAATGCTGCACTACCAGTGTTCTCAGTATCTGTATAATAGCAAAGGTGACTCTTCTGCTTTGAAGTAGGAATTATCTTTGGACAGTCATTCCATAGACTCTGCGCTATAGAATCCAATCTAAACCAAACTAATCCAAACCAAAAACTTCTCTCATCATCCAGTAGTTTGAATACTAATTATTGTCCCAAATAATTCTTCAGGCTTTGAAACAGATGCCAACAAATCCAATTGCATTGCTAGTTCACTGGGAATTATGATTCCTACAGATGGTTGTAGAACATTTCTAAAGACACAGCCCTTCAAGGGCAGAAAGGGTTAGTAAAGTAGTCATCCCGCAAGAACATTCAAAGGCAATAAATACCAAAGTTCTTAATAGAGATAGGGAAGTTCCCATTGGCAGATCCTGTGAGCTATCATAATTGTTATAATTACATTAAAGCAACAATATGTTCGGTAGATGTACCTGAAGATCCCCAATCATGATGTTTGAAGATGGAACAATTTGGATGATTTTGGTGATCCTAAAAATTTTAATAAGCCTTCATTATTTGCTCAATAGGTCCCTTCAACACGTCTCAGAATGCTGGCTAAAATCTGGGAATTTATTCCAGTACTGAGGTTCTCAAAGTGTAGTTCTGATCAGCAGTAACAGTAGCTTCACCTGGGAAATTGTTAGAACTGCAAATTATCAGGATCCACCCTAGACCTATTCAATCATATACTCTGGAGATGAGGTGCAGCAATCTATGTTTTAAAAATTCCTCCAGGGGATTCTGATGCATGCTAAAGTTTAAATACTACCATTTCAGTGAATGGCCAAAAATTAATAACCAGGAACCCTGGAGTTTCCAAAAAATGTCAGCACCCATCTGTCAGTGAATTATTTTGGTGGATGACTTGGAAAATATTTTCTAGCATAATCTATTTTTCTTAGAGAGTGACAGGGTGTCATATTTACATACATAGCTGGTGAGACTAATGTAATATATTTTTACTAGTAGCCCGGTGCACAAAAATTTGTGCACTCAGGGGTGAGGGTGAGGGGTGGGGCCAGACCCTTCAGCCTGACCTGCACCCTCTGTCATGTTCGTGGACCCCGGCCACTCCTGGCCTAGGCACAGGCCTACAGGCTTGGGGCGGCCTGGCTCCCGAGGCCCCATTTTATCAAGAGAACAAAGTCGGCGTTAGTTACAGCCCTCACCGAACCCAGTACACTGCATCTGTGCATACAACTGCCTTGTTCATGTGCCTGCTTCGCCCTACTGAATTACTAACATCTTGAGGACATAGCTCTGTCTTATCCTGCTTCACCTTCAGTGCCTGGCCTGGTGCCAGGGACCTGAGAGGGTTTGCTGAGTGAGTGAATAATGAGTGAGTGAATGAGTGAATGAATGAGCGAGTAATTGAATGAGCAAGCAGCTAAGGGGTGGGAACTTCTGCCGCGTTGCCATGGCAACACGGCAGAAGTTCTGGCCCCACTCCTGGCTGCCTGAAGCCCACCCCGGGAAAGTTCCCACCCTGCTCCCAGCAGCCTGGTGCCCGTCTTCTGGCTGCATAGTTTGCACTCTGCTCTTGGCTGCCTGACGCAAATTCCGGGCAGTTCCTGCCCTGCTCCCAGCGGCCCCACTCCCCTCTCCCAGCTGCATAGTTTGCGCAGGGCAAAGGAGGCCTGGGTGTGCGTGTTGGCAGATCAGTGCATTAGCACCTGCCAGCCTCGAATCCCCGCGGGAGGACCGTTTGTGGGCGTGGCTGGTGGTGGATCGCTGTGGTCCCGCCTGCCAGCCCTGGGTCAGGTCCGATACGGGCTGCCTGCGGCCCGGGTCACAGATAGCAGGCCCGGATGGCAGCGGGGCAGGCGGGATGGCACTGTCCTGCCCTGCCTGCAGTATGCAAATTAGCCGCCATCTTTGTTGGGGGTTAACCGCCATCTTGGTTAGCAGTTAATTTGCATATCGTCCTGATTAGCCAATGGGAAGTGTATCGGAGGTACGGTTAATTACCCTATGTGTCTTTTATTAGATAGGATGTAGAATAACATCTTATTTTTGAAGTACATTTAAAAATTTTAGTTAGCTTGCTCTAAAATTCTATAGGATCAGTTCTGTAAGGCAATTTAAATCTCATTTGCTCCCTATCAAATGTATTCCCTAGCTGATAATTTTGGGAGTAATAATTGTGGGATTCACATATGCACATATTCAATATCTACAAAAAAGAGGCCCCAAAATTAATGCTGTTTCTTCATAGTTCCACATTCAGAAAACAAAACACAAAACAACAAAACCCACCCCAGTTCCTGTAGCTAAGTTATCTTACCTAATAATAGACAAACATGTAAATTGACCATCCCTCTGCTATGCTCACCAGCCAATCAGGAGAGTATGAAAATTAACCTAACAAAGATGGCGGTTAATTTGCATACATAGGCGCCCAGGTCACTCCGAGGTAGGCCCCGTGTGGGCCCTGAGCAGCATAGGAAGGGCCTGAGCCAGGGGGCTCCTGGGCAGGGGCAGAGCTGACCATCGGAGCTCTGGGGGGCCCCTGCTCAAGCCTAAAGCCTCGGCCAGAGGCATTAGGCCTGGACGGGGGCCAGAGCTGGCAATCGGGGGGAGATGGGGGTCCTCTGCCTAGGCCTGATGCCTTGGCCAGAGGTGTCAGGCCTGGGTGAGAGGCCAATCTGGCGATCGGAGGGTGATGGGGGTCAATGCCTGAGGCGTCAGGCCTGGGCGGGGGGCTGAGCCAGAAATTGGTGTGAACTACAGAGGAAACACCTTTTCTGACTGCTCATTGGCTAAGCTCCCTGTATGCCACTGGTAATATTCTTAGTAACTTGGGTAATAAGAATCCAAAAAGGTGATCTAGGGTTTTTCACCACACTCCTGGTGATAAAAACAAAGGTCCGCTGCTGGAGGGCTAAGAAATGTCATATCCTGCCCTAGCCGGTTTGGCTCAGTGGATAATGCCTTGGCCTGCCGACAGCAGGGTCTGGGTTCAATTCTGACCAAGGGCATGTACCTAGGTTTCAGGCTCCTCCCTGGCCAGGGCCCAGGTCAGGGATCATGCAGAAGGCAACTAATCAAAGTGGTCCTCTCACTTTGATGTTTCTCTCTGTCTTTCCTTTTCTCTTCCACATTCTCTAAAAATCAATGGAAACATATCCTCAGGTGAGGATAAAAAAAGTAATAAAGAAATATCATATCCTATGAAAGACTCATCTTGAAAATGCCTAAAGAAAGTTGTCATTTTTTCATGGCGAAGGGACTGGAGTCCGTGTTGATGAAAAAACCTTGGTGGCTGCGGTGACTGGCAGTGGCTGCAGCAGGGGGGTGATGGGGCTGGTGCCTTCCCCTGGTCAGCCCGGTCGCCTCCCACAAAGGGAGGCCAGACTGCGGCTTAGGCCCGCTCCACAAGGGGAGCAGGGAGCAGGCCTAAGCCATCACTTGGACATCCCCTGAGGGCTCCCAGTATGTGAGAGGGGGCAGGCTGGGCTGAGGGACCCTCCCCCCCAGTGCACAAATTTTGTGCACCGGGCCCCTAGTCTTTAATAACTGCTAGAAATCAAATACTCCTTAGAGTATTAATAACAACAACAACAACCATAATAACTTAACACAAATACCTACTGGCTCAATAGCTCCCTATTAGGTATTAGCATGGCCCCCTATTCTCCCAACATCACTCATAATTTTACCATGTCATACCAGAGAGTATACTTCAAAGGCATTTCATTTCAAGTGTTTTCAAAACCTAGTCTATCTCTGTTAGTCGCCCATTGTATGCTGTTCTTTGCTTCCTGTGCTCTTGCTTCCACTTATCCATCTCCAATGTCATCTGAAGAAACCTCACCTGTGCCATGACCTGTTATGAGAAACTTCATACCTAAGACATTGGGTGTAGGTGCTGTCAAAGCTTCCAACCATCCATGTGCTAGATGAGCATCAAGTCACCTATAGAGGTAGGACTAAATGTTGTCCCTAAAACAATTTTACCTGGTTTACATGATTTCTTCTTGATCAACTTTACCAGCTTCTGGTCCACAATACCCAAACCACAAAGGATGAGACTGGAGACACCAGAGCTTACACTTCATCTTTCTCTTCCTCCTGTAACCATTTTATTGCAGGAGATGTATTTGACAAGCTGTGAGCTGAAGACAAGTTTAACATAACCCATGTATCCCAAGTTTAGTACCTTGTTCTAGAATGTGAGCATTCACATCTTAATATTTTTACTTAGCCTTTGGAAGCCTGACCAAAACAAAAACAGAAAATATTCAAGTTTTACATCCTATCAACAATTTCAAACAGAACTCCTTTCTCCTCTAAAAAAGTGTTGATACATGTATAATTAGAGGCAAACAAGCAAGATACCAGTGTATGAACAAGTTTTAACTTTCTTCCATTGTGGGTACGTGAATATCTGAACTATCAATATTCAATATATATGGCTGTAACAACACTGCCTAATCTATGCTAAGCATTCAGTATGTACTATGTACTGTGCTAATTTTATGCTCCAAACAATGCTTTAAGTAGGTACTGTTACCATATGCAAAGTTTAGAGGGGCTGAGTACCTTGTACCAATGGTGCCAAGCCCTGATTTAATCAGACCAAATGGAGAAAGAAAAGTGGATGTGACTTCCAGAGGTTGTAGGCAGATAGTTTCATAGAAGGAACTGTGAATAAGAAATGAAATAGCTTCCCAAAATTTGGCATAGCTTTCCCAAAAAATGACGTTATGAATTTTTTCTTTAGTTTACTTTGGTTCCAAGTTTCTTCTCACCAATGTGGTAAGATATTTAGTCTCATATGTTTTTTAGGGTTTGTGGTGTCTTCCTACTAAAGGGTTATAAAAGACTCCTAAGGAATGTTACAAAGCATAGGAAATTCAAGAGAGTCCCATAGTCCTTTAGAGGGCAGGAGCCTCCACTTCCTCCTGACTAGGCTAGAACATGTTTTCTTATGTGAATTTCCCAGGCCATAGCACCCCAAAAACACCTTTAGGCATATGTGGGGGTCCATCTATCTCTGGACTGGTTGTCTACCTCCAATGCCTATCCCCTGGCAATATATCTCTCAAGTCTACCCCTCTTTCTTTAGATAAGCGACTTCTGATTCCTTCAATTATTTATTTATTTATTTACTCCTCTCCTGAGGACATTTTCATTGTTGAGAGAAAGAGAGAGAGAGAGAGAGAGAGAGAGAGAGAGAGAGAGAGAGATTACCTGCCTCCTGCACAAGCCCTGATCGGGGCGGGGATCAAATTCAAAACCAGGTATGTGCTGACTGGAAATCAAATCTGTGACCATTCAGTCCATTCAGTATATGGGATGATGCTCCTACCAACTGAGCCACAATGGCCAGGGCCTGACTCTAAATTTTTATTTTATTTTATCTTTCTAGTATGTTATAGGTCGTTTGCATTCCAAGCATGAGCTTTTGCAAAGAAAACCCTGCTATTTTCTTCTGTGGACAGAAATGCATACTACCAGGACAAGATTTATCAAAAACATGAAATGACACTCCTTGTATATCAAGGGCTGCTTTATCCAGACACTTTGTAGGAGGGAAGAGAAGTCTTTGTGTGGAAGTACTCCGGCCTCGTTTTATTATAGTTAACTAGAGGCCTGATGCATGAAATTCATGCAAGAGTAGGCCTTCCTTCTCCCAGCTGCTGGCACCAGCTTCCCTCTGGGACCCAGGACCTGGGCTTCCCTCACAGCCCCAGCTTCATCTGGAAGGTTGTTCAGAAAGACGTCCAGTCTAATTAGCATATTACGCTTTTATTATTACAGATTATTTTTTGTTCTCTTAGGACAGTGTCTGTAGTTCTGATGTAGGATGAACCATTCTTTGGAAGTTATTTATCTTTGAAACAAACATATCTAAGAATCTTCACAAGTAATTTTCAGTTACTTACGCAATGAGGTAGAGTTGAAAACAAAATCACATATTAAAACTATTTCATAGAAAACACTGCCTTAATCAGTTTGCTATGACAGAATATCATAGATTGAGTGGCTTATCAATAATGGACATTTATTCCTCTTAGTTCTGAAAGCTGAGAAGCCCAAGATCAACATGCTGGCAGATTCAGTGCCTGGTGAGAATCCACCTCCTGATTGCAGTTGGTCCTCTTTTTGCTAACTGCATGTGGTGAAAGGGCAAGGGAACTGTTTGGGGCATCTTTTGTAAGGATATACAACCTATTCCTGAGGGCCCCACTGTCATGACTTAATCACCTCCCAAAGGCCCTACCTTCAAATATTATCACAATGGATATTAGATTGAAACACATGAATTTTGGGGGACACAAACATTCAGTATTTTGCAAATACAAATAAAGAAAACCACCTTTAATCAATCTGGTAGACTGTGAAAAAATGTCCACAATATTTTATAGCACCTCCCATCAAGGAATAGAATCTCTTACAATATCCCTTGAATGTGGATTTAGCCAAGTGACTTGGATTGCCCAATCGGACATAAAAAACTTGACGCAAGCAGAGGATTGAAAGTGCTTGTGCATGAGGATGTATTTTCTGGCTGCTTTTGGAAGGTAGACATCATACAAACAAGCTAGGCTAGCTCCGAGTAAGTCCAAGGCAGAAGCCCATCTTGAAAAGAAGAGTGGCTTCTTAAAAATGAAGTGAACTAAATCAGACACATGGAAAGCCACACAATTTTTACAGGAATTATACTAGCATAGACTAAAAGAGACTGAGACAGTTTAAAGTGAAAAGGGACTTCTGTCTCTAACTTTAAGCTATTAAGCTAAAAAAATATGGCCATTTCATTTAGAAAACATAAATGGCAGAGCCATGGACAACAATGGGATAGATAGCAACTGCCAGAAGTCAGAATATTCTCTGTCCCCAGAGTAAGTGGAACTGGAAACATGTGTTAATTTCAGTTCTGAAATTGCTGTTGACCAGTGACTACTAGGAGGATTCCATTTATTTATTGTGGTTATTTTGTCCTTGGCTCACTATTGTGTTGGGTGTGTCTTTTTATTTCTGAAATCTCTGAATCAAGTGGAGTTTCACCCAAGTATCCTAACTCACTCACAAAAGATGAAGATCATGTGACACTGGGCTCAAGCCTGTTGCATAACTGAAAAAGAGGTTTTTGGGAGTCCTCCAGGGTTGAAGATGTTTTGCATGTGGGAAGAATAATTGTGACCAGAAGGTAGACAGTGGTTGATTGGAGGAGGAGGGCAAAAAAGGCCATAATATTTGCAGCAATTCCCATAAACAAATTGAGTCTATTTTTCCACTCCTTGAATCTAGACTTGGCTATGTGATTTGCTTTGGCCAAAGGGACATTACTATGTATAATAGAAGCAGAGGCTTGAAATGAGCTTGAATATTTGAGCTTGGCTTCTTGCGGCTTTGTTACATAGCCATCATGTGTAAAAACTTTGGCTAGCCTCCTAGATGATGAAAGATATGTGGCCTGTTGTCCCATTGCCTCAGACAATAGCCATCTATGAATGAGGCCATTTGGGATGAGTCAGTCCCCAGCAAATCCATTAACTGACTACACATGCATGAGTGAGCCAGGTCTTGACCAGGAGAACTATACAGCAGAATATTGATCTAAATAAAATGATCATTTTAAGTTCCTAAAGTTTGGTGTGCTTTATTATGAAGAAAAAAAATCATACAAATAATTTTGTTGAAATAAAACTTCATTTCGATATTCTCAGTAAAAGTTGTTTAATTCTTCTTAGAGCTGGCAATACTTAATGCAAGTTACCTCTCGCACACTTTTTCAGGCTGATTCTTATTACCAGAGTTCAAAATATATGTAGTCCTAGAATGGAAATGTTTAATAAATGTAATTAAGTTGGCCTGATAGTAGAAATAGGTACAAAATGTAGATATGAGAGTGCTTTTTGCATCTTGTTTATAATAATCCTATATAATAAAAGCCTAATACGCAATTGTCCCCTCAACAGGGAGTTCCACTGGGAGTTTGACTAGGGGGCAGGGCCAGCCAGGGGGAGGGACCATGGGCGGTTCGCTGGCTGGTCCCACCCCCAACCAGCCCTTCCCACCCCGATCTGGGATCTGGGCAGGCCGGCCGGACCCCACCCGTGCACGAATTTGTGCACCAGGCCTCTAGTAAGATTATAAAACATTAAAATAGAATTCTAAGGATCAGCTCTATAAATATCAAACCTCTAAGGATATAAGAATGATGGTTTTACTACTTTTATATGTACCTAAATACCAAGTTTGAATATAAAGTCCCTTAGAGAACAGAAAGTAATTCCAATGCATTTTATTTTTTCTACTAGGGGCCCAGTGCATGAATTTGTGTACCTTGAAAGGAACTGTGGGCCACAAGGCTGTGGTGGGCACAAGGGTGGGTCTTGGCCCATCCTTCCCGCCCCTGCCTGGCCCCTCCTGCCATGCCCTAGGTCCCCTGTCTGCTGGCAGCCCCACTCTCGCTGCTGCCCCTCCCATGCGCTGATGGCGCTGGCCCCACTGATGGTGTGGAGCAATTGGGGCCGGTGCCTTCAGTGGATGCAAGCAGCAGTGGCTTCCCTGATCACCTCTCAGGAGCAGGGGAAGGTGGAGAAGCCCTTAGGAGCAATTTGGGCCAGCAGCCCCCACTTGCAACAGCTGACAGCGCCAGGCAATTGGGTGCTGGCAACGGGTGCGAGCAACAGCTCTAGTGCCAGCAGTGGGTATGAGTGCTGGGCGGGACTATGGCACATGGGAGCAAAGAATTTTCAGTAACCACTAGAGGCTTTCCCCGATGACAGTGACCAGGGCCTGCCTTGGTCTGGCACGTTTGTTCACCTGCTCCACCATCCCGCTGTGGCTGATGCCTGCCATGTTCTGTGTGCACCCCCTGGTGGTCAGTGCATGTCATAGCAACCAACTCAGTTCAGTGGTTCAGTTGTTCCAGCATTTGGTCTATTTGCATATTAGGGTTTTATATATATACTAGAGGCCCTGTGCACAAAAATTTGTGCACTCGTCGGGGGGGAATGGGGGGCCCCTTCAGCCCCGGCCTGTGCCCCTCTCGCAGTCTGGGGACCCCTCGGGAGATAACGACCTGTTGGCTTAGGCCTGGCTCCCGGGGTGGCAGAAGGGAAGGCCCAAA
>NW_005871098.1:421550-425097 GCF_000147115.1 Myotis lucifugus
CACTCAAGGCAGGGTCGACGGGGAAGGTTGCGCGCGCCACCCCCCTGTCATGCACAGAGCAGGGCAATCAGGGGGTTGGGGAGCTCCCCCTGTCCATGCACAGAGCAGGGCCATCAGGGGGTTGGGGAGCTTCCCCCTGTCACGCACCAGAGCAGGGCCCATCAGGGGGGTTGAGGAGCTCCCCCCTGTCACTCACAGAGTAGGGCCGATAGGGGAGTTAGGCACCGCCCCCCTGTCCACTCACAGAGCCAGGGTCGATCAGGGGTTTGGGGAGCTCCCTCCTGTCACCGCACAGAGCAGGGCCATCAGGGGGTTGAGGAGCTTCCCCCTGTCACTCACAGAGTAGGGCCGATAGGGGAGTTGGGGCACTGCCCCCTGTCACACACAGAGCAGGGCGGATCAGGGGGTTGGGGGCCGCACCCTGTCACACTCAGGGCAGGGCCAATGGGGAGGTTATGGCTCTACCCTGTCACACACAGAGCAGGGCCTGTGAGGGGGTGGGGGGTTTCGGGTCCCGCACCCTGTCACACACAGAGCAGGGCTGATCATGGGGTTGGTGCGCCACACCCTGTCAAACACAGAGCCACAGGGTGATCAGGGGATTGGGGAGCTCCCCCTTGTCACACACAGAGCCGCAGGGCGCTCAGGGGATTGGGGAGCTCCCCCCTATCAGGCACAGAGCAGGGCTGATCAGGGGGTTGGGGTGCCTTCCCCTGTCACAAACAGAGCAGGGCGGATAGAGAGGTTGTGGCCCTGCCCCCTGTCACTCACAGAGCCGCAGGGCGATCAGGGGGTTTGGACGCTGCCCCCTGTCACGCTGATCCCAGTGCCGGGAGGCATATTACCCCTTTACTATATAGAATAGAGGCCTGGTGCATGGGTGGGGGCCCGGCTGGTTTGCCCTGAAGGGTGTCCTGGATCAGGGTGGGTGTCCCCACTGGGGTGCCTGGCCAGTCTGGGTGAGGGGCTGAGGGCCATTTTCAGGCTGGCGGGTGACTGAAGCTCCCAACTGCTCCTTTTTTTCTTTTCTTTTTTTCTATTCTGGGCCAGCTTTAGCTCTAAGGCCTCGCTGCTGAAAGCAGGTTTCTTGCCTTTACCTTCTGTATTTGATACAATGTTGTGGTCTGGCTGGCTGAAGCCCGGCTGACTGAAAGCCGGTTTCTGGGGTTTTGTTTCGCTTCTATATTTGCAACATAGTTGCTTAAAGTTGCAGCTGAGAGGCCGGCAAGTCAGGCGGGGAACGTTGGAGTTCGCCATCACTGGAGCAAGCAAGCCTCCCTGTTCGCTTCAGTGCATGGATGCCGGCCGCCATCTTGGCTGACAGTTAATTTGCATAAGGATATGCTGATTAGCCAATGGGAAGGGTAGCGGTTGTACACTAATTACCATGTTTCTCTTTTATTAGTGTAGATAGACATTTTAATATTCATATACTCAATATAGAAAAGTGTAGGAATAGAGAAGTAAAAAAGTTATATTTTCAACCACGTAAAAATCTACCATTAATATTTTGGTTTAAAGTCCAAAATATTTAAGGACACACACACACACACACACACACACACACACACAAACACACATTATATCATGCCTGCTGTTTTTCCTGCATTATGTATCATGAGTATCCATTTCATCATTTCATCAAATTTCACTTGTTGAACATTTGAGCTTTAAACATTCTTTTTTAGATATATCTCATAATGTGTTTAATATATTTCAAACACTAAATTTTAGGTTGTTTCAACTTTCTTCTATTTATTACAGTGAAATTTGCTATATAGACTATACACTGCTATTTAATGTATTATACAAAATAATTTGTCTGCATCTCCGTTAATTTTTGGAAGAAACTAATACATAAAAGAATGTGAACATTAAACTTATTATTTTAAAAAATAATTTATTGGGGGTGACATAGGTTAATGAAATTATATAATCTTCAGGTGTACAATTCTATGAAACATAATCTGTATATTGTATTCATGATCCCAAGTCAAGTTTCCTTCCATCACCATTTATCCACCATTTAAAATCTTCTACCACTGCCCACTCCTCTTCCCTCTGGTAATCACCATACTGTTGTCTGTGTCTATGAGTTTATTATTATTACTAGGAGCCTGTTGCACTAAGATTTGTGCAATAGGCATTCCTTCCCCTGGCTGCTGGCACCTGTTTTCCTCCGGTACCTGGGACCCAGGCCTTTGGTCCGGCCGCAGTGGAGAAGCCAAGCCTCGAGGCTTGGCTTCTCCCCTCCAGCTTCAGTGAGGCTTGGCTTCTCCTCTGAGGCTGCAGTGAGACTTGCCTGGGCAGGGGACCCCCAGCCCCCTCTGATCGCTGGCTCCGCCCCTGCCTTCTCCGATCACTGACTCTGCTCCTGCCCAGGCCTAAGGCCTTTTGCCGAGGCCTTAATCCTGGGCAGGAGACCCTAGTCCCCTCTGATCACCGGCTCCGCCCCTGCCGAGGACATATGCCTCGGCAGGGGATCCCCAGCCCCCTTTGATCACCGACTCTGCCCCTTTCCCAGGCCTAAAGGCCTTTGGCCGAAGGCCTTAATCCCTGGGCAAAAAGACCCTAGTCTCCTCTGATCACCAGTTCCACCCCCTGCCGAGAGCCTTAGGCCTGGGCAGAGGGCCCCCAGCCCCTTTTGAACGCCGGCTCTGCCTCCAATCATTGGATCCGCTCCTGCCCAGGCCTAAGGCCTCTGGCCGAGGCCTTAGTCTTGGGGAGGGGACCCCAGCCCACTCCGATCACTGGCTCCACCCTTGCCAAGGCCTTAGGCCTGGGCAGGGAACCCCCAGCCCCCTCCAATTGCTGGCTCCGCCCCTGCCCCTTCCGATTGCTGGCTCCTCCCCTTGCTCCCCCTGTTTCCCCCGCCACCTGCCTTGCCAACAGGCCTGGACACTTCAGCGGTAGGGCTGAGGGGACTGGGCGCCACCATCTTGTGGCTACGGGCACCATCATCTTTGTGACAGAGTGACAGAGTGATGGTTAATTTGCATACTACTCTTTTATTAGATTGGATCTTTTATTTCTAGAGATTTCACTTTGCTCTTTTCTTTTTGTAATTTTGTATATATATTTATTTATTTCAAAGAGAAAGGGAGAGGGAAAGAGAGATAGAAGCATCAATGATGAGAGAGAACCATTGATTGGCTGCCTCCTGAATGCCCCCCCAATCGGGATCAAGCCAGCAACCTGGGCATATGCCTTTGACTGGAATTGAACCCGGGACTCTTCAGTCCACTGAGCCAAACCAGCTAGGCACACTTTGCTCTTTTCTATATCTTCTATTTATCTCCTTATTATGTTCATGCTTTCCTTTAAGTGCCTCAACATTTTTATAATAGCTGCCTAAAATTCTTGTCTGCTTTCAATCATTATTGTTTTTTTAGTCTATTTATATTTCCTGATTTTGATTCCCACTTTTCTGCTTCTTCCCAGTAATTGCTAAGTGTCTAAATTTTTTCTTCTTTTAAAGAGCAGCTTTACTTGGAAGACAGTTAAATTGCCTGCAGATCAGCTTTCAAGACTGAATCTAAGCTCTGTT